>NC_064638.1:922052950-922363123 GCF_023864345.2 Schistocerca serialis cubense | reverse complement strand
CGTCTAGGGGTCTACCCATCGTATATGTAAGTCAGTTGAAAATACAATTTACTGTAACCACTCACTTTTACTATTCTGCCTCTGCTCGTTTCGACGGATTACACCTCTATGATCAGGCGAGTTTATGTCAGTTAATAAGACGTGGATGTGCCTCCGTAGTTGAGTGGTCAGTGGGTCTGATTGCCGTGCTGAAGACCCGAGCTCAGTCCCGGGTACTGCCAGGGATCTTTCTCTGGTGGGAGGACAGGAACAGGGTATGCTGAGAACACTTGAGGGGTTACTCGAATGAGAAGTAGCGGCTTCAAAATATGGGAAGCCCACAATGACCATGAGAGCGCTGTTCTAACCCCATACCCCCACCAAACCGCGTCCGAAAGACGTCCTAACGAACAGGAGGACGTGGCGGCCAGTCAGCGCCAGAAGGTCCATCAAGACCAAAACGCAATAATAAGGCACAGACGAGTAACCCGTATCACTGTATTCCATTGGCCACAGAACGCTTATCCAGACCCCTACTCAAGCAACGAGAGTCGTGACGGTCACGATCTCAACATTTTAGTAAAAGCGTAAATGTTTTATAAATTTTCACATTTCTCAGCTAACTTTCGGAGTATAAAATAGCATGAAAATGGAAGGAATTATCGAAATTAAGCCATGCTTAACATAGTACTATTAGGTGGCTTGCGTTTGGGTATGCCCATGTGGATCACTTTCGGGAAAGCGAACATGTTTTCTTGCTGACAGCCCGTCCTGTATACAAAAATCAGAAAATGATCGCACTACTGCTGGCAGAAGCGGTAAACCACAGGAAACTAAGTAAGGTGGGACAGAAAGGGAAAGACCTTTCACTAAGAAAAACACTAACTAAGGATACGCTTCCTACACGAGGAGAGTGGAACAGCATCCCCCAATTTACAAGCTGGTACAGCCGTACTCTCCTCACCTCTGTTCATAATCGCGGTGCGACTGCTGCCACAGGGGCGGCCGTTGACAACGTGTTATTGTGCTACAGTACACTGTAAATATCTCAGTAAATATATGCCATTTCTTCCTGGAGGAATGGTTCAAATGGCTCTGAGCACTATGGGACTTAAAACAAGTCACGTATGTTTATGGGCCACTAGCCAACGGCCTTGTCGGAGTGGTCATTGTACTTAAGCGCTTTCTGGCTCGGTTAGTACTTGGATGGATGACCATCCGGTCTTCCGAGCGCTTTTGGCAAGCGGGGTGCACTCAGCGCTTGTGAGGTAAACTGAGGAGCTCCTTGATCGAGAAGTAGCGGCCCCGTCATGAAATGAGATAACGGCCTGGAGAGCGGTGTTCTGACCACGTGCCCCTCCAAGTCCGCATCCAGTGGCGCCTGACGGCAGAGGATGACACGGCGGTCGGTCGGCGCCCTTGGGCCTTCCGAGGCCTGTTCGGACGGAGTTTAGGTGTAGATTTCAGAAGCGTTCAATAACAGTAATATCAAGAAAAAATTTCGTTTTCATGCAGCAGGTCACGAAATTCGTCGTTAACAGCAATGTCTGTACTCGGATAAAACTCCTAGATATGCACTATAGTATTTCACGTCATAGCATATAGCTGTTTTCAGAAAACTTCAGTTTTCTCGAGGAAATTCAGGAATTTTATTTGGGAATGCACGAAGTACATTTACAGGGAAGGGCGGTAAGGAGAAACCGTCCCAGTAGCCACGGTGGCTATGCAAATGAAGTCCTGACACCGCATGGTTAATTAAAGTACGTAATGTTATGCAAGATCTTCGAAAACGAGGAAACCGCTTATAATATTTCGTCGGTAGGATTAATAACTCTGACGTACAAGAAGTAGAAATACAGATATTACTGCAGGTCTCTCTGAACATTCTTCGTGTCTTGGAAGTCCAGAGTTTGATGCGAATCGAGCGAGAAGCTGCAACTCGTAAGCTTCTAAGCTGAGCCACGTGCGCTGTAGACGACTGCAGTACTAGCAAGGTGGTTTCGCAAAGGTGGGTATAGAGCAGGTGTGGGTCGGCAACCCTTCCACAGAAGCGGAACGCACGCGGGCGCGTTCAGCGACCACTTTGGGGTGTGACGCTTCTGTGTACGACGTGGACGCTGACTGGCGGCACGTGCGCGCCTCACAAGGGAACATCCCCATCTCATCCCCCTCAGATTTAGTTATAAGTTGGCACAGTGGATAGGCCTTGAAAAACTGAACACAGATCAATCGAGAAAACAGGAAGAAGTTGTGTGGAACTATGAAAAAAATATGCAAAATATATAAACTGAGTAGTCCGTGGGCAAGATAGGCAACATTGAGGATCGTATGAACTCAGGAGTGCAGTGGTCTGGTGGTTAGAGTGAGCACCTGCGGAACGAGGGGTCCTTGGTTCAAGTCTTCCCCAGCGTGAAAATTTTAATTTTTTTAATTTTCGCGAAGTTATGATCTGTCCGTTCGTTCATTGACGTCTCTGTTCACTGTAATAAGTTTAGTGTCTGTGTTTTGCGACCGCACCGCAAAACCGTGCGATTAGTAGACGAAAGGACGTGCCTCTCCAATGGGAACCGAAAACATTTTATCGCAAGGTCATAGGTCAACCGATTCCTCCACAGGAAAACAAGTCTGATATATTCCATACGACACTGGTGACGGCATGTGCATCACATGACAGGAATATGTTGTCGACCCGCCTAGCTTGCTCACTTGGCGAATGGGTAAAAAGATTCTTCTACCTTGCCTGATTTAGGTTTTCTTGTGTATGTGATAATCACTCCCAAAAAGTGATGAAAACATAAGAGTTTGTCGGATAATAATTGTCTGAAAATAAAAAATTAAACTTTTCTCTCGAGGGAAGACTTGAACCAAGGACCTCTCGCTCCGCAGCTGCTCACGCTAACCATGGGACCACGCCGCTCCTGAGCTCATACTGTCGTTGAACTTGCCTATCTTGCCATGGACTACTCAGTATGTATATTTTGCTTATTTTTTTCATAGTTCCACACAACTTCTTCCTGTTTTCTCGATTGATCTGTGTTCAGCTTTTCAAGGCCTATCCACTGTGCCAACTTATAACCAAATTTGAGGGGGGTGCAGTGGGGAGGTTCCCTTGTCTGAAGCGCAGCCTCAGCCGCGGAAACCGCGCGCCCGGCCCGCCGTCAGCTGGGGGACCGTGTGCGACGGCGTGCGGCCGGTGGCTGACCGGGTCACTGTTCTCGGTGACACTCCGGTCCTCCGCCTAGAAGGTTCGCCGCGCGGCCTTGGCACAAGTGACATAACTTACTTAATGGCCTATTGACACGTCCGGGATGCGGCCCTAATAGCCCTGCTATTTGACAGTAATTGTTATTCACGTCACTCTCTCGCGCACCGGAGATGTCTCCAGAGCCGAGCGGCGCGCTTAAACGACGGAAGGCGCAGCGACCACCGACGTCTCATGCTGACACCGCCGGGCTGCGTTGCCCCTTCTAGAAATCGTCACACTTTTGCAAATAACGCAAAGTTAATGTGTTTTCAGGAACGTTCTGTAGTGACTACAACTTAACACGTCCTTCTAGGCGCGAATTCAGTATTTGGTTCTGGTGAAGGGTGAGTAGTCTGTTATTCTCTTCCTCTCCCTCCTGCCAAATGTAGCATGCAGTCACCCCCAATTTCAACGTGCAACAGAAGCCTAGAAATTGTTCCACACTGAAATTGCACACTGAAGCGAAACGTGCACTGATTTACAGGAGTGCTAGTCTGGAAGGCAGGAGAAGAGTTAGGGGTGAAAGCAAAGCAGTGAGGTACAGTTGTGAATCTTGTTCGGAAAGTTGTCCGCAAAAACCAAAGACTCCAGTTTCGAGCCCCGTCTGGCGCACAGTTTTAATCCTCCAGAATGTTGTTTTGAATTTTAACTGGCGTAACATTAAAATACACACAATGTTTTACTGTAATACAAGGTGTTACAAAAAGGTACGGCCAAACTTTCAGGAAACGTTCCTCACATACAAAGAAAGAAAATATGTTATGTGGACATGTGTCCGGAAACGCTTACTTTCCATGTTAGAGCTCATTTTATTACTTCTCTTCAAATCACATTAATCATGGAATGCGAACACACAGCAACAGAACGTACCAGCGTGACTTCAAACACTTTGTTACGGGAAATGTTCAAAATATCCTCCGTTAGCGAGGACACAAGCATCCACCCTCCCTCGCATGGAATCCCTGATGCGCTGATGCAGCCCTGGAGAATGGTGTATTGTATCACAGCCGTCCACAACACGAGCACGAAGAGTCTCTACATCTGGTACCGGGGTTGCGTAGACAAGAGCTTTCAAATGCCCCCATAATTGAAAGTCAAGAGGGTTGAGGTCAGGATAGCGTGGAGGCCATGGAATTGGTCTGCCTCTACCAATCCATCGGTCACCGAATCTGTTGTTGAGAAGCGTACGAACACTTCGACTGAAATGTGCAGGAGCTCCATCGTGCATGAACCACATGTTGTATCGTACTTGTAAAGGCACATGTTCTAGCAGCAAAGGTAGAGCATCTCGTATGAAATCATGATAACGTGCTCCATTGAGCGTAGGTGGAAGCGTAGGTGACGAAACTAGAATGAGCTCTAACATGGAAATTAAGCGTTTCCGGACACATGTCCACATAACATCTTTTCTTTATTTGTGTGTGAGGAATGTTCCCTGAAAGTTTGGCCGTACCTTTTTGTAACACCCTGTATAATAAACGTGACCAGACGGAACACTATGAATAAACAGAAAAGAAAACTGCAAACTTCTAGCAGAGGTAGGTTGCCAGATACGTGAGTGGCTCGAAGACTTCTTAAGCAATAGAATCCAGTATGTTATCCTTGACAGAGAGTGTTCATCAGAGAAAAGGGTATCATCAGGAGTGCCCCAGGGAAGTGTGACAGGACCGCTGTTGTTCTCTGTAAACATAAATGGCGGACAGAGTGGGCAGCAATCTGCGATTGTTTGCTGATGATGCCGTGGTGTACGGTAAGGTGTCGAAGTTGAGTGACTGTAGGAAGATGCAAGACGACTCAGACAAAATTTCCAAGTGGTGTGATGAATGACAGCTAGCCTCAAATGTGGAAAAAAAATTAGTTAATGCGGATGGGTAGCAAGAACAAACCTGTAATGTTCGGGTATAATATTGGTTCAAATGCCTCTGAGCACTATGGGACTTAACATCTGAGGTCATCAGTCCCCTAGAACTTAGAACTACTTAAACCTAACTAACCTAAGGACATCACACACATCCATGCCCGAGGCAGGATTCGAGCCTGCGACTGTAGCAATCGCGCGGTAACAGACTGTAGCGCATAGAACCGCTCGGCCACTCCGGATGGCGGATATAATATTAGTAGTGTCTTGACAGACATAGTCAAGTCGTTTAAATTGAAACGTCCCCTTAGAAAAATTAGTGAATTACTGTGCTGGTAAACCCCTTATGTTATTTGATTTTCAAACAGCTGAGCACAACAGAACGTACTGACACATTTCTCTCTTTACTTATTCTGATCATCACTAAACTGACACACAATATTTTTAGCGCAACGCAATCTGACTTTTAATAGTCCCTACAAAAGAATGGCCGTGACTAACAATAACCTATACCTTTCATGAATTACTTACCTCACAAAAATCTTCATTACTCGAACTACTGCAATACAGCGAGCGCCAATACTGCCAGCTAAATAAAAGATTCTAACTACTGAAGTCACTAACTACTGATAGGCATAGTTAGCAAATGAAAGATTTTGATAAAGAACAAACAATGTATTTACCTTAATAGTGTTCAAAAGTCATTATATATATATATATATATATATATATATATATATATATATATATATATATCAGTTCATGACATCCAATCTTACAAATTTACTGTCTTTGATGGACACACGTCCAGATTATCCGCTCTCAACTCCGCCATCTCACTCCCCACGTCCACCACTGCTGGCGGCTCACCTCCAACTGCGCAACACTACGCACTGTTAACAGCCAACTGCCCAACACTACAATAGCGACTTCAACAATGCCCACCTGCCACAGACTGCACACAGCACAGCCAGTGATTTTCATACAGAGCGCTAGGTGACGTTACCAACATAAAAACCTAAACAGCCTGCTTACAAAATATCTGGGCGTACGGTGGCAAAGCGACATGAAATGGAACGAGCATTTGAGGATAGTGGTAGGAAAGACAAATGGTCCACTTCTGTTTATTGGGAGAATTTTGAGAAAGTCTGGTTCATCTGTAAAGAAACCGCACATAAGACGCTAGTGCGACCTATTCTTGAGTACTGCTCGAATGTTTGGGATCCATACCAGGTCGGATTAAAGGAAGACATCGAAGAAATTCTGAAGCGGGCTGATAGATTTTTACCGGTAGGTTCGAACAACTTGCGAGTATCACGGAGCTGTTTAGGGAACTCAAATGGTAATCACTGGAGGGAAGTCGACGTTCGTCTCGAGGAACACTGTTGACAAAATTTAGAGAACCGGCCTTTGAAGCTCACTGCAGAACGATTCTGTTGCCGCCAGCATACGAGGGTCGTTTGAAAAGTCCGTGCAAAGTCCGAGAGAGGGCACCACCGGTGCGTATCGAGGTCATGTTTAGTTAGTAGCATCTTTGGAAAGAACGCACATCAAGTTTCAGCCATATTGGTCTATTTCTTTGTGTTTGGCATTCGTGTGAATCAAGGAAGTCGAGTGATTGTCAAGAAATGGACGAAGAAGAATTTCGTGTGGTGATTAAACATTACTTTATGAAAGGCAAAAAGCCACAGGAGACTAAAGAGAAGCTTGATAAACATTCCAGTAACTCTGCACTTTCGATTAGAACAGTTTATAAGTGGTTTCAAAATTTTCGGAGTGGCCATGTGGGCACAAGCGATGCTGAACGTTCTGGACGCCCTGTGCAGGTTACGCCTCCAGAAATCATTGATAAAATCCATTATATGGTGATGGATGACAGAAGAGTTAAGTTGCGTGAGATTGCTAGTGCTGTGGGCCTCTCGAATGAACGGGTACATAATATTTTGCATAAAAATTTGGACACGAGAAAGCTATCCGCAAAATGGGTTCCGCGATTGCTCACGCTTGACCAAAAACGGAATCGTGTGAAGTGTCGTATGGATGGTTTGCAGCTGTTTAGGAAGAGTCCGCAGGACTTTAAGCGTCGTTTCGTTACTGTGGATGAAACATGGATACATTACTATACTCCTGAGACCAAACAGCAATCTAAACAATGGGTTACCAAGGGAGAATCTGCACTAAAAAAGGCGAAGACCAGTCCTTCGGCCATAAAAGTTATGGCGTCTGTCTTTTGGGATTCGCAAGGGATAATCCTCATAGACTATCTGGAAAAGGATAAAACTGTTACAGCTGCATATTATTCATCGTTATTGGACTGTTTGAAAACGGAGAGGCAAGAAAAACGCCGGCGATTGGACCGCAAAAAGTCCTTTTCCATCACGACAATGCACCAGCGCACACCTCAGCAGCTGTGGTCGCAAAATTATTGGAAATAGGATTCTAACTCGTTTCACATCCCCCTTATTCTCCAGACTTGGCTCCCTCGGACTACTATTTGTTCCCCAATTCGAAGAAATGGCTAGTGGGACAAAGATTTTATTCAAACGAGGAGGTGATTGCAGTAACTAATAGCTATTTTGCAGACTTGGACAATTCCTATTATTCGGAAGGGATCAACAAATTACTACAGCGTTGGACGAAGTGTATAAGTCTAAAAGGAGACTATGTCGAAAAATAAAAAAGGTTTACCCCAGACACGTAAGTAGTTTTTATTTTTGCGCGGACTTTTCAAACGCTCCTCGTAAATTACGCTTAAGGACCAAGAAGGTTAGATACAAGAAGTTAGGGCTCATACGGAGGCATATAGACAGTCGTTTTTCCCTCGCTCTGCTCGCGAGTGGAATGGGAAAGGAAATGACTAGTAGTGATACAGGGAGAGTACCCTTCGCTACGCACTGTACAGTTTCTTGAGGAGTATGCATGTACACGTAGATTTAGATGTAGGCCACTTTCAGAACTCCTAATCTGCGAAAATCCCTAGGCCAACTCACATATAAGAAACGCACCCCAAATCCTGAATCAGCAACCTTCACATTGGAAGAAATCAAATAAACAATCCGCAACTTGCTAACATTCTTTAAGAAATATACAGGAGATCAGCTCTAGTAAGATAATCCCCCAAAATATAAACAATTACAGAGCAATTCAGCTAACTAGAAAAATCCTCTATGAAGCCCACTTAATAGTTTAGAAAAACAAACGAAGCATTTAACTGGAAAATAATAGCCAGGATTTCGAAAACGGAGTTTTTTTGCAGAATGAATCCTAAACCTTAAAACCACCCTCGAAACTCACAAAACTAAACAAACAGCAATCATATTTCGTGGTTTGAAAAAGGCATACGATTCTGTAGGTAGACAGAAACTGTTTAACGAGCTAAGGGATTAAGTTTTTCAAAGAGGGGGGGGGGGGGGGGGGGCGAAGGACTGCCCCTGATCAAAATAATATGACAAGTTAAACTTTTGCGAGAACTTCCTAAGCCGTTCGAAATCAAACAGAGGTCACACAAGTGGATGGATTGCCATCGCTGTTCAGTTTAGCTTCGGAAAAAGTGATCTGCAAATTATAAAATGAAATTAAAGGTATGAATATTTGAAAAAGTCTCCAAAATAAAATTTTCCTTCACTGTCTGGCACTTTCAGATGAAACTGCAATCGTTTCCAGTCACAGATCAGAAGAAATACAATCTATAGAGAAACTTCATGAAATGGCGGAAAAAACTGGGCTCCGAATTTCATATGAGAAGACCCACTGTATTAAAGTACTATTCTTACGTTGGTCTTGACAGCTACTCCCTGTAGATGAAGGTAAATAGGTACGACTTCTTTAGCGCAAATGTCGCCTCAAAGACTTAGAAAGTCGACATCAGTGGTACCACTACTGTATTACAATTTGCAAAACAAGATGCGAGTAACGTTTTAAAATATCAACACTGTTTCGTCTTTTATTTATTATCTTCTTGTTCTCGATAAATAATGAAACATCTTTAAAAAAAGAATAACATCATTTGTGTCGTTTCGATCTCCGCAAATGGACTTGTAGGCTACAGACGTAAGTGATTTCAGTTGTGCCGCAATGACTACACGGTATGAACATTGGTGAGACTGACGCACGTGGAAATTATCAAAGGCTAATAAAAAGAAGACAGAATGCGAAGCCTTCTTCACGACACCTGACGAATCGTAATTCCATAGATACCATATGGCAAAGACTATGGGATGTGAAAAGAAATCAAAGATATACATTTTATTTAAATGAAACACAACAGAATGATAAAAATTAATGAAATATTATCAAAAATAATAAATATTAAATTTTGAAAAATGTTTGTTTTACGATTTCCTGAAAATATTCTATCGGAGAGAGTAGAAGGATGGCCAACAAGGTCTTTCACGTCCTCCTTAAATTGCAGTACTAACCACAAGAATTTAACGTCCTCTGGCAGATTGTTGGCAACATGTGTTCCGAGGACATGATATCAAACGCTTGATAACTTAACAGAGACTGTTTTCGATGTTAGTACTGTAATTAGATTCATAATGTGTTTTGGGAAAAGAAAAATACTGGTAACGACGCAGGACATTAGAGAGTATTGTTGTGAAGTAGTCGTCAAAATACCACAGTTGTATCAAAAAGTTTGTGCAGGATGTTCGAGGGCTGATACCAGACATAATTAACACAAATTGCTCCTGTATTCTAGAAATATATTTCTGTAAGTCAAGTTTCCACAAAACATGATCCTGTATCTCTTTAGTGAATGGAAGTACGCAGAATTATTTACTTCTAACAGTTTTTAAATCACAAATACTGCAGTCACAATCGCCATCAATTTATCAATTTTTAAGAAATTCATTAAGTATAGGATATGTATTGTCCTGTTGATGTATTGATCTGCTTGTAACCACTCTTGGGACTCTTCAAAATTTAACGGCGGTGAATTTACATTTAACCTTCCTACTAAAAGATTATTTAATGTTTAGAAATATCAACAAGGTTAAATGTAAATTCACTGCCGTTAAATTTTGAAGAGTCCCAAGAGTGGTTACAAGCAGATCAATACATCAATAGGACGATACATATCCTATACTTAATGAACGTCTTAAAAATTGATAAATTGATGGCAATTGTGACTGGAAAATATTAAATTACTACGTTTTGACTTTCTAGTGGAAGATCGTTAATGTACATTAAAAACGAAACCCATTATGGAACATTATTGTTACACACCACGTCCCAGAGTCTGATTGAATCACGGAAGACTAACAGAATAATGTACGGAAATGAGTATACAATGATGTACTTTGCTGATTTCTCTCTATGACGTCTTACAAACTGGGATGCATTGGTGTCGGTGTTTAAATAGAACAAATGGGGAGAGGGGAACAAGGTAACTGTCAGAAGGAGGCATGATGAAGAGACATGTCAAAATGGAGATATTATCCTAATAAGAGGTCAGGAAACTGCAAACAAACCGGACGAAAATGGGGACAGTATTGCAAGGATTGAATAGAACGAAACGTCGTCCCGAAGAACGAAAAGAATGAGGTAGATGATCTTTTTTTTTTTCATGACAGATACAGAACCTGTTCAGTCGAGTGCCGTGTGTTGACATCTATAAGCGGTATGATCGGGTTTCTTGCGAAACAGAGTGGCATTGAAACAAACAAAAGGAATCAACTGAGACTGTGCGTGCGTACTCTTTAGACGTCTGAAATTGTTTCACATTCCGTTAGCTCAGAGATCGTCGATGATGGAGTACGTTGCTCCTCGTGGAAACTTCCAGGCAGCTGTCCACAGTAAGTCTGCAGAAGAGACGAGAACCAGACGAGGCTGCGCTTGATCGACCTGTACCGGCCTGTTACGAAACACTAAAGCGAATTACGGCTGTGGACTCGCACGTGGAACGAATCCTCCAGAACTTGCAACGTCGCCTAGACTGTCGTAAACAAGTGGTCTATACGTAACTAGATGACAACGGATCAACAGTTTATTTAATCTTATCATACTGACGAACAGGGAAAGTGAAGTGACCGTGCATGCTCGCACTCGAGGCAGAGTACTTGCGTGGGAAAAATCTTACAAAACTGTTTGTTTCCGATACTTCTTCAAATGTTACAAAATACAAAGAGATGAGTAGTGACGATGTTTCACTCCTTTCACCTGGATTAAAATAAAGAGGTTGTCAACTTGAACAGTGACTTCAGTGCTACCATAATTTACTACAAACAGTCGTATGGGGAACGATGTACCCACCAAAGCTCCAAAATAGAACTCTGTACTACACGATGCCTGTTTAGACGAAAGAAAATAAGCCCCGATAGGAGGCGTATTGAAGATATATGTCGAAACAGAGATCGTAGGAAAATGCCGAAAGGACATAAACGTGTATTGGAGGAAAATGAATGCAGTATTCTCAGGAATAGAAAGTTGAATTTTACCCAACAAGCGGTTTAACATGCAATACGAAGCACGTCAAAGCGAAGCATTTTGTGTAAAACATCGCCAAAGGTGAAAGTAGCGTTGATAGCAAAAGTTTAAAGTGGAATTCTGAACTATGGATGAAACTGTGTCACTAGTGGGAATATATAGATTCGTATGAGGATTCAGTCAACGTTTAGTGCCAAAAGGATGCAGAAAACTGTATCATACTTAGTGGTATAAAAAAACTTGTTACAGACGTCAGTGTAGAGCTCTTATCGGAAGAGGCAGCGGATTCATCAGGAATCAAAAGCGAAATATCTACTTGCATTTTTTTTTTCATTTTTGGCTAGCATTTTCCTCTATGTTTAATCATGCGAATACGGCACTCATTTCTTCCCCGAAATGTCTGATGTCCACGAATTAACTCTTGTACAGAAAATGTTCTTTTCTAAATATACTGTAATACAATCAGGCACATCATACGACTTGATTCTACATTGACTTTTTTCTGGATTTTAGACTGGGTCCTTTGTCATTGCCAATATACCTCTTCAACCAGTTCACGATTGTGACGATTTAACGCGCTAATTGGACAAAATATGGCACGATACTCCTCAGGAGGACTTCCAACAATTTTATCAATCAATGCCAAGACGAAAAACTCACAATTTCTGAAGCTCTTTCTCTTGAATAGATCATCAATTTTTCTAAATTGTAATCATTTGTTTGTATATGTACGTCACATCTACCGATTTCCGCACCATTCGGATAATTCCTTGGTGGTTTTCCGTTTTTTTTAAATTTTTTTTTGGTCTTCGACTGTATTATAGTGATTTAGTTGTGGTGCTTTTGTTTCTATTCCTTTTAAGGCTTCCCTGCAAGCGTAAGATACCTAGAACATTTTATAAGGCTGCGTCGTTTGGCATGGCTAGTGAAATCGGGTCAGGTCTATCTTCTACAAGCAAACACATTTCCGCATTTCAGCGCACTCGCCGCCTTGCTGACGCAGCTAGAAACGCCGCCACGGGCTGTTTCCAGCTGTTCTGCTGGGGACGCTCGTAGCGAAGGCGCGGCAGTTTTACGGGGGCGCCTCAGGGCCTCTCGCAGTGTAGTGCGCAGCGGACTGGCCGAGTTTCCCCAGGGCTACCAAAGGCCGGCGGCTGTGTTCACGTTTCGTGAATCACACGGCTGTGGCGTGCGCGGAATAGGTGAACACTGCCCCACAGGAACACGTAGCGGCCACCGTGTTCGTCGACAGACTATGAACGAAGAGTTTCTGGGCAACAGAAGAGAGTCATTGGTTTGTGATGGGAAACGCGAAGTTCCCATTCTGTTGAAGACTTGGATTCCTGTAAGCCTAATGTCTGAAAACAAGTAGTTTTCCATCTTTCGTAATATCGATTTCATGGACAGTTAAGTTGTGTTATGAGGTACGTTTCAGTGTCTCACGTTTCATTTGCAACTAAGGCAGACACAATCAGAGGTTATAAACACGTCTTAGCTAATTATCATATGTGAACTTCTAGTTTTATCTGCATTTTGCAGTTGTGGACGTGGCTGTAATCATATACGGAAGTATGAATAATAACGCCTTCAGTCACAATTTTTTCCTTGCGGTTTCATCATCAGGATCAAATCTTTTTAATACAATATTTACTTCTGTTCTTGAATGAAGTGATGGGATATGTTTGTTCCTGTTCTGAGAAGGTTAACGGTTGTGTTTCAAAGTTCGTGAATCTAATAACGGCCGGCCGGTGTGGCCGTGCGGTTCTAGGCGCTTCAGTCTGGAACCGCGTGACCGCTACGGTCGCAGGTTCGAATCCTGCCTCGGGCATGGATGTGGGTGATGTCCTTAGGTTAGTTAGGTTTAAGTAGTTCTAAGTTCTAGGGAACTGATGACTATAGATGTTAAGTCCCATAGTGCTCAGAGCCGTTTGAACCATTTTTTTATATAACAGGGTGCAGTGTCATGCTGACACAGTAATCGTCTCCCAACTGTTCCCCTGATGTACCTGGTACACAATGCTGTAAAACATCTCCATATCCTTCCATATTTAGCGTTTTCTTAAGCACAATAAGGGCACCACACTCTAACCACGGCGCAGGGTAGCCGCGCGGTCTCATGCGCCTTGTCACGGACCGCGCGGCCTCTTCCCCCCCCCCCCCCCCCCCCCACCTCCCGCGTAGTTCGAGTCCTCCCTCGGGCATGAGTGTGTGTTTTCCACAGCGTAAATTAGTTTAAATTAGATTAAGTAGTGCGTAAGTTGAGGGACTGGTGACCGCAGCAGTTTGGTCCCATAAGACCTTACCACAAATTTACCACCCTAACCACGAAAACCGCCACCTTCTCTCTTCTTCACTGTTTGCACTACACATGTTGGCAGATAACTTTCTCCGTGCATTCACCTATTCTAAATCCTTCTATTGGATTGCCACGGGGTGTAGCGAAATTAATCACTCCAGGCACGTGTTTCAGTCATCCACTGTCCAGTAGCGTTGAAACTTCTCTTTTGAATGTAAAGAATGACAGTGCTGGAAAAACTCTTTCGTTATTTGATTTTCAAACAGCTAAGCAAAACTTAACGTACTCAGACAGTTTTCTCTTTACTTATTCTGATCATCACTAAACTGACGCACTCTGACTTTCTATAATCCCTAAAAAAGAATAGCCATGACTAACAATAACCTACACCTTTCATGAATCACTTACCTCACAAAAATCTTCGTTACTTGAACTACTGCAATACAGCGAGCGCGAGTACTGCCATCACACAACACCCAGTCATCACGAGGCAGAGAAAATCCCTGACCCCGCCGGGAATCGAACGCACCCTGTTATATAGCAGCATGTGTAAGGCAGTGGTTTGTGGACAATGACGTTTATGAAATTGTCTGGCCCGCCCAGAGCTCCGACCTAAAACCAGTGGAACACCTTTGGCATAAATTACAACGTCATTCCAGACCCTGAATCCAACATCATTACCATGATTTCGACTCTTGACAATGAATGGGCTGTCACTTCTCCATTCAGACACATCACTGAAAGTGACCGCAGCAGATTTCAAACTGACATAAAGGCGAGGGGCGGTCACATGCAATACAAATGTCCACTAATAAACTGAAGCGCCAAAGGAACTGTTATAGGCATCCGTGATAAAATACAGAGACATCTAAACAGGGAGAATACGGCGTTGAGATCGGCAACGCCTACATTAGACAACAAGTGTCTGGTGCAGTTGTTAGAAAGGTTACAGCTGCTACAATGGCAGGTTATCAAGATTTAGGCGAGTTTCAGCGTAGTGTTATAGTAGGTGCATGAGCGATGAGACACATAATCTCCCAGGTAGCGATGAACTGGGGATTTTTCCGTACGACCATTTCACGAGAGTACCATCAATATCAGGAATCCGGTAAAACATCAAATCACCAACATCGGCCGGAAAAAGATCCTGCAAGAACGGGACCAACGACGACTGAAGAGAATTGTTCGACGTGACACAAGTGCAACTCTTGCGAAAACTGCTGCAGATTTCAGTGCTGGGCCATCTACAAGTGCCAGCGTGCGAACCGTTCAACAAAACATCATCGATATGGGCTTTCGGAGCCGAAGGCCCACTCGTGTACGCTTGATGACTGGACGACACAAAGCTTTACGCCTTGCCTGGGCCCTTCAACACCGACATTGGATTGTTGATGACTGGAAACATGTTGCCTGGTTGGACGAGTCTCGTTTAAATGTATATCGAATAGATGGACGTGTACGGTATGGAGATAACCTCATGAATCCATGGACCCTGCATGTCAGCAGGGGACTATTCAAGCTGGTGGATGCTCTGTAATGGTGCGGGGCGTATGAAGTTGGAGTGATATGGGACCCCTGATACGTCTAGATACGACTCTGACAGGTGACAAGTACGTAACCATCCTGTCTGATCACCTGCCTCCATTCATGTTCATTGTTTCCGAAGCACTTGCGCGGTTCCAGCAGGACAATGTGACACCTCACACGTCCAGAATTGCTACAGAGTGCCTCCAGGAACACTCTTCTGAGTTTAAACACTTCCGCTGGACACCAAACTCCCCAGACATGAACATTATTGAGCGTATCTGGGATGTTTTGTAACGTGCTGTTCAGAAGAGATCGTCACCCCCTCGTACGCTTACGGATTTATGGACAGCGCTGGAGGATTCATGGTGTCATTTCCCTCCAGCACTCCTTTAGACATTAGTCGAGTCCATGCCATGTCGTGTTGCGGCACTTGTGCGTGCTCGCGGGGGCCCTACACGACATTAGGCAGGTGTACCAGTTCCTTTGGCTCTTCAATGTATATGTCTGTGTATTTTTGATCAGGTGGTGTACATGAGTGTCTCCTTCATGATTAGTAACCAGTCACCGTGGTTTTATCCCAGATTCCCACACGCCGTCAACTCGAGTGTGTGTCTCTTACATACGCATTAGAACGGAAAGTTGATGCGGCACAGTTAACATCCTAGTTTCCTTGTAAAAATGATGGGGACTGAGGGTTGCCTGTTATCTCACTTAGATCGTTTTAACGAGGCAGATAACCATTGAAACTCGACCATGGTCGCTCTCACCTTTAAGTGGAAAGAAAGTCATAAAGAATAAAGATCTGCTGTCTCCGTCCTTAGCTTTGAGGTCAACTGCAGTTCTTCCTTATTGCACGTCAGGATAGAAGCGCGGAGTTATGAACAAGGTTCTGTTATTAAACAACTTGAACAAAGAAAGTTGCAACTACCGATGCAAAAGCATTACATTTCTGTATAGTAAACATTCAATTGATTCGTTATCACGCCGAAGGATTTGGCTTTATCAGCATTACTGTAGCGACCGCTGGTCGCTGATATTGTGCACGTGAAAACGTGACAAAGCCAGGCGATAACGGAGGCAAGGTTAAATCACCGAACTGCGCTATGTCGATAATACTAAGGGCAACATTGGTCCCAATCTACGACCGATTTGGGTAAGTGCTTTCTGAAGTCAGTCAAGTTTAAATTTGTTTACAAATACCCAAATGTGAAGGGCAGGTGATGAAGCTGTTAAAACGAATGAGTGCATGTTATCTCCTTTTTAACATATAGAAAGTCTTGTATCGTTTAATGCGTCTGCTGTCGATGTCTTCGAAGGACAGTCCTGATAGTGAAATACAGTCAGCTATTTTAATAATAGCGTTTTATGCGTCCGTTGCGAGGTAACACTTTCAAACCAGGCGATATACTTACATGATGTAAACTCATCTGAAGGAAACTCCCGTACCGACACAGGAAACGATTTACACTAGGATAACACTTCCTCCGTTTTCGTGCAGGTGGTCTCAGCTGTTATGAAGGATTAATTTTCAATAAGTTTGCAATAGAAATTAAAGAAATGGAGCGATCAACGCAAGATTTTCAAATCGAAGTCGAGATACTTGTTTGGTGCGGACTTCCTTTTTTCTTTACAAGAGACCATCCCCTTTTTTTTATTTTTTATCCAAAGTATTGTTCAGACTGCATATATAAATTGATGGTAAAGCTGTCATGAAACCGAAGGTTAACTGAAACACTGCACTGCTTTCATAGGCATGATCCTATTTGAGGTGGTATGCCCTTGCCTTATCCAACATTTCAACTGATTTACTCAACGAGTTGTATAGAAACCTGCTGCTTAACTCGGGCTCCGAACGACTGTGTGAATCACCATTTTTTGGATTAATAAGCGAAAGAAGCGGTAAGTTGGAGGAAAAAAAATCTTTTGAACGAATGGGGATCGAAACTTGGACCCTGAAGTATTGATCATTTTCTCCTTTAACTTTCCTTTAGATTGCTGTTGATTTTCCTTCTTCCTCGCGACACTTCTGGGTACCGTACATAAACATTCCAAACAATTCGTTTGTTATTTTTTATTTTAAAATTACGAGTCTTTCAAGTGGCCAGGCACTGAAGCTGCTGTACAATAAATGTTTTCAAAATGGTTTTGACGCCTTACTGAATACCTTCATTAACACTGGCTAAAACTGATGTTCTAAATAATACTACAGTGCTCGGGGTTGGGCCTAATGCATACAACTTTCGGGACACATTGTGTTATGTAAGCGGTCGGTTATACAGTACAAATTTTCTTCTTTCTTCTCTATTCAGGAAACATCCGCCTACAAATTTCAAGCTAATCCAGAAATTACAGCCGGCCGGGGTGGCCGAGCGGTTCTAGGCGCTACAGTCTGGAACCGCGCGACGGCTACGGTCGCAGGTTCGAATCCTGCCTCGGGCATGGATGTGTGTGATGTCCTTAGGTTAGTTAGGTTTAAGTAGTTCTAAGTTCTAGGGGACTGAGGACCTCAGAAATTAAGTCCCATAGTGCTCAGAGCCATTTGAACCATTTTGAACCAGAAATTACAAGGGAGTTCGCGAGACACTCCGGAAAAAGTGTATGTTGTTCAACCTGATAGCGCTCAAATTCATTAAAAAAACATATGATTGGCTCGTAGAGCAAAAGAGCCATTTACTACTTTTGATTTTATTTTTAATCAGTATTATGTGACCTGTGTTCCTCAAAGACTTCTTTTGCGACCGGATAACCTGGCCTCAACTAGTCTCACAGAACCAGGAAAAGAAACTGATGTGCTTGTAAGGGTTAAGTTTAGATCGAATTGTAAACGTAATTAGTTTTTGCTTTACATTTAGATTTCTTGTTTCTTCCATTAACGTCACGGGAAAGTTTGAATTAATAATGTTAACGAAACAGCCGATGAAGCTGGTGGCGTTAAAGATCGGTTATGGTAGGATGTAGGAGAGAATGCAGTTGGCAACATTCTAAAAATCTCTAAACGTGGTGGGTGAATGTGGTGTACTTTTCTCTTGAAAAAGTAGGAAACCATAGCTTCGAGCGAAAACATTCCCCAGTACAAAATTAAAATAACATTCATTTTGCTACAAAGATGGTGCCTTTCTTTTTTCCTTAGGACTAGTGGTTCGCGCGAAAAGATCGAAAGAATATTGAAAATCTGCCTCTACGCGCTTGCGCTGTAGCTTAGATGTGTTCTGTGGGCCAATTCGAGGTAGTTTTCCGAACAGAAGTGTCCTATGTGAAAGTGTTAGTATGCACTTCCTCTACATGACTATGCGGCGTTGCTAGCAGCCACCGTCCACACAATGTTTACTTGTGCTAATTTTAGCTATTGATTACTTGTATAAAACAGAGCACGTGGTAGACCGCTCTCCTCACGCGATAAGTCCCAGCTTTTCTCCGGGCTACTGGTGATCAGAAAGCGGAGAGGTTTGTGGACAAGTGGAGAAGTGCAGGAACTCCAGCGAGTACCAGTAGCCGCCACATGCAGGGCAGGGCAGGCAGGCAGGTGTGTGTGTGTGTGTGTGTGTGTGTGTGTGTGTGTGTGTGCGAGCGGCAAGTAGGCCGCGGGGACCTTGCAGCGCCCGTGTGGACTTCCGCGTGGCAGGGGACGGCAGCCTTGCCGTATTGAGCCGCGCTGCACGCCGCGGACCCCCAAATGTACTGCTCGCTCTTCCGCGAGGGCACCGCTGCACGCCTTGACCCTGTGCCGGGTCCGGGCTGCCAGATGGAGTCATCCGTCCTGAGGTTGCGGCAGTATCCTCACCTCACTTCCTGTTAACGTGGCTGCTCACTTTTTATCTGCCATGGAAAAGTGGGAGCCTCGATGATGTTGTATGTACGTCGTATTGCCGTGACAGGTGATATACGTTTTGTTAGCCATATATGTAAATGGAAGCTAGCCTCGGAATTAACTGACCTCGCCACGGCCAAGCTGTGAATATCAGTGGCTATCCCCTCGCCCGTCGCGAAATTAGTTCCGTGTGCGTACACGACACAGCCCTTCTGGACAAATACAAAGAAGGCAGAAGACCTGTTGAATGGAGTGGGCAGCACAGAGAAGTCATCCGAAACTGTCATTCAATATTCTTCCTATAGACGTGACTGGTCAGTAGTCACCAGTAAGTGGACAGAACGTCGCCTCGCCTTCTCACTACAGAGAGACCCAAAGCACGGCGTATCAGCCTCCAGCGCGCAGCTTCCCACCGCAGTCGCGTGCTCTATCTCCGACCCAACGACGTCGTCAGCGTCTCTCCTCAGATGCGCTCCTTTGACTCCACCGCCCACACTGAAACTGAGCACTGAGCCACTGAAATGTCGAAAAAGATTCACAAATAATGGCGATTTGTTTTACAACACAGTGATTTTTTTGCAAACGTCGAAATACACTACTGGCCATTAAAATTGCTACACCAAGAAGAAATGGAGATGATAAACGGGTATTCATTGGACAAATATGTTATACTAGAACTGACATGTGATTACATTTTCACGCAACTTGGGTGCATAGACCCTGAGAAATCAGCACCCAGAACAACCACCTTTGGCCGTAATAACGGCCTTGATAAGCCTGGGCATTGAGTCAAACAGAGCTTGGATGGCGTTTAAAGGTACAGCTGCCCATGCAGCTTCATCACGATGCCACAGTTCATCAAGAGTAGTGACTGGCGTACTGAGACGAGCCAGTTGCTCGGCCACCATTGACCAGACGTTTTCAATTGGTGAGAGATCTGGAGAATGTGCTGGCCAGAGCAGCAGTCGAACATTTTCTGTATCCAGAAAGGCCCGTACAGGACCCGCAACATGCGGTCGTGCATTATCCTGCTGGAATGTAGGGTTTCGCAGGGATCGAATGAAGCGTAGAGCCGCGGGTCGCAACACATCTGAAATATCACGTCCACTGTTCAAAGTCCCGTCAATGCGAACCGAGATGTGTAACCAATGGCACCCCATACCATCACGCCAGGTGATACGCCAGTATGGAGATGACGAATACACGCTTCCAATGTGAGTTCACCGCGATGTCGCCAAACACGGTTGTGACCATCATGATGCTGTAAACAGAACCTGGATTCATCCGAAAAAAAAGACGTTTTGCCATTCTTGCACCCAGGTTCGTCGTTGAGCACACCATCTCAGACGTTCCTGTCTCTGATGCAGCGTCAAGGGTAACCGCAACCATGGTCGCCGAGCTGATAGTCCATGCTGCAGCAAACGTCGTCGAACTGTTCGTGCAGATGGTTGTTGTCTTGCAAACGTCCCCATCTGTTGACTCAGGGATCGAGACGTTACAGCCATGCGGATACGATGCCTGTCATCTCGACTGCTAGTGACACGTGGCCGTTGGGATCCAGCACGGCGTTCCGTATTAGCCTCCTGAACCCACCGATTCCATATTCTGCTAACAGTGATTGCATTTCGACCAACGCGAGCAAAATGTCGCGATACGATAAACCACAATCGCGATAGGCTACAATCCGTGATGGTACGCATTTCTCCTCCTTACACGAGGCATCACAACAACGTTTCACCAGGCAACGCCGGTCAACTGCTGTTTGTGTATGAGAAATAGGTTGGAAACTTTCCTCATGTCAGCACGTTTTAGGTGTCGCTACCGGCGCCAACCTTGTGTGAATGCTCTGAAAAGTTAATCATTTGCGTATCACAGCATCTTCTTCCTCTCGGTTAAATTTCGCGTCTGTAGCACGTCATCTTCGTGGTGTAGCAATTTTAATGGCCAGTAGTGTATTTAATTTCAATTGTGGGGAAGGTATTGCCTTCGCAAAGGCTCAGTAAAAGCTCCTTCTACAGCGTTTCGTGATAACTTCTTCCTTTCTGAAATGTAGGAATCTTTTTTTCTGCAGTACCCGGAAGCAGCATCGGAACTCCAGATCAATCTCAACGTAGTAAATTTGTTTTGACGAATTTCCCATACGTTTACGTTTCATTTTTCTTTGCTTGTATTCGCGCCTAATGAGCAAGATACCGTGCCTCCCTCTCCTCTCCGCCCCGCTCGACATATACACGTACAAACAGCCACACCCTCTATCCACCCATCCCCAAACCCCCTCCATCCTTCTTTTCTGTGCCATTACTGTAGCTTTTTCAAGTTAAATACTATCAATCACATTTTGTTTGGATGTGCTCATAATGACATTATTAATGAATACAGCTATATGAAAATTTGTGTACCATCTGATCAAAAGTATCCAGAAACCCCAGTGTAATATGGAATTGACCCCCAGATATCATGAGAGGCTGACGTGCACCTTAGAATGAGGCGGGGAGTGTCGTGTTGTCGATAGACAAGCAGTAACAACGGAATGGGTCGGACAGGAGCGACTTCGGAGGTGACTAGTCATAGCATGTCATCTGACACCCAAATCTACACATGTCAGTCAGTCAGATAGGTACTAAACGTTGTATATCGACAGAGTATCAACCAGAACTCCGATATAGCTTGTGCTGTGTGCTGTCGTCCAGGAAATCATGCGAAAACGGCAAGTAATAAGTAAAACTTGACCCACGGAGCACCGGACAAGCATAGCTGTGAGCATCTGTCATGCAGGGCTCTCGTGGGCAAGTCGATAGAGCGAGGTCATCGATCCCATCGGATTAGGGTGAGGGTTGATTTAGGGGAAAAGACCAAACAGTGAGGTCATCGGTCTCATCGGATTAGGAAAAGATGGGGAAGGAAGTCGGCCGTGTCCTTTCAAAGGAACCATCCTGGCATTTGCCTGTACCGATTTAGGGAAATCTCGGAAAACCTAAATCAGGATGACCGTACGCGGGTTTGAACCGCCGTTCTCCCGAATACGAGGCCAATGTGCTAACCGCTGCGCCAATGCATTCGGTGTTAAAAGCGTATATAATTGAAAAGAAAGCAGAAATATTTCAATTCATGCTTCAATTTGATATTTATTTATTTTTCCAACACGAAAGTAATAATTCCATAACGTCCGAAGTAATATAACATTTTATGCGTAAAATGATATTTATTTATTTTTTCAACACGAAAGCAATAATTCTGAAACTTCTGAAATACTATAACATTTTATGCGTAAAATGGCAAGGCCTTGAAGAAATGAATTTTTTGATTCTTCATTTACGTAGCATGTAACAGCAGTGGTTGATGAAATATTTCGGTTTTCCCTCAAATCACTAATTATGTTTTTATTAATTATCCCGGTTACTGTCCCAACAAGTAATTTTTTTTTTTTTTTGCAAAATTTGACCTCAGACCTGTCAATGTGCCACACTACTTGTTTTCCATTTCACACTCTTCAGTTCACTATGAAAATTCGGGCAAATATCCGTTCTGTAATTTCTAGGGAGATTTTATCACTCCTCTCAAACATTTCCCTGAAATTATCAAGTTCTTGTGTAGATAACAAAATATGAAGTCTCACGATGTCTCACTCTTGCGTAGAATATTCCACGACTATTATCACGACACATTGCAGCCTTATCGACTCTAGTCAGTCTCTCTCTGCCTGTATTAATATTTGGATACAAAATGGTTCAAATGCCTCTGAGCACTATGGGACTTAAAATCAGTCCCCTAGAACGTAGAACTACTTAAACCTAACCAACCTACGGACATCACACACATCCATGCCCGAGGCAGGATACGAACCTGCGACCGTAGCGGTCGCGCGGTTGCAGGCTGCAGCGCCTAGAGGCCGGCCAGTGTGGCCGAGCGGTTCTAGGTGCTACAGTCTGGAGCTGCGCGACCGCTGCGGTCGCAGGTTCGAATCCTGCCTCGGGTATGGATGTGTGTGATGTCCTTATGCTAGTTAGGTTTAAGTAGTTCTAAGTTCTAGGGGACTGATGACATCAGATGTTAAGTCCCATAGTGCTCAGAGCCATTTGAATTTGTAGCGCGTAGAACCGCTCGGCCACCCCGGCCGGCAGTTGGCTACAGAGCAGACGCTCTAGATTACTACAGTAGCGTTATAAATGTGTAATAATCACTTGCATATAGTAACTGTGCAACGTGATCACCGATTAAATGCAAAACTATTAAAGAAAAATTTATAGTTTATTTACTAGAGCAAGTGTATCCATGGAATCTCTCCCACAAATAATAAGACCTTCCTTTCTGCAGAACTGTAGTTAGATAATTTTCTGTTTAACTGCTTCGACACGCCTAAAGTGTTCCAAAAATCACGTATTCAGTCTGAACTGTTATTAGACTTTTTTTTTTTTTTTTTTTTACTTTACAGTCGCGATTTCTGTGCAAGCAGAGTGTTAGAAAGAGTGTGGAATTAACACTGAATTCGAATGGGATTGTTATACGAAATGCTACGTCAGAGTTTTATGTAGACTACGTCTTTAATGACCTCGTTGTCGACGGGCCGTTAAACCCTAATCTTCCTTCCTTTTTTTGGATAGACGACAAGGAATATTGTTTACTCTCGTGCATACGAAGTGATGTACGTAAGCACGGTCGAACACAAGGACGACGTCCTCTTAACGATAAAGAATACCCACTGACGCACTTTGTGCTGAGACACCACATTAGAATGGAACACATGTGGAAAAAAATAATTTCAGTGGCAGTTCATCCAGAATGTACTGTCGTTTCTGATATAGACTGAATCTCTTACAATAGTGGATAAAACCCAGCAAGACTTCTGCAAGGCTTTTGATACAGTTCCTCGCAGTCGTTTGATGAACAAAGTAAGACCATATGGACTATCAGACCAGGTGTGTGATTGGATTGAAGAGTTCCTAGATAACATAACGCAGCATGTCATTCTCAATGGAGAGAGTAAGAGTGATTTTAGGTGTGCCGCAGGGGAGTGTCGTTGGACCGTTGCTATTCACAATATATATAAATGATCTTGTGGATAACATCGGAAGTTCACTGACACTTTTTGCGGATGATGCTGTAGTATATCGAGAGGTTGAAACAATGGAAAATTGTACTGAAATGCAGGAGGATCTGCGACGAATTGACGCATGGTGTAGGGAATGGCAATTGAATCTCAATGCAGACAAGTGTAATGTGCTGCGAATACGTAGAAAGAAGGATTCTTTATCATTTAGCTACAATATAGCAGGCCAGCAACTGGAAGCAGTTAATTCCATAAATTATCTGGGAGTAGGCATTAGGAGTGATTTACAATGGAATGATTATATAAAGTTGATCGTCGGTAAAGCAGATGCCAGACTGAGATTCATTGGAAGAATCCTAAGGAAATGCAATCCGAAAACAAAGGAAGTAGTTTACTGTACACTTGTTCGCCCACTGCTTGAATACTGCTCACCGGTGTGGGATCCGTACCAGATAGGGTATATAGAAGAGATAGAGAAGATCCAACGGAGAGCAGCGCGCTTCGTTACAGGATCATTTAGTAATCGCGAAAGTGTTACGGAGATGATGGATAAACTCCAGTGGAAGACTCTGCAGAAGAGACGCTCAGTAGCTCGGTACGGACTTTTGTTGAAGTTTCGAGAACATACCTCCACCGAGGAGTCAAGCAGTATATTGCTCCCTCCTAGGTATATCTCGCGAACAGACCGTGAGGATAAAATCAGAGAGATTAGAGCCCACACAGAGGCATACCGACAATCTTTCTTTCCACGAACAATACGAGACTGGAATAGAAGGGAGAACCGATAGAGGTACTCAAAGTACCCTCCGCCACACACCGTCAGGTGGCTTGCGGAGTATGGATGTAGATGTAGATGTAGAAACGGAAAAGCTAATGAACTCACAGACTGGAGTTATTTTTTCGCGTAAGAAGAATGGAGGACAGTCGGTGAGCGAAAACACCAATGAAGATGTTACCTGCAGACATGAGAGCAATGTGGAGGAGCGAACATGGAGTGACAGAAACTGGAAGTGAACTGGAATCTGCAGATATTAAGAGCTTATCTTGTGAGACGCTAGTTGCAAAATTACGTTTAAGTTCAAAATTAGATACCCTTCTGAAGCTATTAACATATGAATCACATAGGGATCTGCTTCATATATGTTCGAGGTGCTATGCCGTGGCACGATGGTAAGGACAGTATGGGCATATGACATACACACAAAAGAAAACAATGAGATGCAGGCAGTGGGGAGTTGCATTATACGACGGGAATTGAACGAGACCCGTCTTGAGGTCCGCGCTCAGTTCTAAAAAGCATGGAGCAAAAGAGGTTGCGTGTACAACACATTAAACAATGGTTACCGAAATTTGATACAGGACACATACAGAACTAAAACGGTCACCTGATGATCCTAGCTCTTTTACATCTACTTGACAACTCTGCAATTCACATTTAAGTGTCCAGGAATAGGTTTATCGAGACAGTTTTAGAATATTTCTCTACCGTTCCACTTTAGAACAGCGCGCGGGAACACGAATTCTTAAACCTTTACGCGCGAGCTCTGATTAGGTGGGCGTCAACGGAATATTTTCGCATTCTGACGAGAAAGTTGGTGACTGAAATTTCGTGAAAGGATCTCGCCGCAGCGAAACATTCCAACGCGCGTACAATCCTCGACACCGTCTCCCCTATTTCACGATAGTACAAAACGAACTGCCACTCTTTGAACTTTTTCGGTGCCCTCCGTGATTGCTATAAGAGTTGCTTAAGGAATTGCTTCCCGTGAGTCGTAAGACTGTGTACTAAAAGAAAAAGAGAATTGTGAAGGCAATTTTTTTAAATTCTAGAACTTATTTTTTTAAAGAGAGGTGTTGGAAAAACGTGTTGCCGTTTATTACTGTAACAGTTTCTGTCTTAAGTGCATGCAACATAAACTTCGGGAATACAGGGACATAATTAGGAGAAGTAATCCCTTTTTAAGGATCGTAGCATGCTACCAGGAGGGAAGTTCGCCACTTTTGAATACTAGAGAATAAATGGACGCGAGCAGCTGACATAAATTAATTCTGGGTAGGGCTTTCTCATCATACCAGTTGTGTCGAAGAAGTGGTTGACGTGTAGCTGTAACATGATCTGTTCAGCCTGATACACACAGCATATCGCAGTGAAGGAATCACACGTTCTATGAGTAAAGTCTTCAGCAAAACTAAAAAATAATGACATGATTATTGAAAGCTTACCAGAAAAATAAGAGATGTATTCAGAAATTCTGTCAGGACTTACTGTCTATACAAATAAAATTCTATTTTAAAACTGTTACCACGTTGATCGGCGTCGATAAATGTAATAATTCCGTGCGTTGCCTGACGGATGGCCTACAGCAATGGGGGGGTCGTAGCGTGAGTTAACTTTTCTCAGCAACTAATAGTTCTATTATTAACGCCATTAATGTGGATGAGATGAGACCGCTGATTGGTGCTGCCTATCACAGACAGTGTGTCTGACGTACCATCGCGTGAGCCCGCCAGACACGTCTCAGCTGCGTTTTGTCCCTTTTTAGCGTGCTGAATAGTGGCGTGTATGATTGTCTGTAGCACATGGCCCTTTCTCTTCATTTCCGTAACTTTCCACAGACACCTCTTTGGTACGGATAACGAATTACACCCTACTATTTTTACGTGAGCAGACACGGACGAGTTACGCTGAACAGATGTTAGTTTGGCAATGGAATCGAAAGTATCTAAATTAATATTGCGTATTTTCCTTTTGCAAGAATAGTTAATAAGAAATATTTACTAGCACAAATGGGTTTCGGAAGTGCTCATACGCACCATTAGTGGGATTATTAGTCACATAGCATACCAGACAGTCACCTGACGGGTTCTGTTACGCAAATCACAATGTCATGCAAATGATATTACGTCCTCTAGCTCAACCTGCTGCGAATGAACCGTGGAAATGAAGAAACTAGGTACCCACCTCATTTATGTGGTTCCCCAAGATCTTTCCAATCAAATATTAATGTTCTCATATCCTCTGCACTGAACTAATGGTTGCTCCCTATCGACGAAATAAAATACTTATACGAAAGAATCGAATAAAAATAGGCGAGGTGGCCTTGGTCGCCATTATTGTGTCGAGACTCTCCTTGATTGCCTCCGGTTGTATGATGCCTTCAACTGAGTGATTCCTTTAGTTACTATTTCTCCGAGAATCACTTCGATGTGATACATCCAGTTATAATGTCCCGGTGACTTCAAAGAATGTATTGCTTACAGTTACACGTCATAGCATAATAAAATGGCAGTGTGTTTGCTAGTCATGTATCGATGTGCCATGCTTCGGTTCAGTATTGATTATTGCATCCATTCCGTTGAACATTTGTTATAGTAATATTTAGTCTTAAGACTGGTTTGATGAAATCCTCTGTGCTAGTCTGTCCTGTGCAAGTCTGAATTTGCTTAGTACTCAGCTTTCGTTTTCTTCAACAACCTCCCCCCCCCCCCCCCCCCGCCGCCCCGCCGTTTACGTTCCAAATTTCCTTCCATGACCAACTATATGCCCTAGCAAACAATTCCTTTCTTCCGTCAAGTTATACCATAAAAGACTTTTCCCCCCACATTCAAAATCTTTTAATCACTTTTCAGGGCAGCATCAATTCCATTCACCTGATCTTTTTTCCATCTCTGACAGATTTACAATATCAAAACATCTTAAAAGTTATTACTTCGTCTCCCTGAACTGTAATCCCTTTTCCTAATTTCTCAATGGTTTCCTTTAACGCGTGCTTTGTGTACGGAATGAATAATATGAGTATAAGCTACAACTCTTACTCCTTTCATGTTCGAGTCTTACAGCTGCATTTGTAGACAGCGATTCGCTTTCAAAGACCTAACTCCAATCAGAAAAGTCTAATGCTCTTTCTAGAGCTACAAAATCTGTATATACAAGTTTCTCTTGCTTATGCAGGTATGATGTATATTATTTTGCGACAAATATCTTCGTTGCTAGTGAAATTCGTCATGACTGCTGCCTATGTGTGACTGCTATAAGCTTGACTTGCAAACGGGGAATCTGTAATGTTAAAATAATAGGCAACTACAAATGAGATCGAAAGCACGTGTGGAGCTACGTTGCCCTAACTCGGCGCGTTAAGGCTCGCGGGTAATCGCCGGGACGTGCGGGCGGCAGTTATCACGTCCTGCGCTGACGGCAGCAGCCTTGGGCCGCCGACCGTTTGTTCCTGCTCACCGCAACCCGCACCGCATGCGTCTGCTGCCATCTAGCGGCACAACGTCCAAATAAGGCCAACCTACCTCCAGCCACTTGCGACGAGTGGCGCCGCTAGGCGGCAAGTAACGACACTACGAGAAATCATACACGACGGAGCGGGAAGTTTGAAACGCTGGTGTTTCTTTGGGCTACACATGTCATTCAGTAAAACACAGAATGACGAAAATTGTTACTGTGCAAATGAGGAGTCACTGGCAGAGAATTTATAATTAACCTGCTGCGAAGAGACGTAATGTTGCAAAGGGTTCTTTTTAGGAGAAAAAAGAACTTACAGCAAAAATAATAGATTTCATGTCCTGTAGCAAGTATATTACCAATCATTAATCATAATTGTGTCATTTACCTGCATTTTCGTTCTGTTCATTTATATTTATACATGTGGTTTCTCTAATAAATTCGGTAACAATTCAAACATTTTTCTGTCAGCTTGATTTATGTTAAGCTATATAGTGTTCTTCCTGTGCCTCGATTACAAATATTCGTGGGTAATAAAATAATTAACAGTCTTTTCCACTCTGTTATTAATTCTGGAATTCTAGAAACACAGGGAGAAACCGAGACACTGCGCTTTTCATTTACTATATTAGAGAGCTTCTATGCGGTTCTTATTCCGAACCTGGTTTGACTCGATTTGGTATACTTTTTCCATTGCCTTTGTAATATCCCTAACAGTTTCTGTACGCTATGCGCGGCTGCTTCGCGTGTCTAAAACGCGATTTTGTGAATGTTTCTGTGGCAAGGCCTGTCCGTAGTTCTAGAGATGCGATTGTTTTCGCTTCCGCCGTTTGCGCTTCGCAGTTGAAATCAGTCAAAAGCGCTACCACGTGTCAGAGATTCCTTAAGCTGACTCGACTGTAGGAGTGCAGAATCATTGTATTTTCACGCATCTCAGTGTTTACGAGACCATTCTTCTAGAACTATCGATCGAACGCTGATATATTTGTGAAGGTACATTCATCGACGTATGTGGATGCGGTTTACAAAATGTGCTGCGCCTAGAGTGAGTAGCAGAGAAGTAATAAAGTTAAACTTGATACACAATGCGGCAGTTTTTCATCCATTTCAGTGTTTATGACGTCATATCTCCTTAAATATGACAGATAAGTGGTTCTTACCCCGACAGTGATTGTTGCCAGAAAGTAAGAGACATGTGTGACAAGTTTGGTTGAAATTGGTTCTGTGGGTAAGCAGATGTGGAACATACACACAGACATAAATATACATACATCCATTTTTGTGAGATGTATGGATATACAGAAGATATTCCCGAAAAAGTTTGTCGTTGGAGGTCGAGTTGATCCTGCATACAGGTTATCCCGTTTATCCCGACCACCCAAAGTAATGTTTTCTTCAAAAGTGAAATAAAAGATCATCACACACACGTTGTTTTAGTTACCAAGAGGGCACTAAGCAGCATGATTGCCTTTCTAGTAACTTTGTTCGTTACGAGGATAAGAACAGCAGTACGTCTTTTTTAAATAGCAACCTGTAATTTTTGTTTGGCTGCCCACATCCTGTCTTCAAAACCTGCTCAGAAACGTACCACAATGTACTATTCACGTAAGCACGACGTTATTAAAAACGTAACACATAACTGACTTGACTCTCCTGTACTAGCACACAATAAATGCATGAGAGTAACCTACCTTGTCCACATGCTGGAGCTGACAGTAAACAAATGAAAACAAAAGAAAATGCTCACCATCGTAATCAGTTGAAGTTTTTTGTGTGAGTTGAGCGTAATCCAACGAATACAAGTTAGAGATACTGTTCATCTATGATGAATGCAAGTTAGCAGAACAGTAATGACCGGCGTACATTTTATTTGTCTTTTATTCGTTCATTCTCAAATCCAGTATGCGAATGTGTTACCTAACTCTGGGTACTGTGTGCTAGTGCAGGAGAGTAAAAGCCAATTATGCCTTACATTTTTAATAACGTCATGGTTACGTGAGTGGTACACTGTGATACGTTTGAACTTGTCTTGCGGAGGTGAAGTAGTTCGGCGAAGAAGAGATACAGGGTGTTCAGGTTAAACATAGACTAGTATAAAATTAAATAACTAGAAATAATTGAGAGATTTATTGACTGTATGTTTCTACAAGTGTTTTTTTTCTTTTGCACACCTAATACAAGTCGATATGCGTATCATTAGTGGCGCAACAGACACGTAGTCTGTGTCCCAGTTCTCTCCAAGTGTTTTGCAGCATTGTAGGCGTAACATTCGTCACAACTGCACGAATGCGATGACCAGATTTGGCAGATCACGAACTGGTGCCCGGTACATTTGATTCTTGATAATTCCCCACATAAAGAAATCAACTGATGTGTTGTCTGGTCTTCTAGTGGGGGCCAAGCAATCGATGGACTACCTCTCCCAATACAGCGGTTCGCAAAATGGATGGTGCGCTATCTTGTAGCATGATCATTTCACGAGGAATTTGTGACATAGCATACAGCAACATGTCTATCTACACTGTTGCATTAACTGCAGGCTCTGCGGAGGAGAATGCTCCGATTGAGGTGTCCTTCAACAATCCATACCACACATTTGATTTGGAGAGTCACTTTCGCTCTTTATCTCTACGTGGGAATGGGGTTCCGTTACCCATATGCGGCAGGTATGCATGTTTACCGTGCCGGAAGTATGGAGTGTAGCCTCTTTCCAGAAACAGATGAAATCGAGGAATGATTCGTGTTCATCCATTTTAGCCAGAACTGTCTCCTCGAATGCCTTCGTCAGGCTTGCTTTTGTGACGATGCTGCAGTTTGTACGCCCGAAGGCGCTACTTTTTACGGACAACATCCTGTAATGTCAAATGAGGAAACTGTTGTTGCAGTTTGCTTGTCGCATTGACTTACAAGGGCTCCGTAGGAATGACGTACGGATTAATTCAACAGCAGCCTCTGAAACTGCTCGCATGGCGTGGTGGCCCGACATCGAAAGCGAACTCTCTGTTTCAAAAGAAGCCGCTTGTCCCATTTCTTGACTGTTAGGTAATTGGTAACATCGTCAGTTGGTCGCAGGCCATATTGACGCAGGAAACAATGTTTTACCAGTGTAACAGACTTAACCTCAGCGAGAGAAAGCACGCAGAGTAGACATGGGGTACCAACTGCCGCAAGCAAATACAGAAAACATTTTGAGTAACCAAACTTTTAGAAGCAAAGTCACCAATAAATATCTCTATTACGTCTCAAGTTATTCCATTTTATATTATTATACAATTAGTCCAACACCTTGTGTTAAGTGTTATTTAAAAAAGACGTAGCCTACTGCTGTTTGTACCTTTGTAACGACCAGATTTACAAGAAAGGCAGCCATGCTGATTAATGTCTCCGTAGTAGCCAAAAAACATTTGCTTCATACAGGGTGTTTCAGAAGTGATGGTCAGTATTCAGGGAGATAACAGAAATGATCATTCGAAACAAAAAGTCAAGTAAATATGAGTTCTACCTAAAAGGCATACCTTAAGAGATATGAGCTATTCTTGATCTTCGATAATGTGAAACAAATCTCTTCTACTGAAAGCTCGTTGCTTTCCATATCTTGGGAGGTGGTAGTATGGACCAAAACAAGAAAAAAAATGTTCAGTAAACATGTGCCCTAAAAAGCATACCTTAAAAGTTATGAGTAGTAGTTCATTAGAAGAGTTCTGCTTCAAAGTAGCGAAGGTATACCTTTCAAGGTATGCATATTAGAACTCATGTTTACTGGACAATATTTTCTTGTTTTGGTCCATATTACCACTTTCCAAAATATGGAAGGCAAAGAGCTTAAAGGAGAAGAAATTTGTTTTACAGAATCGAAGAGCAAGAATTGCTCATAGCTCTTGAGGTATGCGTTTTAGAGCCCATGTTTACTTGACTTTTTTGTTTCGAATGATCATTCCTGTCATATCCCTGAATATTGATCATCACACACACACACACACACACACACACACACACACACACACACACACACACACACATATATATATATATATATATATATATATATATATATATATATATATATATATATATATATATATATTTGAACCCCGTGGTAAACCTTCAGAGAATACTTGCAAGGCGTTTTCATCGCAATGGAAGGCAATTTGAGGCAGTATATGAGCCGGCGACAGTTTCACAGCAAGAACTACAAACTCTAAAAGAATCAATGCCGAAGAGAATTTTTGAGGTAATTAGGAAGAATGGTGGTTAGACAAGTACTAACAGTGCAGTAACACCATAGGACGGTGAGTGCCTTTATACCAGTTTTCATGCAGGAAAACCAAACAACTTATTTTGTTGCTCGTGTTATGAAAGAAATTATGTAATTCCGTCGTCATTGTTTATCCCTTGAATGTCTGTACTATTATCATAGCAAATTCGAAACACTTATGCTTCAGACATTGTACTATTACTTTCGTGGAACCCTGCCATATATTATTTTGCTTCTGGACAGAAAGTTACTTGGGACGGTCAAGATAAATTGGACAGCCTGTATACCTGTCGCACTTGAAAACGTAACTGGCCGGACATGTGTGTGCACCGAAGAAAATTTTTCAGTTAAAATGATGAATATCTGAGGTCCAAACGACAACTTTAACTTTTACCAAACAGGAATGTTTGCAAGAGAAACGATGTTGTTCTCGCGAAAACCTGTAGGATAAATTTAGAGAACCGGTACTGGAGGAAGAACTGGGCGTGCGTCGCGCGAAGGCAACATGTGAATAAAATAAGAGAAACGAGGACGCTAACCGAGGAATACTGTCTATTCAGCCACTTTTCGTTTGTTCCACAGCAGGCGCGCATACAAGGAAGGGTTCTGAGAGGGAGGCGTCTCAGTCTTTCTACCTTCATCCTCATGCTCCCCTCTCCCCCACCCACCCCCACACCGAATTGTAGTTTTCTGTCTCCATTACCTTTAACGTATCAGTGTTGCCTAGTATTTTAATAATAATAACATTGAATATATAAAAAAGTTAATGTAATGGGTGTTTTTCCGGTTCTACCGGCGCATCCGCAAACTGCGTCGGATTTGCTGTAGGTAGCAGGTGTGTTCAGTCTGTAAGTAGGCTACTATTCCAGAACACACGCTCATCCGTAGTTTCTTATGCAGAATCTGATTCTGCAATAAAAAATGTGGGTTCCCATTTGAAATTTTAAAGTTGCCTCCGCCCCACCCCCAGGAGGCTGGGATGGCGGGCTAATTTTTGCACCAGCAGATGTCCCCCTCGAAAATGATCAACTTTGGATTCTACACATTTTCTCGTGTGAAGCTTACTTTTCGAGTTATTCTGGTTTTTGAACTTAAAATTTACACCCTTTGTGCATATAAAAGTGTTTGGTTGTAGTAAAATGTTCTATGGGCAGGAGGGGGAGGGGAGGGTTCATGGTACCTATGACGCCTCCTTTGCATCAGCTCCTGCTCCGTACGCGAAGAGATTAGAACAGAAAATTGCAAATATTGGTAGGAAGTACTTGCACCATGTGGAGTGAATGCATAGATGTGGACAGGGAGAATGGCGGAAAGTGTGAGAGGAGATGCACGGTGGGCGCAAGTGGCGCTTTGCAGCCGTGGTCCAGCGACCAGCAGATAAGCCCCGGGGCGCTGCCTCTGGCGGGTCAGGGTCGCAGATCGGCCACCGTTGCGTCAGCGGCCGCCGTCGCCACGGGGTTTCACCATTTCCCGGGTCATGCGGGGCTCTCACCACGTTGAGACCGAATTGTTTCACTCCTTACGCATAACTATGCTCGGCGTGTAGCATTTCTGAGAAGTTAAAATTGCGAGCCACAAAGGGACTCTGTCGCCAGCACCAGTAATCACCAGTAATGTTGTTCCGATCGAGGTGCCGGGCGCAAATCACATACCTTTCTTCTGAGGTGGCCTGCTACTTCCTTCCCATTCCTTGTTCAAACAACACAGGATTTCCCTGCGACTCTGTAGGACTACCAACCCAACCGGCCTGCCTTTCCTGTTCTATTCGCAGATGGAGAAGGGAAAAACGACTATCCATATGCCTCCGCGCGAACCCTAATTTCAATTATCTTGTTTTCGCAATTCTTATGCGGAATATAGGTAAGCAGCAGTAGACTCATTCTGCAGTCAGACTCAAATGCCAATTCTCTACATTTATCTCAATAGTGTTTTGCGAAAAGAATATCGTCGTCGCTCCGGGTATTCCCATTTCAGCTCCTTCGAAATACTCGCGCTTTGCTCGAATCCACCGGTAACAAATCCAGCAGCCCGCCTTTGAATTACTTCGATGCCTCGTAATCATCTTGGGGTTTAAGCTCTTTTTTGTCCGTGTTTGCTTTAACAATACATATGTTTTTGGATAGGGTCCGCCTTCAGCAAAACACAGTTTTGTTCTTTGTCCAAAACATGTTTCACTGCAGTTGCAGCACCATCAGTGGGCTTTTTATTTTATGGCTGTTAAACATAAATAATGAACTTTACTGTTTGTATAGATGTAAATATTAGTTTTCAAATCGTAATTACAGATTTCAGAAGAAAGACATAAAATTATTAATTCATACCTTTTTACCACGTGGTGTGGTTCTCCTGATGTGCTACGTTTTCACAGTGACTGATTTCCTTCATCTGCAGCCTCATACAACTTAGTGCAGACAAAATTATTTATACAAAAATTGCGATTTGGAGACTGTTATGACTATGCCTGAAATTAATTAATTCTGTGTGGAAGGTTGTGTGTGTGTGTGTGTGTGTATGTGTGTGTGTGTGTATGTGTGTGTGTGTGTGTGTGTGTGCGTGTGTGTATGTCTATTTACATTATGTTTCACTAATGTTTTCTGTTTTCCTCACATTCTTCATTGTGTTATTCAGCAGGATTAGCAGTCAGGAGCGCTGCTGCCATGGACTGTGCGGCTGGTCCAGGCGGAGGTTCGAGTCCTCCCTCGGACATGGGTGTGTGTGTTTGTCCTTAAGATAATTTAGGTTAAGTAGTGTGTTAGCTTAGGGACTGATGACCCTAGCAGTTAAGTCCCATAAGATTTCACTCACATTTTTTTTTGTAAAAACAAGATGGCGGACAGTGGAAAAGTTGAAGGTGTTCTATGTCTTTCAGAGGTGTCTGTCTGTCTGACTGTCTGTGTGTGTGTGTGTAAAGGGAGAGAGAAGGAGAGAGAGAGAGAGAGAGAGAGAGAGAGAGAGAGAATGTTTAAGGATTTTTCATTATTATAAATATATATATACACCACCACTAGGACCTTGCCTAGAACAGTATTATATATATATATATATATATATATATATATATATATATATATATATATATATATATATATATAATCCTTAAACCTTCTCTCTGCCTCTCTCTCTCTCTCTCTCTCTCTCTCTCTCTCTCTACACACTCTCTCTCTCTCTCTCTCTCTACACACACACACACACACACACACACACACACACACACACGCACACACACATAACCTTCCACATAGAACTAATTAATTTCAGGCATAGCCATAACAGTTTCCAAATCGTAATTTTTGCTTAAATAATTTTGTCTACACTAAGTGGTATGTGGTTGCAGGCGACAAACTGTGAAAGAAATCAGTCACTGTAAAATCGTATCACATCTGGAAAACTACACCATGTGGTAAAAAGGTATGAATTCATAATTTTAAATCTTTCTTCGAAAATGTGTAATTACGATTTACAAGCTAATATTTACATGTGTACAAACAGTAAAGATCATTCTGTGTTTAACAGCCATAAAATAAAAGCCCACTGATGATGCTGCAGCTGCAGTGAAACATGTTTGGGTCAAAGAACAAAACTGTGTTTTGCTGAAGGCGTACCCCATCCAAAAACATATGTATTCGACGTCTCCGTTTAATCCAGTATGTTGGGATCCCAAACACTCGAGTGGTACTGAAGAATGGACCGCAATAGTGTTCTATACGTGGCCCGTTTTGTAGATGGGCTAAACTTCCCTAGAATTCTCCCAATAAACCGATATCGACCATTTGCCTTCCCTACTATTGACCTTACGTGCTCGTTCCATTTCATATCGTTTTGTAACGCTACTGCAAAATATTTAATTGTTGTGACTGCGTCAAGTCAAGAAACATACCACCAGTACTACTTAAAATATCACATTACCGATTTTCCCACTCATCTGCATTAAATTAAATTTTTCTACATTTAGAATAATTTGCCATTCATCACATGGTCACTCAGCGACAATACTTTCCCGTACACATCAGCAAACTGTCGCAGACTTCTGCTTACCCGGTCGTTCAGATCATTTATATATATAGAGCACAAGAGCAGTTGGATCACACTTTCTTGGGCACTCTTGACGCTATTCTTGTCTCTGACGAACACCCGCCGTCCAGAACTATGTACTGGGTTCTACACGGCGTCTGCTAAGTTCAAATGGTTCAAATGGCTCTGAGCACTATGGGGCTTAACATCTGAGGTCATCAGTCCCCTAGACTTAGCACCACTTAAACCTAACTAACCTAAGGACATCACACACATACATGTCCGAGGCAGGATTCGAACCTGCGACCGTAGCAACAGCGCGGTTCCAGACTGAAGCGCCTAGAACCGCTCGGCCACGTGTGATAAGTCAATCCCTATTTTTAAATGGTTATAATTTCTTTTATTTATGAACCAATTTTCTTTTAACTATCTTTGTTAGAGACAGCACTCCTTGAGGTTGTGTTTCATACAATTTTTTCTTTTGTTTCAGTTGAAAATACTTCCTGTGTCGACTGTGGAAGAACGGGCCAAAACAGCAACTAGTTATGAGATGTGGGATCTGTGATGCGAGTACTAAAGTGATGGAGGGTTAAAAAAGGGACCATGCAACAATGGATGCAAAAACAGATAAAAATTGCCATTCCTATTTATTAAAACAACGAGCGTCGCCGGTGCAAGAAGATGGCGAAGACCACCAACTTGGAGGACACCAGAGAACGTTGACCGAGTTCGTGAAATGTTCACGACGGCCTTACGAAATCATTGCGTCAAGGATCTCGTGGAAGTGGTCTTTCACGTTAGGTAGTTGCAACGATTCTTAAGAAGGATCTCACTTCTGCGTCACGCAAGCCACATTATGTGCAGCAATTGTTTCCTGATGACTGTGAAACAAAAGTAGTTATAAGAAAATTGGTTCTTAAATAATGAAATTATAATTGCTTACAAACAGGGAGTGACGTATCAGACATCTGTATTACTTAAGAAGTCTTCGAGCAACTCACATATCAGGAAACCTACTTCATATGCTTTGGACCTTTGTTAACAGTCTGTTGCAGGGTACTGTGTCCATCATAGTGGAACAGAATATAAGAGTTCTTTGCGGTGCCTGCCCACAGTGCACAGTGCAGCTCTGTTTGTACTGAGTTGAGACGATAGGCTGGATGGTTATGCCAGAAGAGGAGCCGTGGCGAGTGCAGCGTGGCTGGGCCGGGGGACACGGAGCAAACAGCAGCCGAGGTGCTGCCGAGCTGTGGCGCCGCCCCGTTATGCAACACACGTCTGTCTGCAGCGGCACCAGCGCAGCGCCCGGTAACTGGAGCATGCATCAACGGCCCCACCACCCAACAACACGGAGAACCATCTCAAGAGCACAGCATCCACACCTGTAACTCTTCTGAAGTGACAGGAACTCTATGCGACTCCCGAAGGCAGCCAGAAATCTTTGTACTGACGCATCCAGATAGCTTACGAGAAGAAATAATAATGAGCATTTACCTGGATTCGCGGTTGACTGTTCATATAGGTAATTGTTAAAATAGCGATCTCCAGTTTTAATTATTCAAAGACTTACCAGCCAGGGGTGTTCAAAGTGCTTAGGGGGGGTGGGGGTAGGACGTCAAACGGGCCGATTTGGAGCAGGAGAGGCGCCACAGGACATTTTAATTTCCACTTTTACAAATAAATTCATAAAACTTTCTCAGCATGACCAGGAAGGATTTAGGATTCGCTCTCATAGCAGTGGAAGTTCAAAAACATTACAAAATAAAAATTTTTTATGCGTGCAATTTCTTAATTTTTTTTCACTTATTTTTGGATGCATTTGTTGCTACAGGTACACTTTTCTTCATTAGTAAGAGAGAGACTTCGATGAATTCTGTACAGCATGCAAACCATTGCTATTAGTGGAGCAAAATAATTGATGATGGTCGAAGTAGAGAGGATATAAAATGTAGACTGGCAATGGCAAGGAAAGCGTTTCTGAAGAAGAGAAATTTGTTAACATCGAGTATAGATTTAAGTGTCAGGAAGTCGTTTCTGAAAGAATTTATATGGAGTGTAGCCATGTATGGAAGTGAAACATAGACGATAAATAGTTTAGACAAGAAGAGAATAGAAGCTTTCGAAATGTGGTGCTACAGAAGAATGCTGAAGAGAGGAGGTATTGAATAGAATTGGGGAGAAGAGGAGTTTGTGGCACAACTTGACAAGAAGAAGGGATCGGTTGGTAGGACATTATCTGAGGCATGAAGGGATCAAAAATTTGGTACTGGAGGACAGCGTGGAGGATAAAAATCGTAGAGGGAGACCAGGAGATGAATACACTAAGCAGATTCAGAAGGATGTAGGTTGCAGTAGGTACTGGGAGATAAAGAAGCTTGCACAGGACTGAGTAGCATGGAGAGCTGCATCAAACCAGTCTCAGGACTGAAGACCACAACAACAACAACAACAACAACAACATGCAAACCATACTTACTAGTGTATGGAACTCTAGAATTTATTTAATTTATGAAGAAATTAATGAGCTGTTACATTTTAAACGTCATGTTTAGAAAAAACTAAAATTGTATAGTTAGTTATCTCAAATTCTACCACAGTTCTCAATAGACTTGGAAAATTCTCGAGTTTCATACACCTGTAAGTATGGTGTTTTATGCTGCTCAAAATTAATCGAAGAATCTCTCTTACTTATGAAGGAAAGTGTACATATAGCAACAAACGCAGCCAATAGTGAGTGAAAACATTATTTTGTTGTGTTTTTGAACTTCCTCTGCTGTGAGTGTGAATCCTGAATCCTTCCTCTTCATGCTGATTGATTTTCATGAATTTATTTGTAAAAGTATAGACAGTGGAAATTAACGTGTCGTGTGGTGCCTCTCCTGCTCCAAGTCGGCCCGTTTGACGTCCTACCCCCCTTAATTTGCAGGCTTTTATTAATTGTGTTCCTTCATTTCGTTTTTAAATACCTCTTGCTTTAATCCATGTTCACGTGTCTTGTTAGATCCTAAGCAGGTACTCGAAGACCAATAAAGTCTAGTGACATAGGTCTAGTTGGTGTATCTACAATTCGGTCTGAATTACACTTAACCATTTAACCAAGGAGGACAGCGGCGAGGTTCTATATTGAAATGAGATCCAAATACGGACCGTGTACGGCGTGGTGTTCTCATATGTAATGTCGTTTGTTGTGGCTCTATTTTATGTGAATCCTAACAGAGAGAGAGAGAGAGAGAGAGAGAGAGAGAGAGAGAGAGAGAGATAGAGTTTTTAAGACGGATGACTTTCGAAGCGCGGTACAGAACTGGGTTTCCATTACTCCATCAAAATATTAGGGAATTGGAACTCATCACATACCGGTATAATGATCTTTCAGTATATTCATATGCATACGAATTGTCTTTCGTTCAATTATTTCACGCGTCGTGGCTCTTTGTATCTCGTATTTCATGCATGTATGTTGTGTGGGTCTTGGTGACTTAACTATTCTTTGAATAGAATTACATATATTTCTACTTCAAGATTTTAAAAGTTATACGCAATGCCTTGTCATTATTTGCAAAATTTGATGTGTTGCCGCCGGAGCTCCACGTTGCTGCCGGTATCTAGCTATTCCACGTGATGTTCATTCTGTCTTCAGCAAAGACAGTAGTTTTCCTGAACTGTCATTGCGGTCTTTAGATAACAACAGTGAACAGCAAGCTTCGGTTCTTTTTTTTAGCATGGCCTTTCAGAACAGAAGGCAGGTTTGCGGTTGGAGTTTGCAGGAGGTGTTGGCACTCGTCACTTTGTAAATAACGTGTGTGCCTTGTGCTAGTGACCGTTCAGAATTTTTAGATAATACAGCTAGGCCAGCATTTGAGGCAGACATGCTCACTGCAACTATCTTTGCTACAACCCGAGTTACTTACACACTGTAAATGCTAGGCCATCAGAACTTGATACATTTGTGGAAACCACTTAAATAGTCTATTCGTGCCATTATTATTGCTCTGCAGAAGAAATAGACTTCCCCTACCTCTTCACTGATGATTTTCCTCTGTAACCCTTGGAGTCACACAGCGTTATCTAATTATTTATTGGTCTTAACATTATATATCGGAGGGTATTTTAATACAGGGCATATTTCAGGATACATTCTTGCGACTAAAGCAGATATAGGCGGCATAGTTCATGAATGGACTCACTGCAGCTTACCAGGTACATTTAATTACGAACCCAAACAATCGCCTCGTATTTGCAAAGTGTTTATTGTGCGACGTTCTTGCTTCAGATGCATTTAGGTGTACTGAATACTGTAGCGAGAGGTAAGACACAAAATATTCTTCAGGCGACACGAAAACCTGTTAAGAAAGTCACCGTGACTTACATTTCAAATGCGCTGTTGCCAGCGAAACAGAATAACCTCCCTAACCAGTTTTCCTGTCGCTCTGCTGTATGGGCAACGGAGTGGAGTACGGTGACGAGAGTTTGGTGTCATTGAGATCCGCTGATAAGGAGGTGCACAGAGAGAGCATTCGGCGGTAAACTGTGCTCCGCTATTAAAACGTTACACAGGAGCGAGTGCGTAATACTGTCTCTGTCTCTCTCTCTCTCTCTCTCTCTCTCTCATCGCTCTCTTTCTCATCCACAAATACACAGAGAGCGAACAGGCGTCTTAATGGCTCGTAAAAGCTGCCGGACGTGTCTGTTTAGCGCAGCATTTTGCGTCCACCTGCTGAAATTCGCTAGAAACGGTGGAGTTGCCGCTATGACGTATCGGCACGAGGCAGAGTGAGTCGACATTAACGACTTGAAAAGAACTGATACTGAGAACTTAAATTATAAAGCGCAACACTTTCTACGGTGCACTGGTCGTTAAATTTCCCACAGATTGTAAATATTTCAAAGGACGACCTGTATGTCAATAAATAGTTTTTATTCAAGCATTAGCTTATCCTGGTAATCACAATATTATTTAAGATTCATTTATTTCCTTTCTAACCTAAAACGATATTGAAGCAAATCATAAACAGCATACAGCGCATGCAGCGCCCTATTAACGCTAAGGCTTTTTTAAGTCACAAGTTTGATACTGTGTTTTTTAATGCTTATCTTGCGTTATTCTTCGGACAATAGTTTTTCTTAGACTTCTTTTGTTATGTGCCGTTTCAGGTACTTCATTTTTTACTCTCTTACTTCGCTGATGACACACCTTCGCGGTATCGCATTTCAAATGATTCCAGCTTCTTTTCAGGTTTTCTGCGCTTCACTTTCACTTCCGTTCATGCAGACATCGTCTCACATAAAATCCCTTACTAATATTTGATACCAGTCTAGTTGATTCTTATTCATTTAAGAGATGCCTTCAGGCGTTAGTGGGGTCGTACCGAGGATCATTATTGAAAAATGCTTCATCGTCGACTAAAATAAGAACTAAGCACATAAGATGCTCATATGATAGCCGAAAAATGTGTGATACAAAGAAGTCGTATGTAATACTGACATTAAATTTTCAGCCGCGTGGGTAATACCTCAAATGATACAAACTATATTCTTTCTCCTTGAAATACCATTTCTTCTCTAACGGACAGTACTGACAGAACGATGTTGACATTGCTACATGGCAGTGAATACTGTCAACACAATGGAAGGAGTTATTATTTTTACTTTACAACTGCCCAGCAGACGAGAACTCACGTTCAAACTTAAGTTATTCTAGAGTGTCACTGGTAAAATTAAAATATACGCTTGTAGTGGTATGCTGCAACTATTGTGCGAAGATTTTCTGTGTATCACATTGACAGAATCATTTGAAGACTTCAATTTTGTTCGATGTGCCTCATAGTTTCGGAAGGTTGTCTAATATGGCTTTCAAAGGTAATATATTATAATCAACCAGGAAAGAGCTTGACAGAAAAAATGGGCATGAATTTTCTTATTGCTATTCTTTCAGTTACAATGCTGTAAGTATCAGCTACTTCACAACTCACCAGAATCAAAAAAAAATATTCTCCAGAATTTATTATTGTGACCTACAGAGATTTAAGCAGTACTGTCGAATGGATCACTTACAATTACTAATTATTTCTCTGTTAACTAAAGTTTAGAAACTGGCAACTGATTTCTGTTTGTACCGAAAACGATGCTGCGCATTCATTATTTAGATTTTTATTTCGAGCTCTGGAGACGTTATATACGACATTAAGGTTAACAGCTATATTTTATAGCGAATATACATAATTATAGCGCCGAACAGTGTTATATACGAACGCAATTGGTGGTAACGTATTTTAAGGTAGGTCACAAGTAAAAAATGCAGAGCGCTTAAACTAAATTTCCTGTCAAAATTTGCTAATAAGTAGTGAATTGATCAGAGATAGCGCTCATAGTTACAGAAACCTGAGTTAAACTTGAAGAAAACCAGTTGAATATGTTCTGGACTGACACGCAAGAGCTAAATCGTATGCTGGAGCAAATACTTGATATCTGCGGCATATTGATGGTTGTAGTCAGAACAACAGAGTAGTGACGTCAGTGTGTACTACACGACACGTTGGCATTAACTCACAAAAGGAATTCGGTGGTAGGAAAACAGCAGATGATAACAGAATGTGAACAACTTGGAACAGTGATAATTCACAGCACTTATCACGACATGAGACAGACTGCGGAGAAACGTTAAGGAGGCATTATATAAAGACCATCCTAGAAAATGGGGGGGAGGAGGAGGACGTCACTTACAGATGGACACAAATAGTATACCACAATGTAGTGGGTTATGTTGTTTATAGTTCTTAGGCAACGCGACTTCTGGTTTCAGTTTTACTAACTCTATTTCGTAAAGCATACAGTTACATACCTATCAGTATCCAGTGGAAGAGATTATTTATTAGTGATATATAATATTAAAAAAAAGTAAATTCGTAGTTAAAGGCCACTATGTCCTCAGTAAAAATCCGATTGAAATTCATGGTCATTGTACCATGCTTGAAATTACCTATCTGTCCTCGTTAGATGCGCCTGTTTGTTGGCTACCAGCGATACACCGTTACGGTGCGTGTTGCATAACCGAACTTCGTAAGGCACTTTCCGAACGTCTGCTGCATTTAACGTCGATTCTGTATTGCTAGTAAGCCAAAGAAGTAACTTACCTGTATCATTCCTTTGGGTTTGCTCTTTCGTATCCTCGGGTTCTCCAGACATAGCTGCAACAAACAGAGAGGAATGTTAGGATTATGCGAGTGCAGAGAGAGTAAAATGGTAGAGAACACGTTGATAGAATGTAGGTAATAGCATATGTTGACGCATTGTGAGCATATAAAATAAAACCAGAATATGTTATATTCGACATTAAGGTTAACAGCTATAATTTACAGCGAATACACATAATTATAGCAGCGAACAATGTTGTATACGAAAGGTAATTGGGGGTAATGTATTTTCAGAGAGACGTCACAACTAAAAATGCAGAGCGCTACAAACTAAACTTCCAGTCTAAATTTGCTAATAAGATGTGATCAGAGATAGCAGTCATAGTTACAGAAAACTGAGTTAAACTTGAAGAAAAACAATTGGGTATCTCCTCGACTGACAAGCAAAAGGTAAATAAAATGCTGAAGCAAATACTTGAAATAACTTTAGTAACAGAGAAACACTGGCGGGGCAGGACGAAAGCCAGCGCACAGTAGTTGAGTGGTTGATATTCTGCGGCGGATGGGGCGGCGGCAGGCGCGTTAGGCGTGTTTGGATGCCGTCCGACACGGAAGCACCCCGGGGCCCCCAGACCACTGGCAGTGCCTGCTGACAGTTACACGACCCGCCGGGTCACGCTGCGAATCATAAGCAACCGCCTGCAGGCGGACTTAGCTAGCTCTCCAGTTGTACGCGCTGATGCTATTGCGATCTTCATGTGCTAGGCAAGTATTCACGGACCTTATTTGTGCGGCATTGTGACTTCCATTTGTTCTCGAATACAATGACTGATATTTTTATTGACAAAACCAGTTTCGACGTCGTAAATCTCATTCGCAAATTTTTGGGTATCGTTTTGTCGTAGGCCAAAAATTCAGTATCAGTGAAATGCAGTATGGCTAATGTGGCGTTTGCAATGTTACGATCATTAATATAATTTTATGTACTATAACGAACTGCGGCTCCATATTTTCATGAAGTGTGCGAGTGAAATTTTCAAACAACTGACAGCCTCTGACAGCTATGTATGTAACACATAACTACAGCTCATCTGTACAACACTGTGAATATGATATCTGATGATGGGTTATCCGGAAATGCGCAATATTAAGGTCATTCATTCATCGACTGATGATGTTTTACTAAGTGGCTTATTCGGCAGTGTACCGCTGCAGTTAATTGTGAAGACACCAAGCTCTTTCCTTTGTTGATCCATTTCTTCCTATTCTGTGTCTATTCCTCCCCCTCCCTCTACATTTTCCTGCTCTTCACTTCGTTGTAGTATTTACTATTGTACGATACTATGTTGTTGTTGTTGTGGTCTTCAGTCCTGAGACTGGTTTGATGCAGCTCTCCATGCTACTCTATCCCGTGCAAGCTGCTTCATCTCCCAGTACGTACTGCAATCTACATCATTCTGTATCTGTTTAGTGTATTCATCTCTTGGTCTCCCTCTACGATTTTTACCCTCCACGATGCCCTCCAGTACCAAATTGGCGATCCCTTGATGCCTCAGACAATGTCCTACCAACCGATCCCTTCTTCTAGTCAAGTTGTGCCACAAACTCCTCTTCTCCCCAATTCTATTCAATACCTCCTCATTAGTTATATGATCTACCCATCTAATCTTCAGCATTCTTCTGTAGCACCACATTTCGAAAGCTTCTATTCTCTTCTTGTCCAAACTAGTTATCGTCCATGTTTCACTTCCATACAAGGCTACACTCCATACAAATACTTTCAGAAACGACTTCCTTACACTTAAATCTATACGATACTATAAGACTTGTTAAATCAATCTTTGCAGTAACAGATTTTCTAGTTCTTATTTCAGCGTTAATGCAATATAACGTTTCATGTACTATGGTAGCCAATCATTTCATATTTAATAATTTTCTGTTTAATCAAACTTCACGCACTTTCAAGCCCTGATTTTCTGGTTTTCTACTAGCAGTGTTTCAATATCAAACTGGCAGTTTCTTAAACTAGTTTCTCATTTTTAAACCAATATTTCAGATCAAACACCACCACTGTCTTAAACTTTAAAAGTAGCTCTTATTTCGATAATAGGTTTTATTTTTATTTAATAAGTGGTAGAATTATTTCAGTTCTTTTACAATAACATGTAGCTGCATTCTTTTGTAATTTGCTATTATTCCGTCATATCGCTTGATGTTCTCAGCTTCCTTGTAGCACACTGCAATTCGCATTCGGTTTGAGGTCAAAAGCCGTAATTTACGATGCCACAGCACTATGGGACTTAACAGCTGAGGTCATCAGTCCCCTAGAACTTAGAACTACTTAAACCTAACTAACCTAAGGACATCACACACATCCATGCCCGAGGCAGGATTCGAACCTGCGGACCGGTTCCAGACTGAAGCGCCTAGAACCGCTCGGTCACTGCGGCCGGCTGAGAGATATTCATCATCAACTGAAAATGTATGTGCTCTGTAAGAAAACGTGTAAAACATTTTGAGAGTGGGAACATATACTGCGTATAGCGTCCTCAAAGCGCACGTTATGTGTCCTCTGTCATGGACGATGAGTTGTAATAGGTTAACAGACAATTTCGCAGCGTCGTCTCCCTGTAAAGGAAGTAGTTCCCTACACGTGCGGTACAGAATTGCTCTTAAAGAAACAATCGGAGAATTTCTTCGACAAAATGTGTGTTGTCGTTGAGTATCGCGGTTTTTAGTACAGTCACGAGGAAACAATTCGGCAAATATTGCTGTGATATATTGCGCGTCCTGCTTAGTCTACCTCTACCTCCTTCCAATAGGTACTTTTTGGAATTTATAAATAATCAGGTACTACGGAAATAAGACGCCAGCTGTCGCGAGATAGAACTTGAGGTTCGTGTGCTACTGTATGTGTTTTCAACAGTGTTTCACGGACAGGAACAACGGTGGAGGAAGTTCATATTGTGAAAGGCAAATAAAGGTACTTGTTTTTAGTGCCATACAAATCTCTTATTTTTCGTGCCTTACGAATAACGTGGCAATTGCTTCTTTTGAATCGCTCGCCCCACCAAATGTCTTACAGTGAAAAAGATTTCATTGCTGCAGGTGAGTCAGTCAAGGACTACCGATAAAAATTTATATTACACAAGAACTATGTGGTGAGTTTACAATTATACGACTAATTTTGCGAGATGGTTTGCTGTATCAATCATGTGGTAAACAGTTACCAAGAAGGCATAAAATGAAATGGCGACAGATGGGGCAACATTCGCAGTAGTTTACCGGAGCATCTTATTTCTTCAATGTTACCGATGGATAATTATCTAGCCGCAGTTTGTAAGTGGCTACTTCGCAGATCTTTTAAGAAAACGAATGAAACAGATAATAAATAAATAAATCTACCTTCGTATTAGAGTGATATGAAGAAAGTCTTATTGTCACAATAGAAAAATCACATTATGAAAGGTACATCACTGATTCATCACAATTAACCCCAATAAATTTTATCAGTCCCCCAAAACTTACATACGTTCCTGGGTTTCAACTCAAAGGCAGACATCATTTTGACTACTCTAACGTGCATCGCAAAAGCTATCGAACACACGCCGTAAACTGTGTTGTAAATGTGTCCCACATCTGACTCTCTACTCCGCAAGCAATACCATAGTGTGTAGCTGAGGGTTCACTGTAAATCAGTGATACTTTTGTCACCTAGCAGACGGCGAGAGGGAAAAACTGTTGTTGGTTCCCTTCAGTATAAGTCTGAGTTTTCTTACGTTATTCTATTTTATGGTGTGGCGTTTATAGGTACCTGATCTTTGAACTGTAGTTGTGACGACACAGACTCCAAACAACGATGATGGCATGCAGTGTAAACAGAACAGGAACCTTGGTGAATTGTCGAGTGACTTTCACGAGCACGACGCCACACAAATGGAGGGCAAACAATAGATGGAGATAGCGGACGGCGAGGAGATAGATAACTCATATGGCTGTCAAACGAAATTACGTAAGAAGATTAGTTAGTCATCAGCTGCGCTGTGTACCTGTTTCCTCCTCACATTTTTCTTATGTCCAAATAATTTTTCTTTGTTTCTTACGTTGAAATGAATTTAGCGATTCTTGAAAGAAAAAAAGATTCTAGAGTGGGAAATTCCTTGAAGCATAAAACGCTAATGACAGCCGACTTTACAGCATAAACTCCTCTACGATTCACCACACCGCCCTCTCTGTCCCTCCCTCTTTCTCTCACTTTTCCATGTAAGAAGTAACAGACTATAATTTCGATACGGGTTCGCGTTCCCATCGTATTGGTGTAGTAAATGTGAAATGGCGCAGACAAACAACAAATGGAAAATGTTGAGTCAGGTGCGTCGCGTTGCAGCGTTGACGCCACGACTGGCTGTTTGCGAAGTTCATCACTGCACTGAAACGTTGAGTTATTGTGGATGGTTATGTAAATGAACAGGTGTTTGAAGAGTTTTCGGTGCCTAAGAGAAAAGTCGAATTTAATCTACGAAGGGGCAAAATATAGCTATTTGAGCCACTTACCTCTCCTTACCCGTAACATTCTAACCTATCAGTCCCGTACTCAGCCGATGATCGTTCGGGCCAAAGTCCCGTTACCTCTCACCGACAGGTTACAGAGTATCACGTATGTTATGCGACTTGTGGATTTCTTATGAGTGCTTGTACAGTATAGTGTAGTGTTCATGTTGTTATGGCTGTATGGAAACGAGAAAGTGAAACGTGGTGCTACACACAGCGTACTTCTCTCGAATATCACCAAAGAGACTGCCAGGCTCCGTCTGATGGACTTATCATCATCTACAATATCATTTACCATCACTCAGTAGAAGTTGGTAACTTGAGCGAGGACACTGGCGCGAAGTCTGGTGATCAAGAACTGTGTACCATTACGTCTCCTCGTCGGCCATATACTGGCGATGAGAATTTCTGACACCCAGAGTTCGAAGCAGTTACCTCAGAGTCAAGCGCCAAAACAGAGGCGTGCGCTAGTGACTTCTATTATGGAGACGTGCGATAATATTCCACAGATAAAAAGATGTGTGACTAGGGCCTCCCGTCCGGTAGACCGTTCGCCGGGTGCAAGTCTTTCGATTTGACGCCACTTCGGCGACTTGCGCGTCGATGGGGATGAAATAATATTGATTAGGACAACACAACACCCAGTCCCTGAGCGGAGGATATCTCCGACCCAGCCGGGAATCGAGCCCGGGCCCTTAGAATTGACATTCTATCGCTCTGACCACTTAAAAAAAAAATCTCATTTTGTTCGCTTTTGTTCGTTGCATCTGCTCGGGGCGGACGTCGTAAGACATCCGTTTAAGTTCGTTGTTGACCGATTAGCTCAGTTATTTTATTACAGAGGGCAGCTAACCCTCTGACCGAACACGCTGAGCTACCGTGCCGGCGACCACTCAGCTACCGGGGGCGGACGTTTCCGCACCTGAAACTACTCAGTTTCGTACCAGGCCGCTCAACTGGGTAATTCGTATGTGTCTACTCTTTTCCGCTCGACAGGCAGGAGTACAAGTACAGTGGCTTTCTCCATCAGTAACGTAAGCTCCATTGAAAATGTCATATTACCGCCTGGAGCTGCTAGTAAAATATTTTATTTACACTACCACTTTCAGCCATTTTGACGATCATTATGTTCCTACATACAAAAAATAATACTTGAATAAAATTATAACCTTAAACTATCACAAATATTTTCCTGATGTGAATGTTAGCAACAAAGTACAATAATTAAAGTCCACGTACACACATAAAGGTATTTACAGCATCACGTTAGGCGAAATATAAAATCATTGTCTCTGTTATACACTGAAAATATCACTTAAGCATACCGTAACACAGTGATGTGAGTTATTATGAAAACCATGTATCATAAAAATGTAAATGGTTTACATAAGTGCAGAGTTACCTGTTATCAAATCGTAATATAAATTACATAGTCAGTATATCAAAACTGAAAACTGTAATTTATATAACTACATGATAACAGGTAACTCTGTACAAATGTAAACAATTTACGTTTTTGTGATATGCGGTTTTCATAATGACTCATATCACTGGCTTATGGTATACTTCAGTGATATTTTCAGTTTAACGTGGCGACAATGATTTTATATTTCACCTAACGTCATGCTCTGAATATTTTGATGTGAGTTCGTGACGTTTTATTACGTGTGTGTTGTTGTTAACATTTACATCAGATAAAGATTAGCGACAGTTTAAACGGTTCAAATGGCTCTGACCACTATGGGGCTTAACAGCTGAGGTCATCAGCCACCTAGAACTTAGAACTACTTAAACCTAACTAACCTAAGGACATCACATACATCCATGCCCGAGGCAGGATTCGAACCTGCAACCGTAGCGGTCGCGTGGTTCCAGACTGAAGCGCCTAGAAACGCTCGGCCACACCGGCCGGCAGCGACAGTTTAAATCTGCAGTATTACTTACGTATTATTTTTGGTTTATAGCAACCTGATGATGGTGAAACGACTGAAACTGATTGCGTAAATAAAGTATTTTACCAGCAGCTCAAGGAGGTAATATGACATTTTTCAAATATATGAGGACTATGGGGTATCACCTCATGAAAATAATGGAAAATACCGTTCACATGCCTTAGCGGGCCCGTCGGTACCGACCGACCGCCGTATGATCCTCCTCCAATCGCGTCATTGCATGCGGTATGGAGAGGCGTGGAGTCATTATACCGCTCTCTCGGCCGTTGTCAGTTTTCGCGTCCTGGAGGCGCCACTACTCCGTTAAGTAGCTCCAAAACTGCATCACGAGACTGAGTGCACCTCCATCCAGACCTCCCAGCAAGGGAAAATCGGTGGCAATACCGGGAATCGAACCCGGGTGCTGCGCAAGGCAGTCAGCTTCGCTGACCACTCAGCAACGGAGGCGGAGCTACTGCGTCAGTACCATTCTGTAAATGTGAAGGTAACTTTTAAGATAGCTGTTTATACGACTTCGTTTCTCGTTTGAGTATTAACAGTTACTGAGGTATGCTACAAGCGTGTTGAGAAGGAAACGTCTTATCTCTGGGCGCCTCCAAACAAAAAACAGTCGCCGATTAGATTCGGAGGATATCGCCCGGTTTTATCATATTTGTACTCGATAATTTCCTGTTGGCCGCAGTACAAACTTCGAAACTGCTGCGTGCATTTATTTTCTTGCGAAATGCTGCACGTCTGAGACACGTGATTAAAAGGACAGAAGCGCAGGTGAGACGGGTACCTGCGAAGTTCCGTCAGCGCGCCCGCGTGGCCCGGCGCACGGAGCTGGCGGGCGGCGAGCGAGGATGCGGCCGGACGCCGTCCTCATACACAGCGGCTCATCGCGGGCCGCGGGTGACGTCACGACCTGCCAGCTGGGAGCGCTCGGGCGCGACCGCTGATGCGCATGCGCCAGCTGTGTCCCGGCGTCGGCCGGTGGAGTGGGGGGGGGGGCGGCGCGTGGTGGCTGGACTGCCGTGACTGGAGCAAAGGCCGGCACAGCGAGGAACGTCTGCCTGAATGAGCAAGGGTGCCACTGAGATGGGCGAGCATTCGAGAAGATCTGGTCTATAGTCCCAGTCAAGCTTTCTGGAATGCTTTCCGCTTGTTGCCCTAACTAGGCTTGGAAGAACGTCTGCGCAGTTGGTTCCGCAGCCTTAAGCGACAATAATAAATATACAATGAGCTGTCAAAATTCATGGGATAGCGTTATGCACATACAGAGATGTTTGTAGTATCGCGTACACAAGGTATAAAAGAAGAGTGCATTGGAAGAGCTATCACTAGCTAGTAGTTAGGTGATTCCTGTGAAGACTTTTCCGACGTGATTATGGCCGCACGACGGGAATTAATAGATTCTGAACAGGGAATGATAGCTGCAGCTAGGCACATGGGATATTCCATTTCGGAAATCGTTAGGGAATTCAATATTCCTGGATCCACAGCATCAAGAATGTGCTGAGAAAGCAAATTTCACTCATTACCTCTCACCATGCACAAAGCAGCCGCCGACGCCTTCACTTAACGACCGAGAGCAGCGAGGTTTGCCTATAGTTGTCGGTGCTAACAGACATGCAACACTGCTTGAAACAACCGCAGAAATCAATGTGGGACGTTCGACTAACGTATCCGTTGGGACAATCCGGCGTTGAGGGGCTATGGCAGCAGATGACCGATCCAAGCGCCTTTGCTAATAGCACGACGTTGGCTGCAGCGCCTCTCCCAGGCTCGTGACCATATCGATTGATCTCTAGACGACAGGAAAAGCGTTGCCTAGTCAGATGAGTCCCGACTGCAGTTGGTAAGAGCTGATGACAGGGTTTTAGTGTGGCGCAGACCCCACGAAACCATGGACCCACGTCGTCACAAGGCCCTATGCGAGCTGGTGATGGATCCGTAATGGTGTGGGCTGTGTTTACATAGAGTAGATTGGGTCCTCCAGTTCAACTGAACCGATCATTAAATGAAATGGTTATGTTCGGCTAGTTGGAGACCATTTGCAGCTATTCGTGGACTTAACGTTCACGAAGAACAATGGAATTTTTATGGGTGACAATGCGCCATGTCACTGGGCCGCAATTGTTCGCGATTCGTTTGAAGAACATTCTGGACAATTATCTCGACATGAATCCCATGGTAGGTTTATTGCTCAGAATGTGCTTGCACAAAATCCTGCACGGGCAACACTTTCATGATTATGGACGGCCATGCAGGCAGCGTGGCTAAATACTTCCGAAGGGGACTTCCAACGACTTGTTGAGTCCGTTCCGGGTCGAGATGCTGCACTAGGCCGGGCAAAAGGAGGTCTGACACGGAATTAAGAGCTTTTCCAAAACTTCCGTCATCTCCGTGTATGTACCACTGGCTTAAGTGCTTTATCTTAGTTCATTTACTATAAACAATCGATTTTATTGATATTAAGATGTTCACTGTAGTTCAATACTCTTTTTTTCCCACATAATTCTAACTTCCGATATGCGTGGTACGCCACCAACTGTGTCATGACCGAAATCTGTTTATTAATATAAAGCAAGATTGTTTTGCAATGTACACATTGAAAAAAAAACATGCAGGCATTCATTACAAGTGCTGTATATCGCGATAATTATTGTTTTCCATGTTTCTATGATCAGTATCCTCCTGGTTCGTGTAGTGCTCCATAGGTTACACGTTATACTTGTCACAAATGTAGACAAATTACTGAAAATAAAACGATTATTCTGATTTGGGTGAAGTTTATTGTCTGTCCTTTTATTTTTCTCTCGTAATGAATTTTTTTCTCTTTCGTTCAGGATAAACATGATGATAATCATAATTGAATCATTAAATTTTGATAATTTAGAGAGTCATAATAAATCTGTTGTTAAAATTACATCGGAATGAAAAAATAAAAACAAAGTACAGGCGAGAAGTTTCGACCCACAGACCTCGCGCTTTTGAAAACCAAGCACTTAGACGGTCATCTGCGGACCTCTTGAATACTAACGACTATATGAAGTATATAAGCACGCCTAAAATTTTCAACTTAGATTTTCTGGAAAACGGCGGAGAGTTGGCTCTTCCTGTTTACGTATGTTGAAGTCCTAGTTGTTCCCCACACATCCTGTCAATGTGCAACAAATCGATAGGGGCAAGTTCGTACGATCCCCTTGTTAGTCAGGTCACCAGGAAAGTTAATTAAAAAGTAAAGTTTCACTAAATTTTAAGAAGACAACTTTGAAAGCTGGCGTAATTAAGTTGGATACTGACGTTGGAGTCTGCAAGTAATGTAAGGTGCTTCTTTCAAAAATCAAATCGCTTTACGTTTGTGTTGGACTACTTCATATTTTTATGGGCGTTAGCTCGTCGCTAAACACCAATCCTTCGCAGTTATATATTCGGTTTGTGCGTAAGTTGGTAGTGTTTTCCGTGAGTTCAATAAACACAACGAGCCGGCCGAGCGGTTCTAGGCGCTTCAGTCTGGAACCGCGCGACCGCCGCGGTCACAGGTTCGAGTCCTATCTCAGGCATGGATGTGTGTGATGTCCTTAGGCGATTCCTACCTCAGGCATGGATGTGTGTGATGTCCTTAGGTTAGTTAGATTTAAGTAGTCCTAAGTTCTGGGGGACTGATGACCTCAGATGTTAAGACCCATAGTGCTCAGGGCCATTTGAACCATTTTGAATAAACACAACGGATACACATAACAGAGGCTTTAGTCATCAATAATATATTCTCTTTCACAATTTGGCAACGGCCTCGCCGCAGTGAATACACTGGTTCCCGTTAGATAACCACAGTTAAGCGCTGTCGGGTGAGGCCAGCACTTGGATGGGTGACCATCCGGGCTGCCATGCGCTGTTGCCATTTTTCGAGGTACACTCAGCCTCGTGATGCCATTTGAGGAGCTTCTCGGCCGAATAGTAGCGGCTCCGGTCAAAGAAAACCATCATAACGCCCGGGAGAGCGGCGTGCTGACCACACGCCCCTCCTATCCGCATCCTCAGCTGAGGATGACACGGCAGTCGGATGGTCCCGATGGGTCTCTTGTGGCCTGAAGACGGAGTGATTTTTCACAATTTGCAACAGTCTGAAAACGCTGGGTAACTTTTCGAATTCACGACTGTAGAAATCATTTGGCTTTGAGGAGAAAAACTCGCCGAGTCATGTTAATATAGTCTGACAAGGAAGCTCCTTGAAGGTTGTTCGAGAAAGAGCGGAAAAGGTGAAAATGTAAGTGAGCAATATCGGGTGAATAAGGTGGGTGCGGAATGACTTCACTCTTCAAATGTGTGTGAATTGTTAAGGGACCAAACTGCTGTAATGACTTCCCAGCCCGACTCCTGTATAACGGTTATCGTCAGTCTAGTAGAACGTGGGTTGGCGCTATAGTGGAGTAACATCACTTCACGCTGTCTTCTTGGTCGTTGTTCTAGGACTGCCTATGAAAGACGTCTAACTTGTTGTCAATAAGTATCAGCAGTGATGGTTAAACCTCGGGGAATCGATTCGTAAACACCACACCGTCGCTGTTCCACCAGATGCATAACATTATCTTTCGTGAAAGCGCGTAGGTATTTCTACGGGGAGTTACTGCTTTTTTGGGCTCAGCCATTTCATCCTTTTCCTTATTTTAGCTCAACGCTATCATTTGTCAACATCAGTAACGATACAGGTTAAAAATGGTCGGTGTTACTCAGGAAGCACTTGATGGCGATAAAGCAGAGACCCTCTTATAGCCTCCCACTGATTTTTGTGATTTTTCCTTAGGTCATGCGACACACATACACCCGATGATTGAAGCATCCCCATTGCATGAAAACGTCGCACGATGGCGGAACGATCGCAGTTCATCACATTTTCAAATCCTCGAGTTCACTGACGTGGACCAGTCTGGACTAATGCGCTTAAACGATCTTCATCAAACTCCGAAGTTTCTCCTGAACGTGGAGAGTCACTAACGTCAAAATGATTCTCCTTAAAAGGAGAAAACAATTTTCTTCCCGTGCTCCGTCCAATGGCGTTATCCCGCCCGCCTCCCTGTTTCTGTCCGCCTCCGCTGCTGCCATCTATTGAATTCAAACAAAAGAAGGTTCCAATCTCTCCGCTTGGCACTCCATTTCTGGCGTCCACAGCTTCACTATCTCCAAGTGATAAAATGCCAATAAGTAAATACAAGTAGCATTAGAGAACTATAAATATAAAATGACAATCTGTAAAGAAACCCATAGGAACCGGTATGCCAACATGCAAAGCAAAACGAACTTATGCACCATCCTAACAGAATTACTGTCTACAGACATTAGACTGTACTTTTAATTAATTACAGTGGTTCATTGCAGAAGGATGGGAACGAAAGGAGGACGCAGTATATTCAAGGGATCCATTACGAAAACGGCTCAGACTGATTTATGGAAAACGCGGAAGATCTGGACCTGAACAGCCAGGCAGGCGCTGGAACGCCCGTCTATGGTCCCTGAGAAGTGAATAGCTGCTGGAGCATTGTTAAGGAACCAAAACGCCGCTGAATTATATGACACCGTTGTTTTAACGCTGCAGCACGTTGTTGCTAATAGACAGCTTATTTAGCGAATAATACAGTCAGAACTATATTGTACACCCACATAGCTTGCCAAAAACTTATATTTCGTGAAGTATCTGCTATGCACAGTATACGGAAAAATGTTGCTTGTATTACTAGACAGTCCGCAGCAATTTAGTCATTTATAGAGAAGTGCTCTCTGCGAAATGGATTTGACAGTCTAGACGCGCAGTCCGGAACCGCGCGACTGCTACGGTCGCAGGTTCGAATCCTGCCTCGGGCATGGATGTGTGCGATGTCCTTAGGTTAGTTAGGTTTAAGTAGTTCTAAGTTCTAGGGGACTGATGACCACAGCAGCTAAGTCCCATAGTGCTCGGAGCCAATTGAAACATTTGATTTGACAGTGACTGACGGCCGACTCTTTTGTTTCGGCAGATGATGTGTGATGCTAACGACTTAGCTAAAAGGACCGCTGACGTTCCACAACGTCGCTGGTTGCAAGCTCTTGAGCGTGTCACGTCTGTCCTCTTCTGGAGTGAGCATTAGATACGAAATGAAGTGGGACGAATACTTCGTTCTGAAAGTGGGTTGCAGACTTTAATTATTTGAGATGGGTTTGAAGAAGAACGGTATGACCCCGGATGGTTTTCTTCTCGAGTAGTGCACGTGGGACTCTCAAAACAGACTCACGCTTCGTGACAGGTGTTATTAACTACACGAAAATGTCTCTTGGACGCTAAACTGTTTTGGTTAGTAGCTGTTGAAAAGAATCGTCCATTGCAAATGTTTAGAAAATGTAGCTGGAATTTGATTTCAGTAGAAGTGTATGAGCTATTCCTTCTAACAGTGCTTTCTTGCAGGAAATCCAGCGACTAAATTAGAGTAGGTAAAATGAAACGCGGATGGGCACAGATCGCTGGTGGCAAGCCCTTGAGCGTGTCACGTATCTCAGAGATTCTGGAGTGAACAATAGATACGAAATGAAGTGGGACGAATACGTCGTTCTAAAAGTGGGTTGCAGACTTTAATTATTTGAGATGGGTTTGAAGAAGAATGGTATGACCGCGGATGGTTTTCTTCTCCAGTAGTGCACATGGGACTCTCAAAACAGACGCACGAAATGGACAAGGTTGCATACAAGTGGTACAGTAAAGAGACAACATATGTGGCAGTTACATTATTGCCTATGAAGCAAACTTTTGAAGTCAATGGAGACAGTCATCCGAGCAGTCTGAAAAACATCCGCATCCAAAAGTAACATGGCGTCTCATATCCTCTGCCGAATGAAATAAAACTTTCTCACAGACGTTTTGCAACTCTTATAAACCACCTTAGGTTTCGTTTGCAGTGAATCCATTTTCCCTACCGACAAAATTGTTTTTACTTCTGACAGGCTATCGGAAATCATTACTTTTGGATACTCAATTATTTTCGCGCATGGGACAGACGAGTAATATCAACAGATGCATCCATGTCGACCTGATTCCGAGAACTTTTTGAAAAATCACTAGAGAGCAACATTTCACACCCGTACACGTACTCCTTAAAAGAATAGATGGTTCAGATGGCTGTAAGCACTATGGGACATAACATCGGAGGTCAATAGTCCCCTAGACTTAGAACTACTTAAACCTAACTAATCTAAGGACATCACGCACATCCATGCCCGAGGCAGGATTCGAACCAGCGACCGTAGCAACCGCGTGGTTCCGGACTGAAGCGCCTAGAACCGCTCGGTCACAACGGACGGCTAAAGGAATGGAATAGACGGGAGACACGACGGCTATGATAAGTTGAAGGGACAGGATGATAAGACATATATTAAGAGAAGGAAATAAGTTTGGGACTCGACTTTCTCTCCACAACGAGACCAATAGAGACTGGTACGTAATAAGACATTAGGTAATAACTTCCATAGAACTAGAGGGAATGTAGAGGGTAAAAACTGTTGGTGAAGACAGAGATTACAGTAAATCCAACAAATAAGTTAGGGCGTTGGGTGCAAGTGCTTCTCCGAGGTGAAGAATTTGGCAATGGCAGAGGAGAGGGAGTCATGGCGGTCCACATCACTCCAGTTAGAAGAATATCGAATAAGGAAAAATGAAACATGAGTCAGTCAGCGATCAATACTCAGATGCTTGAATTAAGTGAACGAAACAAAAGAGGTAGGCTTCAACGTTTTCTTCTGCGAAACAATTCACAGCAGGTTCACAACACTGCACACTGAAATATTAGTTCGGGGGACATTGCACAACATACATTTCGACAGCAGTAACAGTTACAGTGTCACTACAAGGCAGCCACCACGGCTCTCTATATGTTCGTAGTTAGAATTCTAAAGTTCAGAAAATTGTCTGGGATATGATCACTCTTGGCAATAGATACTGCGTAAGTTTGATCAAGATTTTATTTTATGCCTTTAAGTCTTGTAAGATTACAGGTGGATTACATAAAATTTCTGGAACTTTAATAAGCTGTTATATAACTTGAATCACGGGTCAATAAAACCTCCGTGTATAGTTTATTACGTTGATGGTGTTCTTTCTTTAAATCTCTTTATGGCGGTTATCAGAAAGAACCTGATCGAGGCACATAGTCAGCTACGCCTTTCTCTCCATACTGACTCATCATGCAGCAAGCTTTGAACTTCCATGTGGCAATTATCTGTCCGTGAGTCTGCAAATTATCTCTTTTTTCCTCTCCATCCTATTCGGTGTCGTGTTTATCGGCTCATACGTTTTTCTCTTTCTCAGCGCTCTCCCTCTCTCTCCCCCCTCCTCCCTCCCTACCTCTACTGGGAGTGTGTGTGTGTGTGTGTATGTGTGTATTAGTGTGACAATGACTGTTGTTGCTGCAGACCTCTACTTGTCCTTCTCCGGAATGTACACTAGCACGGAGGAGGTCGTGTTAAAGTATGGGAGTGGTTTTCGTAGTTAGGGCGGGATACCCGTATTGCACTTAGGAATACGCTTTATGCGGAAAGATATGAATACGTTTTACAGTACTGCGCACTGTAGAGGAACAGTACGAAGACGATTATTGCGTAAGCGTAACAATTGACCCTGCCATAAAGCAGCACCTGTGAGGCAATGGTTTCTGGATAATAACATTTCTGAATCGATCTACCCTGTCGCAGTCCCGACGTGAAACTAATGGAACACTTCTCCGATGAGTTAGAACGTAGACTTCGCTCTAGACCTCAGTGTCCAATTGACTACCTTCTCTGGACTCGAGTCTTGAGTAATAATGCACTGCCATTCCTCCTCAGACTTTCAGAAATCGCATTGAAGGTGTCCCCACTAGAGTAGAAGTCGTCATAGCGGTTAATGGTGTACCCACTCCACATTAATGTCCACACACAGTTGTCCGAAAACATATGATCAGATAGTGTCTGCGCGATGGATGGTCCTTACGGCTATTTCACTGTACGCGCTGCAGTGCCAGTGACAGAGAAGGAACCGATAACATACAATTACAAATTTTTGTTGATGGAGTAAAGCAAACAAGTCACAAATTGGTTTTAGGTTACTTTATTAAAAAAAGCGTCGTTACCGGTTTTGAATTTTTTTGCAATTCATCATCAGACGGTTGTTTCATGCTTTTGTCAATACAGATTGTACATTGGTCTACTGTGAGTTGCCCTAGGATAAACAATAATTTACAAATTACACACGTGTAACCAACACTTTGCTTCCACCGGGACTGGCTGAGTGCTGGGACCGACGTTTCTCTCTTACATAACAATGGTCTGGCTCACTATTGTGGAGTGGCGTGCGAAAATACCGGAAACGGATGGAATGTTCCAGAATTTGTGGGAGGAATGTGGATGGAGACCGCTCCCTGCACCACCAATTCCCTTTAAAATTAAGTTTTTCATTTTCTTTCTTTATGAGCGCTTTGTTTCTAGCGCATGGCCCCAGACTTCTCATAGATATAGCCGCTATCTCTGTTAAATTTACTAATGTACATTCAAATTCCCACGTCTTCGTTTATTAGAACGCTCCTGTAAGATGAAATATGAAGAAACATCTTCTTCAAAGGAAACCTTGTATCCTTTCCGAAGCACTATTGGGCTGTTGTTGTTGTTGTGGTCTTCAGTCCTGAGACTGGTTTGATGCAGCTCTCCATGCTACTCTATCCTGTGCAAGCTTTTTCATCTCCCAGTACCTACTGCAACCTACATCCTTCTGAATCTGCTTAGTGTATTCATCTCTTCGTCTCCCTCTACGATTTTTACCCTCCACGCTGCCCTCCAATACTAAATTGGTGATCCCTTGATGCCTCAGAACATGTCCTACCAACCGATCCCTTCTTCTGGTCAAGTTGTGCCACAAACTTCTCTTCTCCCCAATCCTATTCAATACTTCCTCATTAGTTATGTGATCTACCCATCTAATCTTCAGCATTCTTCTGTAGCACCACATTTCAAAAGCTTCTATTCTCTTCTTCTCCAAACTAGTTATCGTCCATGTTTCACTTCCATACATGGCTACACTCCATACGAATACTTTCAGAAATGACTTCCTGACACTTAAATCAATACTGGATGTTAACAAATTTCTCTTCTTCAGAAACGCTTTCCTTGCCATTGCCAGCCTACATTTTATATCCTCTCTACTTCGACCATCATCAGTTATTTTGCTCCCCAAATAGCAAAACTCCTTTACTACTTTAAGTGCCTCATTTCCTAATCTAATTCCCTCAGCATCACCCGACTTAATTAGACTACATTCCATTATCCTTGTTTTGCTTTTGTTGATGTTCATCTTATATCCTCCTTTCAAGACACTGTCCATTCCATTCAACTGCTCTTCCAAGTCCTTTGCTGTCTGTGACAGAATTACAATGTCATCGGCGAACCTCAAAGTTTTTATTTCTTCTCCATGAATTTTAATACCTACTCCGAATTTTTCTTTTGTTTCCTTTACTGCTTGCTCAATATACAGATTCAACAACATCGGGGAGAGGCTACAACCCTGTCTTACTCCCTTCCCAACCACTGCTTCCCTTTCATGTCCCTCGACTCTTATAACTGCCATCTGGTTTCTGTACAAATTGTAAATAGCCTTTCGCTCCCTGTATTTTACCCCTGCCACCTTTAGAATTTGAAAGAGAGTATTCCAATCAACGTTGTCAAAAGCTTTCTCTAAGTCTACAAATGCTAGAAACGTAGGTTTGCCTTTCCTTAATCTTTCTTCTAAGATAAGTCGTAAGGTCAGTATTGCCTATTGGGCTATTGTTAACATTTCCAAACTTCTGTACTTTTTTGCGTTGTGCGATTTCTCTGATTTTTACAAGTTTCTGTACTTGGATATGATATTCATGTTCAGAACAGCGCTCGGACATGGGGCGAACTGTATGCCCTACTTAATGGAGCACATAGTGGTGCGGCTATCGTTGTAATCTGACGAAGGAGGGGGTGAATGATTTCCTAAGCTCGAGCCTTAACTCAGCCATAGCTCTGCTTGGACATCGAAAAAATTTTATATGTGGATGCTGCAACGAAACAGTCTGAGGTCGAATGCACAGTCTGCCTCTACTGCACGTCATGAAGCACTCTAGAAAAGTCTGTGAATATGCTAGCTCTAGCGTAGTGTATACATTTCGTCGAACCACTTCACCGTTACAGTCCCTCATTTTATTTCATACTGTCAGAGTGTAATGAAATAGCTTCCTAGTATTGTTGCAGACACGCCTGTGGAACGAAGAAACAGTTCCAAGTGTACCTCGCGATATTTCTACAGAAAGCACTTCTTCCCTGTTGTTGCTACTTACGTCATCTCTCCTGGTGATGCAAGGGGCTAGGTACAGATGCGAATCACGCCTGTTACCGCGGTTGGGAATGAGAGGCCAACCGCAGTGAGGTAACATGATTCCTGCAGGCGGAACAAAGCTTGTATTCTGTCCGGCCGGCGCTCCGTGAGGGGACGTGGCTGTACGTACGTAACAAGTGGTGTGCATCGATGACGCAGGACTCGAGGTACGGGCCGCCCACGGTTAGCGCGAAATCGCCGCTTCTATCAGCAGACAAGCCTCGCGCTTCGGCCCGAGTCTGACGTAACAGCTGACACTGAACTTCGCCAACTTCTGCTTATGACTAGCTAAAGTAATTGTGCGTCCAACGTGAAGAAGTTAACAGAACGTGGACGCATTTCGGTACATTTGGCCCTGACTGCTGCATCGTTGGCGATAAAAGATATAGGATCAGAGCATCCTGTTTGTGGCGGTGTGAAATCACCGGTCTGGTGCATTACATGCAATCCACCTTAGGGCTAAAATGTAGCGCCGTATAGAATTGTGTGATGATCAGTTATATTGGTTACAGGAAAATACATTGTGACTTGTGACTTGTCTGGTGAATTAGTTGTTTTTTATCTTTCTCTTACGCTGTCTATGTTATATGAAATGCGTAAACTTGTGTATACAATATTAAAAATCCATATTTTCTTGTGTATGGATTATATCCATAGAGATTAATAGCTGTGTAAAATCAGAGAAACATTCAATTGGTATCGCTGTGGTGTTTCTATTTATTTTCCTTTTGCAAGTTTCACTATTAGAGTGTTGGCTTCTTCTCATCTCTAGTCACATTACATTTTTTGTAATCGAAGGAGTAACAGAAAGAAAAAATATTTTACATTTATTGAAATTTTCACTCCCTTTTCTATTCAGAACATTACCAGCAAATAGTGAGAATCACGCTTACCACATGTCATTTACTTATATTTTCTTACGACATAGTATTGAACAGTAAACGACACTTATTGTGAAGAGAATTATTTAAGGACTTTCGTGAACTATTTCTTAGAATTTACAAAATTTGTAAAATTAATATGTCAGTTGTATAAGTACAACTTGTGTACTTTGACGTTGTTTTACATGCAAGTTACATAATGTCAAGGTTGCTAGCTTCCGCAGTTTTCGATTATTAAACACTCGGTACAGGGAAATATTGCATATACACTGACAGTGCCTTCTGTGTGTCATGTAGAAATGAAGATGAAAACAGTCCTCCGAATATTTATGGGAAATAAAAAGCAACAAGCGTGGCTGGTGTCAGTTATAAAACAATTAATTTTACTGCTAGCCACTGACATAAATTCTCGAGGCGCAATAAAGTAAGAGGCGGCACTTATGAATCCATTTATACAACTGCATACAAGTGTATCTACGATCACTGTTTGCAGTGACGTTTTTAGCGTTAATGTTTATCAAAGCACGGAGAAAAACTAATTTTTTGAATCTTCATATACACCTGTTATCTTTCAACCACGCGAGTTTAGCTTACAGAGACAAAAACAAGCAACAAAAGCTTTTATATTTGCTATTATATTCGTGCTCCAAATTTACTATTCGTCTCTCTGGGTTACTGTCCAGCCACTAATTGTTAAGAATTACTTATTCCACTGCCCACACATAAAAATTATTATACAGACCACAGACAGAAAACTTGTGTCAGTAAGTGACTTCGAACTGGTGCAATGGTGATTGGGGTTTAGCGTCCATCTAAAAGCGTTGTCATTTGAGACGGTGTGCTAATTCCGTTGGACAGAGATCAAGCAGTAACTGGTCGTAGCTTTGTTGAGGGAATCATCCAAACTTTCGCCTGAAGTGTCGACGAAAACTAAATCCGGATGCACTGATAGGAAACTGATTTCCGCTCCTTCTGGATACATCAACTAATACTATTCCGTCAGACAACTACAGGGGCCAGTTATGACACTTTGTTGTGAGAATGTTGTAAGTAGGCTGTTTAGGTTTTTATGTTGGTAACGCCACGTAGCGCTCTGTATGAAAATCACTGACTGTGCTGTGTGCAGTGTGTGGCTGATTTGCATTGTTGGAATATTTGCTATTGTAGTGTTGGGCAGTTGGATGTGTACCTTTGTAATTGTATTTTCATGTCGTAAATTTGTAACTATATAGACACCAGTTCTTCAGATTAAATATTTTCATTTCACTGGACACATATCTGTTGGTCATAGTGTATGCACAACATGTGAAAAAAGGGACTGTTAGTGTTTGCACGTGTGTTAATAATTCAGCAAGGGACTGGTTAACAGCATTGCTGGTTCTAACGATAATTCCAAAAAGTTTGTGAGTACACAAGTGGTGGTTTATGGACTTGCTATATTGTCCGCAAGACTCTTCGATGGTGATTGTGCACCCGCACAGTCGCAACAGATGGCTGGTGGCTGTCTCTACAAGGACTGTAGTGGGTATGCACCTCTGGTGGCCCACTAATACCGTAATCTCTACCAGGACTACAGTGGGTCTGCTCTGTGATGACAGACCTACCAATACTCTTGAAAACTTCGACTGATTCTGCTGTGGGTTTCCTCTGTTGTGGCCCATTACCTGTATGCATGTCAATAGTTAGCACTGTCTTTCCGTTGGAAGAACAACACTACTTCTTCAAGACTGCATGGAAATCCACTATTTCCATGTGCATTTTTGAGAAAAAAAAGTGTAGTTACAACTGTGGTGAATGATCAGGACTGTCTTTATGAGTACAATTTTTGCTTTTGACCAACAATGTATCGATAAGTGTATTCATTTGATATGTTTATTAGCGTTAATATAAAAAATTTAACAAATATGTAGTGGCCATTGCCCAAAACATTTTGTAAAATTTTTTGTGGGGAGCATGGGGGCTATGTAATTAGGCTGTTTAGGTTTTTATGTTGGTAACGCCACGTAGCGCTCTGTATGAAAATCGCTGACTGTGCTGTGTGCCGTCTGTGGCTGATTTGCATTGTTGGAATATTTGCTATTGTAGTGTTGGGCAGCTGGATGTGAACAGCGCGTAGCGTTGCGAAGTTGGAGGTGAGCTGCCAGCAGTGGTGGATGCGGGGAGAGAGATGGCAGAGTTTGAAATTTGTAAGACTGGATGTCATGAACTGATATCTGTATGATGACTTTAGAACACTATTAAAGTAAATAAATTGTTTGTTCTCCATCAAAATCTTTCATTTGATAACTATGCCTATCAGTAGTTAGTGCCTTCAGTAGTTAGAATCCTTTATTTAGCTGGCAGTATTGGCGCTCGTCGTATTGCAGTAGTTCGAGTAACGAAGATTTTTGTGAGGTAAGTGATTCATGAAAGGTATAGGTTATTGTTAGTCAGGCCATTCTTTTGTGGGGATTACTGAAAGTCAGTTTGCGTTGCGCTAAAAATATTATGTGTCAGTATAGTGTTGATCGGAATAAGTAAAGTGAGAAATGTCTGAGTACGTTCAGTTTTGCTCAGCTGTTTGAAAATCAAATAACGTAAGAGGTTTACCAGCACAGTAATTCATAAATTTTTCTAAGGGGGTGGTTCACTGTATTTTTCTATATTCCAAATCCAATAGTTTTTACTGCTGACCAAGTCCTTCCGCGATTGTTCTATTCAAATTTTTAAATGTAGCATTTTCTATTCATTTTTTGCAGTTTTTTAAAAACTACCATGTGAGTCCTCCCTAAGCACGGGACTAGCTGATATGCGTACCGTAGTTATTATAGCAACCGAGAAGTGATATACTATTTTTTGGACTCAGCTACAACCAATATGTTTACCAAACCAGTCCGCGTTTCCTGTCAAACTTCTGAAGCATGTCAATATCACCTGCGCGAGAATAGCGTGACTTCATTTCTCGCACCTATGTTAGATGTATCGACGTTCACAAACTGTGTAAATGAAGAAGTACACACACGTTTAAAGCTGGTATATTTGCAGAGATGGTAGGCACCAAACAGCTCTCGCGTCGATACTCCCTGAAGAGACAGGTACAGTCCTCTGAACAGCACATGAATTACGCAATACAAACGCATAATAACTAATCGAAATTTTTCAGAAGAAAATAGCTGATAGAAGGAAAGCAAGAAAACAAGAGAAATGACTGAAAACTTGAAATAAAAAAAAGGCTCTAAGTGCCAAAATTATGAATTTGAGGAAAATGAGTTTCAAGTATATTATGTAGTTAATGGTCATCATTGCACTATTAGAGCGTTTTATTTGAAAGTTAAGCATAGTATGGGTCTAGTTTCGAAAGGAAATTGCAAACATTGTATGCTAAGTGTATGAAAAACTTACTGAAAGTGAAAATGCAATGAAAAGCTTTATATACCAGGGTTCAATGCTCAGCAAAAAGATAGCAAAAGTTCATTCTGCTTTTGTAAAACTGCAGCGACAGAAGACAGTATCGATTTGGAAAATAACCCGCAGACGATTGATGAATGGTGCAGGGACTAGGAGTTGTCCCCGAACGAAGACAAATTCAACAAATTACGCATCCATAGGAAAAGAAATCCACTACTGTAGAACTAGTGATGACAAAGTGCTGGAAACAGCATCTACCGTAAAATATCTAGGAGTAACTATCCAGAGAGAACTTAAGTGGAATGACCACATGAAACATATAGTAGGAAAAACAGCTGCTTGATTGAGATTCATAGGAAGTATCTTAAGAAAATGTAACTCATCCACGATGGAAGTGACTCACAAGGCGCTTGTTCGACCGACTCTTGAGTGTTGTTCATCATTCTGGGACTCTTACCTGCTAATACTGGTAGATGAGATAGGAAAGATCCAACGAGGAGCAGCTCATTTTGTTACGGGATCGGTTAGTCGGCGCGAGAGGGTTACAGATTAGCTCAACAAACTCCATTTGCAGATGTTACAAGAGAAGCGTTCTGCATCACTGAGAGGTGAATTTTGAAATTTAGAGGAGTACTTTCCGTGAAGAGTCGGACAACATATTACTTGCTGTTTTGTCTCAAACTGACATGGTGAGACCGTGACTGTGTACAATTAATGTAGGTTAATTTTTACAAAGAAGAAAACAGCAACCAGCCACTATTAACACTGCTATTTACCTAAATAAATAGCAGTGTTAATAGTGGCTGGTTGCTGTTTTCTTCTTTGTAAGAATCAACCTACATTAACATATTACTTCCTCCTAGATACATCCAGAGAAAAAATCACGATGAAAAATTGGAGAAGCTAATATAAAGGTTTACCGACAATCATTCTACCCCAAGCGCCATTTGAGAATGGAACAGGGAAGCGAAGGGGGGGTGGGCGGGGGTGGAGGACGGGGGGGGGGGGGGGAATTAGTGAGTGGCACCCGAAGTACTCTCCGACACGCCGTCAGGCGGCTTGCGGAGTATCCATGTCGGCGTAGACATGAAAAGTGTCTAGAGAATGAAAATTGATTTTGTAGTATCTTTAGTTGCTTGTAAACAGTTCTTAGAGCTTTCTAGTTTGTGACACAAAGTGTTTTAAGATTTACCGTAGCGTCGGAAGGAGAAGGAGCCCAACAGGTGGAGGATGGGGAAGGAGATAGGCCATATCTCTTTTAACTGTGCTCTCCAACCATTCATCTCGGTCGACTTCAGAAAGCTACTGAAAACGTAAATCAGGATGACCAGGGCGGCGACTGAGTTCCTCTCCTTCCGAAACCGTTAACATGTGCGGCAAAGCATGTTCTTCTTCGGGAAGAATTAGTATGCTGGAAGAATTACTGTTCATACAACGACGGAAATTTCAAAGTTTTACTCTCTGAACACCTTAACCGAATGTCATCAACACCGATAGCCTACTCCAGTATTCCAATGGCTAATGAATATATTGTTTAAAATTTCTTCCTCGTGCGCTATTATTTTCAGTACAGAAAAAACTCATTCCTATCTCTGTATGCTGGCTGTCCGTCATATGGTGTGAGCTTCACCCCGTCTTTCGTTTTCGTACAAAGTAGTGACGAGTTTCTAACAAATCCCAATAATCATAAAAAAACAAGAAGGGCGCAATGAATCACACAATGCAGCAGTGTAATTAGAAAACAGAGTCCACGTGCTTTGTAAAAGTATCCCCGCTTGAGAAGACGAGAGCGTATTTTTGTCTTTATCACAGCGATGCTTGCTAATCTACTAATCCGTTTATTACTTTGTATCATCACTTCTTCGAGAGGACTTAAAGTGTGGGTATGTATATCTCCTCGTGATATGGCGACTATTCACGTAAGTAATAAGAGCTATCTCCGCTCGAACAATAGGATTAGCGAGGCTGATGCTTTGTGTTTTACGTGGTCATGATTATCGGGAGGAAACAGCTCTTTAGGCTGCTACTGCGGATAATGCAATGTATTGAGCTGTTCAAGTTCAGATTGAGCTAAAATTTTGTTGTGAGTCTCCGCATTGGGAAAAAGATATGTGAATGTGCGTGTGAGCGGTAGTTTCACTGCTATCTCTATCGCTGTATCTGTATGTGTGTCATATACTCACATTTTGCAAATATATTACACTAATGAAATAGTAATCGATAACTACATTTGAGCAAGTTTAATCAAAAGCTTCATCTGCGGTGTGATGATGGTGTTGGTTTGTGGGGCGCTCAACATCGTGATCATCAGCGCCTGTAAAAGTTCCAGATCCTTCCATTTCAAGTCTCGGCATTTCCAGAATGAAGATGAGATAATGAGAACAAAAAAAACACCCAGTCGCCCCCCCCCCCCCCGCCCCCCTTCCCTGTTACATTCGCGAATGTAGCTTGGGTAGAATGATTGTCGGTAAACCTGTATTAGCTTCTCCAATTTTCATCGTGATCTTTCCTCGCGATGTATCTGGGAGGAAGTAATACGTTGTCCGACTCTTCCCTGAAAGTACAAAGTACGAAAGTCTCTGACCCGGCCGGCAATCGAACCCAGGACCCCCTGATCCAGAGACAGCAACACTAGCCACTAGACCACGAACTGCGGACTCATCGGCGGTGAGCTGCATCTTATGATGCACCACATTAAGCCAGCGAACACCTCGATGTATGTGAGATACAACACCGACGTGGAGCGTAGGATACCTCCGAGAAGCAGGAGTATTATGCGTACAATATGAAAATAGCAAATATTTTAGTTTATAATCTGAAACTACTTCCTGAAAGACGACCTCTCTCTTATTTCAACAAGCGCTGTACCTTTATCTTGCTTGCGTATGAACCCAGTGACAGATATTACTTCTCAGTCTTTAGTGTTCAAGTGGTGTAGGCGAAGTGAATCCACTTATATCGATTGTATTAATGGAAATACACGCCTGGATTGATTGAAGTTACGTGCAGTTTAACGATGTCTCATCAGTGACAGCAATGTGTGTGCAACTGTTTCGTGAAAAGACATTCTTAAACATTAAGAGTGAATAAGAGGAATGTAGGCTTGGCTCTGAACACTATGCGATTTAACTTCTGAGGTCATCAGTCGCCTAGAACTTAGAACTAATTAAACCTAACTAACCTAAGGACATCACACATATCCATGCCCGAAGCAGGATTCGAACCTGCGACCGTAGCGGTCGCTCCACTCTGGCAGGCAGGAATGTAGGAGAAAGAAGCTGTGCTATTTGAAATTAATGTCAGTTGATGCGCTTTGTCATCGATAGTTTGTATCACAGAGAACACGTGAAAATGCTTAAAAGGCAGGTAATATTTTGGCTATGAAATCTTCTCGGGTTATCAGTTGAATGGCGTCGTCTTCTAGTCGCAACGTTTCAATGGATTGCTTATCCATCATATTCAGGCGATGAAAGGACTTCGCCGGAAGATGATGGATACGCAATCCATTGAAATGTTGCGACTAGAAGACGAGAAGATAACCCGTTAAGATTTCATAGCTGAAATACTCCGAGAAAGCCTGCAACCAGCTTCAGAAAAGTTTTAATATGACAAGTTAAAACTTCCGTGCACTACCAGTTGTACCATCCGAACATGTATCACTGACCGTCTCCAAGCTTAAACTTGTCACGTATATTGCTCCGTGCCATCGAGGCGCCCCAAAGAACCTCCCCTCTACTGTGCTCGACTGCCACTTCTGGGAGAAAGGAGACATGGGAGAGTTGCAGCGTTCCCGCGAGGCCTGTCCGGTCAGCATAGTTGGCTGCACATGAAAGGCCGGCATCCGTGTTCGAACCTGGTGTGATACACAACGTTGTCGACAGCGTCATCGCACCGTGTACTAGATTAAAAAACAGAAAAATATTACGGCGTACAGAAACGTTTCTTGTTGCCTATGTACACAAAAATTTTCGAAAATTGAAAATTATAAACCGTTTCTTCATTTGACTCAAAGGGAGTAAACAATAGTATCCGATTACTACGTCAGAGCTCATTTCATGCGAACCATCAAGTATCAGTGGAATATCTTACATCGGTATGATGCTACTGATCACATCAGGGAGACATGCAGTCGATTAAATATGATAATCAGGACGAAACTGATGTCTAATTTACCATGATGAACTGTTACAGATTGGAAGCAACCTGGGACCTGTATGTGTGTGACATGGGAACTTAAATGTCACAAATTTCGTAATTCCCTACTGGACAGATCATTTTATTGTGAAGTGCTTAAGATAATCACTGTGCTTCCTTTTTTGGTCAGGTGAATGATGAATAACGCTTGAAAACACACGTTATATGCGTGTCGATTTCGTATTTTCCACTCGTTGACAGCTAATGAATCATTTAGGATATTTCTGTAGCTTTACCTTCTCTTAATAAATGTTTGAGAGAGATCAAAGTTATACGCTTCTCTTGTCTTTCATTTTGAAGCCTTATCTTTGTGTTCATCTGCACTATTAACCAAACTATTTACTCGAACGAATCAGAACTTAGCGCCGCCGCCACACATTTCTTATAACAGTTGCTACCAACGGCTGTGCTCCCATATCAGTAACTTTGAAATTATGAATGATATTGTGTAAGTTATTGTACGTGCAATAACTTGACCTGCCCTTACGTGTATGCTTGTTTGGGTAACCACAGTTCGTGACGTGCCCTCCTTCCCCCTTCCCCCTCGCCCAGCCCCACAGCCACCCCCATACCGACCTAACGCAAAACGTGGCTGGGGGCATGGGCGAGAGAGTGCGTCTATGCATTGTGTTATTGAATTAGCTGTAAATTTCACAATGTGTACATTATTCAACAAATTTAATAACTTTTTAACCTGGTTTATGTTCACAGATGCAAAAAAAAGAAAGATTTTCCATTTCCTACTTCATTCTCTTAGGAGTCACTGTTTTTAATTTATAAAATAGCCTACATTCTTCCATAGGGTTTAAGCTATCTCCATATCACATTACACCGAAATCGGTTAAGCGGTTTAGTCGTACAAAAGTAACAGACGGAGCTACTTTCGCATTTAATAATATTAGTACGAAAGTATGGATGAAAGACGTTGAGGGTTGTATAAACATTGTATTTATTATGTGTAAACATTGTATTCATTGCGGCAAATCGTATTATGTAGACCATATCAACCAATAAATGCATTTGCATAACTATGATAACCTTCGAAGATCAAAGACTAAATATCTTTTTCGGAAAGCAAATATTTTCCCCCAAATCAATAAATATCTTGTACTACACACTTTCTGAAGTAACCCATGTTCTTCCTCAAGATTCAAGCTATCTCAGTACCAAATTTCATTGAAATCGAATCAGCAGTTTTGTCACGAAAACGTAAGAGAGTTACTTTCGCACTTATAATACTACGAGATAAAACTTTAAATTACAATATCTCCTTTTTTTCGTGATACGATTTTGATGAAATAAAGTCTGTATATACGTTTGCCCAGCTACGCTGAAGTTAACTGTGAAAACCCGGCGAAAATTCGTCGTGGTAATGGGTATTAGCGTGTTCGAACAGACAGATACGACGGCTTTATTAGAATAGATTTTCGAACGCTAACTAGGAGCTACAGTAACGCCTATAACAACGAGAAAGAATCCGATAGTACCCAATTACAAGATTAGTCATAAGGATTTACAGCAAGTCACAGAAAATAAGTATTTAAGTATAATATTAAGAAGTGTTATGAAATGGAACGATTACGTAAATTTAGTGTTAGATTTGTTGGGAAGGTTCTCGAAAAATGCAATGCATCTGTGATGGGAATGTCGTAGAAGACGCTAATGCGATCAGTTCTAGAGTATTGTTACAGTGTTTGGATTCCTTGTCAGGAAGGCATGGCAATAGACATTGAAGGAGTGTAGTACACATGGAAGTATAACAGAAATGCTGAGGAACTTGAATGGGAATTATTGATGGAAAGATCCTGTTGGATGAATTAAGAGGTCCTGTGTTTGAAGAAGGAGACTATAGCACCAGTAAGCTGCAGCCGTCATATGATCTTGCCTACGGACCATCATAATTAGATAGGAGAGACTATGACACGGACAGAGGCGTAGTAGACAACCATTTATCTCTCACTCGGTACGCGAATTGATTACGATAGAAAACCGGTAATAATTACTGCCATATACTCTCCATTATGCACTGTATGACAGATTGCGCAGTGTACTTGTAGATGTAGATCTCTCCATTCAAGGCTAGGCTGGAGAACTGCTTAATTACGTCCTGTTGTTGTGCGGTAAGGTGTTCTTTGATAGCTGGATGAGACGCCATTTCTCAAGAAGCACAGAGAAACTGAGCCTTTCTTCGGCCCGAACAGTTCAAATATGTCTTTTCCTAGTAAACACTTCGCTACAGCGTCTTTGGTGCGGTAGGAGCGTCCTTGACTCGTCATGCAGCAGGAGTGTGCGGCAAGGACGCACCGTAGTTGTGGGTGCGCGGTCTGTGCTCGCACTCAGCCTGTGGAGATTGCTGCGCTGATAACCTCTTTCCTGGAGGCTTACCGAAAAATCAGGCCAGGTTGGCGTTGCGTCAGCTGTTTACAGCAAGGAGCTCTGTCGGTTGGAGACGCTCCCAGTCGACAAATCACATTATCCAAATCTGCCCTCTCAGCTCTCAAATGGCGCTTCCTATCTACAATGTTTAATTGTTCATAATTTAATGGGACTAGAAAGTCTTTTATCGCTATACGTCTAATGTTCGTTTTTAAGATAACTGATGACGCAAAGGCCGAGCGAGTCGCGCACTGATGTGATGCTGGACTCGCATTCGAGAGGACAGTGGTTCTAACCTCTAGTCGGACGTCCTGATGTAGCTTTCCTGTGGTTTTTTGAAACAGCAAAAGGCAAATGCCGGAATGGTTCCTTTGAACAGGACACGGTGGAATCACTCCACTTTCTTCCCCAGCCTGAGGTTGTGGTCTCTCTCGAATGACCTCGGACTTCGTAGTTGAGCGTACGTTAAACCCTAACCTCCATCTTTTGAGGTTCCATGGAGGATATTTTTGTTTTCCTCATGTAGAATGCTTATACCATATATTTACAGATGGGGTAAAAGGTTATTCATTTTTGTGTCCTCGCAATCTGAAAGATCCATAGGAGCTCAGCTTAGACTGACGTTGCGATATAATCTTTTCATCAGTCCATTTTTAAAGGTCCCAGTTTAATAATTTTTTAGCCATGGCTTTGAGTGCAAACAGCACGTCGTCGCTTTTCTCTCGCCGCGCGGAGTAGCCGCTCGGTTAGAGGCGCCATGTCACGGACTGCGCGGCTCCTCCCGCCGGAGGTTCGAGTCCTCCCTCGGGCATGGGTGTGTGTGTTGTTCTTAGCATAGGTTAGTGTAAGTAAGTTTAAGTAGTATGTAGGTCTTGGAACCGATGACCTCTGCAGTTTGGTCCCTTAAGCACTCACACATTTGAACATTTTTTTTCTCTTACTGGCGAAGCTATTATGCTTTGTAATATGCAGGCAAAAGATGCCATTGATAAAAGATTGAAAGTAATCGTGCAGGCGTGCATCTCGTCGTCCAAAGCAAATCGACGGCCACGCATGTTTCTTCAGTGAGGGCCCACAAGTCGCCGAGGTTGTTTCGACTACGCTGCATCGCTGGGAAGCCCTCACACATCTCTCCAATGCGATTTCCATATTTTTAGACACCTGGAGAAAAGCATTCGTGGCCGTCGATTTGTTCCGGACGAAGAGTACACGCCTGGGTACAATCATTGTTTCGTAGGTAACCGCAAACATTTTTCGATGAAGGCATTGACCGTTTTATCTCATAGTGGGATAAATTTATTAACAGTTAGGCGACTACTTTCGGAATAATAAACAGTTTGCTTACTTTTTTCCATCCGTTTCGTTTTCATTTGTCTGCCTCTTATGGATTATGAGCCGACATGGAATCTGGCGAAATGTAAAGTTATACTCTTGATGAGATTCTAAGTGCAAGGCGTCAAAAGTGGAGGCACTCTCTGGAACCTGCAGTGCGGTGGGATTTGAAGCCAATCGGTAGCATAGGCTTCGATGAAGATAAAGCAAATGGCATGCTTTACTTCATTGGTAGGACACCAGGTGAACGTCTACGAAAGACACTGCTGATGGAACCACCTGATATGCGTCGGAGTAGTGCTTAAATGAGCAACATCCCCACCAGTTTGCTCTAGCCGTAGCTACAGAGTGTACACAAGGAAGAATAGCGTATTTAATTTGGTCGAATCATCATAGACTGTAACAAATGTGCAGAAACGTATCTGGGAGGCACTTGAATTATAAACCCATCACATCTCGCAAAAATCTGTTTAAAAAGTTTCAAGCCTCACTTTGCAGGGGTAGAGATTAGGAGGATAGAAATTAAGCGAATGCTAACTTGCACAGAAAGAAATAAGAAGATTTTCTTTGCACGCCCCATGCGTGAACGGATTGGAAGGGAACGGTACAATAAAGGATATCGCCTACCACGAATCCAACAGCGGTCTTCCGTGTACCAATATAAATGTACGCATTCGTTAATCCTTCTCTCTCGATATTTTTGAAATTTTAACAAATCAACCAGTGCAACAAAAATACTGAATTGCTGAAACTGCGACAATCCTCATGCAGGATACGACTGTAATTGGGAGATAGAACTGACTACTCTCTTTCTCTGACCTCATTGTCTTATTTTTATGTAATATTAAGTAACATTGCGGTTTTTAATTTTCCTTTACGTCAACTATGTCTTCTGAAAGCTAACAATAGAACTTATTTAAAAATGTGGAGTATTGAAAATAAAAAAAATACTCTATGAAAGTCTGTGAAAAATGGCCACAAATCTATGTGATTGCAGTCGTTGTGGTCAAAGAGGTATGAAGACAATATGATTACATACTATTATTAAAATCTGTGAAGTCTGTGAAAAATGGCTACAAATCTATTTCACTGCAGTCTTTGTGGCCAAAAATGTGCGAAGTCAAAATGATTACAGCGTACATAAAAGTAAATAGCTTTTATGAACTAATTTTGTAAATTATTTTCTGCAAACAATAGACAAACAGTGAAACGATACAAGTAAAATTTTTGCTCTGAGTGGCCTACTCTACGAAAAAAATTGTTATGATATTTCGTGCATGAATCACTTTCAGAAGATTGTTACACATAACGCTACACAGGATACGAGTCACTCCGTGCAAGTAAAGTAACTACCAGGTTCTCGAAACCAACCTTTCTTTATCTAAAAATAGTTTTTTCTTCCAAATTCGTAGCAATATCTCGCAGAATGACGAGTTAGGCGATTCTCAGAGGTGGATGGGTGTAACGTCAAACGTTTGAAATCCGCGATAATTGTCATCTTTTTCGATGAACACTCAACAGCAAAGTTTGACGAATGTACCACTCGGGCGACGATATCATTGCGACTGAGAACCTGTAGCCTAGGTAGGCAAATTGCTTCTATCTCTGCCACTTCAGCGCTGTGTGCTGCTCTTTAAAAGATATCATATCGCCGGAGATGGAAAAACCACTGATAAAAACTGATACGAAACGAGTGTACCACTCTCCAGCAACACAGAAGTCAATAACACGATTGACACACAGTAATATGGAGGATTAACGAAGATCTATTAGAAGAACTAATTTTTCAGAAGGTAATTAAATGATCGTTAATCAATTTTATTTTCAGCGAAGGACATTAATTTTCCTGACGAATTACCATAAGAGGATTTATACAACACCAGAAATAAGAGAATGCACGTAAAGAGCAAAAATTACTATGCTCACTGAAGTAAAAACAGAAATTAATTACAACGGATAACAAAATAATGCAATTTTCTATTGAAGCTGTTTGCCACTATCTGTTCGTTATCCACACACAATCGCCGCATCTTTCGTAACAGATTGAGCCACATCGAGAACTCATATTTCTGTCTTTGCAGAACTGTCTTCTGTTGAGCGAAGAGGGTAGGCATTGAGTTTGATCTAATGACTTCTGCTTTTCACGTTCTCGCTGAGGTATACTTCGTAAAGTTACGGTCTTCAGTCTTATTCAAACTGTAAAATAAAATGTGATGATTATATTATGTAGTGTTCTTAAGTGCTTTGATTTAAAACTACTGTGTTTCTGGAGCAATTATAGGTAGCCAAAATGATTTAGATGCATGTAGATGCTGTAAGAACTAAAGCATTTCTATTCAGAGGGTTCGGCACGTCATTTTACACAGTTTGAATTTTTTTCGTGTTGAAGAATTTGTATACACATTGACGAAATATTTTCGGGATATCACTTGGGTGGCAGCATCGTCTTGAAACAACGTTACGACGACGTTTCTAATTGTCATCTTCTGGCGTGGTTTCCGTCTGAAGAAACTCTTCGAAACGTTGCATCGAGGTGATACTGCTGTTCGGCTGGTATTCGGAGAAGACTGCATCAGCGGAAATCGTCATTACGTCTATATTCCTAAATGCAAATATTTGTCTAGAATTTACTATTTGTGAAACGTTACAGAGGAATTTGGCAAAATAAGACAAATGTGGACGTAACTGATGCTTTGTTTCTATCATTCTGTAAATTTTCCCAGACAAGTCGCATGGTACATCAGATAGTTGAGTCGGTATATTTTTTATATACTTTACTGCAGTTATCAGTATTTCTGCTACTGTGATGAGAACCATCACTCAAGTTTCACCAATGCAGATCTCTTCATTTCTTACCTATTATGAAGCACGTTCTCCAATAAATGTTCTAAATATTCGATTCCTAATCTCCATTGGCAACTTTCTCCTGTCTCGCATCCCTTTGCCTCCTTCTTGTATCACGTTAATCACTCTCGTGTACCTCAGCGAGTCTCACAAATATTTTTCTTCCATTTAATATCTCGCATCGACTCCTTTATTTTCCTGTTATTTGCAATATTATTTTGTTTAGTATTCGATCTACTCATATTACGTTTCAACTTCTTCTGTAGCACTATGTTTCATAAGCTTCTAGTTTCTCTCGTGTTGTCTAGTTCACCTCCCCATCTGCAATTTCAAATACGTACATATTTCTAGACGAGTCCGAAGTTTTAAGTCCTCAGCAAGGTTTAATATATTCTCTGATCATATGTTTACCTAAACTCAAAACTTGTATCTGTTCTATTTTAGTTATACGTAAGTAGTTAACAGGGGAAGTTTTAGAAAAGAATTCATAGTGTCGAAGTCACATTCTGTAACTTTTCGGGGGCCCAGTCTACGTTTCATTTTTAGAACTTCACATTTTTGTACTTCCTGTTCCGCTTTTCTTTGCAGACCTTCGTTTTGCATTTTTCTCTGAATCGACAAGTGAAAAAGTCTTAGATCACTTCACAGTATAAAAGAAACAGATTTGCTTTGAGTCGCTGGTAATAGGTGGTGACTTTTCGCGTGATAGAGAACGCTTGAAGCGAGTGGAGTACATACGTAACATTCTATAGTTCAATTTAGATTAGTTGGCAATTGACAGCTAGCGGGCTAGAGTGGTTTCACCATCAATGCGCTAATGGGCTCATTACATTTTGCCTGCCACTGTAATGCCATTTCCACAGTGCAAAGCATTGTGGCTAGCGTCTAATGAATCTCGCCTCATGATACACAATGAAAGTAGACGAAACAGGAGTACAGGGGTGATGATATTGAGATGTATATCATACGTCAATTCAGAATTTTACGTGACTTTTGTCGAAAGGTGGAGACTTTAAACGCCATCTGTTTTAAATGACATCATGTTAGCTTTCGACTGTACTATTTATTACAATTCCCACATCTGCAATTTCGACCAGAAGTCATTTTCAAGTGGTTAAGGACTCGCAAACACAGCAGTTACCTACATCAATGAAAAGAGTCAAATTAATTATTTTATTAATATTGACAACTGCTGTATTTTCGGCACCTTTACCACCTGAAAATGAATTAAGGCCCAAATTGATGGTGATAGTACAGTCGATGGTAAATATGATATCAGTAAAAAATTCAGCTAGACCGTAACTCAAAAACAAATACAGTTGTTTAAACGTCATAGTTGTTAAGAGTTAGCCGGCCGTGGTGGTCGAACGGTTCTAGGCACTACAGTCTGGATCCGCGCGACCGCTACGGTCGCAGTTTCGAATCCTGCCTCGGGCATGGGTGTGTGTGATGTCCTTAGGTTAGTTAGGTTTAGGTAGTTCTAAGTTCTAGGGGACTGATGACCTCAGAAGTTTAGTCCCATAGTGCTCAGAGCCATTTGAACAATTTTTTTTGTTAAGAGTTAAATATTAATTAAAAAAATGATTACTCAGTTTTCGAATGGAACGCAATGTAATACGCTGCTTTCGATAAATGCGTTGCAAAACGATGTATTTTGCCATTTAATGAAAAATATTTCATTGAGTTCATTATTTTTCAAGATACTACGCAATCAGTTTGAATATGTTTCCGAGACTGGAAAATATCACTTTTTTGACATTGCTTTGGCCCTAACTAAACTTAAGAACAAATTTTGCTCAGGGTTAGAAACACTAGAGAGATCTATACAATATGTGAACTTCAGATTTTTGTTTTTTTTTTTTTGAGACAGAGACTTTTAAGAGATTTTATATTGCAGTGAAGATCGGAGCGCTGTAGCGACTGAGTAGAAAATGCGTACCACGACAACATCGCACCTTTGGGCACTAATCGTCAGACGACAACCAACTTACAGTGAGGTGACAATTATCATGGGATAGCGATACGCAGATATACATATGGCGATAGTATCGCGAATACAAGATATAGAGGGACAGTGAATTAGCGGAGTTGTAATTTGTGTTTCAGGTGACTCATGTGAAATGGTTTCCGGCGTAATTAAGGCAGCACGACGGGAATTAAGGCTTTGAACGCGGAATGGTAGTTGGAGCTAGACGCATGGGACATTCCATTTCGAAAATCGTTAGGGAATTCAATATTTCGAGATCCACAGTGTTAATAGTGTACCGAGAATACCAAATTTCAGGGATTACCTCTCACCACAGGTAGCGCAGTAGCCGACAGCCTTCACTTAACGACCGAGAGCAGCTGCCAGAATGAGATTTTCACTCTGCAGCGGAGTGTACGCTGATGTGAAACTTCCTGGCAGATTAAAACTGTGTGCCGGACCAAGACTCGAGCTCGGGAGCTTTGCATTTCGCGGGCAAGCGCTCTACCATCTGAGCTACCCAAGCACAACTCACGCCCCGCCCTCACGGTTCGCAGAAGAGCTTCTGTAAAGTTTGGAAGGTAGGTGACGAGATACTGGCAGAAGTAGAGCTGTGAGGACGGGGCGTGAGTCGCGCTTGGGTAGCTCAGATGGTAGAGGACTTGCCCACCAAAGGCAAAGGTCCCGAGTTCGAGTCTCGGTCGGGCACACAGTTATAATCGAGAGCAGCTGCGTTTGCGTAGCGTTGACAGTGCTGACAGACAAGAAACAATGTGTGAAATAGCCGCAGAAATCAATGTAGGAGATACGATGTACGTAGCCTTTGACGAAATGAGGCGTTAGTGGGCTATGGCAGCAGACTACTCACGCGAGTGTTTTTGCTAACAGCACATCGCCTGCAGCGCCTCTCCTGAGCTGGTGACCATATCGGTTGTACTCTAGACGACCGTTAACCCATTGCCTGGTCAGTTGAGTCCCGATTTCAGTTGGTAAGAGCTGAACGGTTCATGTGTGGTGCAGATCCCACGAAGCCATGAATTCAAGTTGTCACCAAGGCACTGTGCAGGCTGGTGGTGCCCTGTTAATGGTGTGGGCTGTGTTTTCATGGAATGCACTGGGTCCTCTGGTCCAACTGATGGTTCAAATGGCTCTGATCACTATGGGACTTAACATCTGAGGTCATCAGTCCCCTAGACTTAGAACTACTTAAACCTAACTAACCTAAGGACATCACACGCATCCATGCCCGAGGCAGTATTCGAACCTGGGACTGTAGCAGCAGCGCAGTTCCGGACGGAAGCTCCTAGAACCGCTCGGCCACCGCGGCCGGCAGGTCCAACTGGAACGGTCGTTGACTGGAGTAGATCATTTTCAGCCATTCATGGACTTCATGATCCCAAACAACGATGTCATTTTTATGGATGACAATGTGCCATGTTACTGTGCCACAATTTTCGCAGTTGGTTTGAAGAGCATTTTGGACAATTCGAAGAAAACGTTTAGGTTACACAGATCGCCCGACGTGAATTCTATCGAACATTTGTAGGGCATAATCGAGACGTCAGTTCGTGCACAAAATTATTCACTGGCAATATTCTCGCATTTATGGGTGACCACTCATGCTACGTCGAGTTGCTGCACTACGCCGCGCAAAAAGAGGTCTGACACGATGTTATGAGGTATCCTATGACTTTGGTCACATCGCTGTACTTCGGAAGACAAAAATAATTAAAAACACTACGAATGTTACATGATAACATATCGCATGTGGTGACCGCGTATGTGAGACTGTACAGAAGCGGATCGAATTGCGAATAAAATTTATACGTGCGTTTGCCGTAGTAGTGTAGTGGGCGATGCAGTGCGGTTGGCAGCGCTTGGGCTGTGGTGCAGCTGCGGGCAGCCCGTGACGCAATTCCAAATGAGCGGCACACGTGGCTAGGCGTGGCGAGTGCTGCGCTGCTGCCGCCGCCGCCATTGAGAAGGTGACAGGGAGCGTCCGCAGGCAGCAGACACCTGCTGGAGGCTTTCCAGCGCGGCTCGCCTGAAGCATGCCGTGGAGGGGTGGAGAGCGTGACGGCGCACCTTCGAGTGGCAGGCTCGATCGTGGTGCATCGCAAGACCACGCGAGCCGACATCACGTGCACGCGCCTTCCATGACGCTTTACGACGGCGATAGCGGGTAGCGGGGGGATGTTTTCACTTAAAACTTCTGGGCTGATAGGCCGTGGTAGAAGTATAAAACTCTCCCCTGACGTTTCGTCTCTGACTGCATGAGACTTCCACGGAGGTACAGCGGCGAACTGCGAGGAGAACTAGAGGAAGCGCTGATTATATAGGCAGTGCAGAGGGCACTACTGTCGATCACGTGGCGTCGGCTATGAGATTGTCTCTGGTAATGTCAACATTCTCGATTGAAAGTAATCGATCGTCACGCTTCCGGTGCAACGCTGACATCCAAATTTTATCCAGTTTAACACCTTCGTCTTTCCTCTTAAAATTATTACGGTGTTTATCAATCTCGATAGCTGATATGACGCTCGTCTGGTTGAATTTTATTTCATTATCACCTTCCTGGTAAACATTGTAAGTAGCCTGTTTAGGTTTTTATGTTGGTAACGCCACGTAGCGCTCGGTATGAAAATCACTGGCTGTGCTGTGCGCAGTCTGTGGCTGGTTAGCATTGTTGTAATATTCGCTGTTGTAGTGTTGGGCAGTTGGCTGGTAACAGCGCTTAGCGTTGCGCAGTTGGAGGTGAGCCGCCAGCAGTGGTGGATGTGGGGAGAGAAATGGCGGAGTTTTGAGAGCGGATGATCTGGACGTGTGTCCATCAGAGACAGTAAATTTGTAATACTGGATATCATGAACTGATATATGTATTATGACTTTTGAACACTATTAATGTAAATACATTGTTTGTTCTCTATTAAAATTTTTCATTTGATAACTATGCCTATCAGTAGTTAGTGCCTTCAGTAGTTATAATCTTTTATTTAGCTGGCAGTAGTGGCGCTCGCTGTATTGCAGTAGTTCGAGTAACGAAGATTTTTGTGAGGTAAGTGATTTGTGAAAGGTATAGGTTATTGTTAGTCAGAGCCATTCTTTTGTACGGATTTTTGAAAGTCAGATTGCGTTGTGCTAAAAATATTGTGTGTCAGTTTAGTGTTGATCAGAATAAGCAAAGAGCGAAATGTCTAAGTGCGTTCAGTTCTGCTCAGCTGTTTGAAAATCAAATAATGAGAGAGGTTTATCAGCACAGTAATTCATTAATTTTTCTAAGGGGGCGTTTCAACATGTTCCGCTACGGCCGATTTATCCGTGTGTCCCAGGCGGCAATTCCTCTTATGTTCAACAAGAAGGGTGTTCTCACTTCTCTTTGTGGTACCGATATAAACCTGTCCACAACTACAAGGAATTTTATATACCCCCGGTGTAACCAAAGGGTGTCGTAGAGAGGCTATCGAGATTGATAAACAACGTAATAATTTTAACAGGAAAGACGAAGGTGTTAAACTGGATAAAATTTGGATGTCAGCGTTGCACCGCAAGCGTGACAGTCGCTTGGAGGAAAGTCGGCTGGAGTCCGAAGAACTCAATCGCAGCGCAATTAGTGTGTTCCGCTGTCAATACAAGAGTACGAGAGCTACAATTAACTGTCAGAGGTGCGTCGGAGTCAAGCAACATGACTCCCAGGAGAACAGGTGACTGACCCTGCGTTAGTCGCTTAGAGGGAATTCGGCTGGAGGGTGATCGATTACTTTCAATCGAGAATGTTGGCATTATCAGAGACAATCTCATAACCGACGTCACGTGAACGTCTGTACTGCCTATATAATCAGCGCTTCCTCGAGTTCTCGTCGCAGTTCGCCGCTGTACCTCCGAGGATGTCTCCCGCAGTCGGAGAGTTTTATACTTCGACCACGTCCTATCAGCCCGAAAGTTTTAAGTGAAGACAATACCGGCCGTGAAAGCCTACATTGTATGATGAGAGGGGTGTTTGTACGCTGTACTACTTGACTTCCGTCGCTAATATGGGCAGTCCTGAAGAGGTAATGCCTTATCTGCAATCCGATCGCGAAAACAAACTTACACTATTTTCGGCACTCCAAATGGCCGCTATTTTCGGCTGCGAAGCTGAATTCCCGAGAAGCGATATTGTCCTGTTGCAGTAGAAGTTCCTCAGGGCATTGTGCTCGTCTGTCCTCTATCATATGGAATCAGAAAATTGAAGAAATGTAATCCGTTTATAGTTTTACTGTTTGTGTAGTCCATAGACGGGTGTCAGTACCGGAAGTGTCGTCTGAGCGTCAGATTTGGTCTTTTATGGAGCAAATTTGGGCGCTGTTGGCGTAGTGACTAGAGTGTTTTCACATAAATTTTAACGGATTTTCTCCGAAGGATATGGTAGATCGATGGTTGCCTTCCTTTTTTATTGCATTTGTCACCGATTTCTCGCCTACCTTTTTCACTGACGATGTATCATGAGTGTGATTTATCAGGCGCCTAGACAGAATATGATCAATTCCTGTTAGAAGAATTTTGGGTTTATGCATCTCCAACGCTGTTCGCTAGCGGATATCTGTGTACGCTTGATATTACTTGGCTCTTTTCGGGCTGACAGCGAAACAATCGGTGGATGCCGGATGACTTAGGCCGCTACGGAACGTTTTGGCCCGTTGCCAACCTTGGCTAATAAACAATACAACACGCTGTAGCACTGCAGTAGGCACTGTGAATGGGATGTTGATTCCAGTGCGCTGCGTGCCCTGCTAGAAAGATGCGACTCTTGTTCCCCCTACACTTCCCCTCCTCCTGAGGCAGCTGCCGCCTGCTAGGCGGCGATCGCGTGCTTAAGTTTGCAGCATCCCCTGCAAAAGGGCCAAGTTATATCTGTATTGTGCCTGTAGTACAATATCTGAATGTAAGGTAGGAGTTACAGGTACTTGTCCTAATGTGGCGTTAGCTCACGCACGTGCTGGTGGTGGGAAACGCATTCCTCTGCCTGAAGGGCAACGCAAGGAATTCCAGTCGGGGCATTAGTGGTTCCTCCCTCGTTCGATTTTCAGTTGCAGGGTTCGTGCCCGCCCTCTGACGCGGTCGACAACAGATTTAGAGGCAGTTGTCTTGAAAGCGATGTACCGCTCCTCTCAGCGCTTACCAGCCAGTGGCACTGCGCATACTCTCTGCTAAGGTCAATGACGTCATCCGGCGCACGCGCCGTGGGCGTGTTTTTTAGGCTGCACACCTCAAGATGATGGCCACTTGGAACGCCGAAATATTCTGTCAGTTACTAAGCCGGGATAGGCTAAAGACTCACTACAAGTAATGCCTGTTTCATTGAGGCAGTGCTGCCAACAGGACGAGGCGAGCGTGGTTTTTTTGCCGCAAACCAGTCACCTAACGAAGTTAAACCAGGTGTGCTGAAATAACAAAAGCTTATACGTTAATTAAACCGAACTGGGGATCTATTCTCGAAGAAGGCCTGTTCCGTAGCCAGAATTTCTTTAGTACATATGTGTGCTATAAATGCCATTTTATTTAGAGTCATGCAGGCGTTGTCCGCAGTTTTTAACTACTGGCCGAGTTAAATTTCAGACACGTTTCCGCGCGTAATTCAAACGTCGCTGTAGTAGATTTAGTTCTACTCGCTATTAGAAAATATAAAAGGCACAATCGCCATTTTATGACCTCCATTTACGCGGTAGATTTTGCGTAGGCCTTATGTGAATATTAGAGCTTATTGAATTGACTGGATAATACGTATCTTTAGACAAAAGCTTAATTCATCTTTGTGATGTAACTATTCGGAACGCATGCTAAGGTAACTCATGTTTTACTGTGAATAAAACCGTAGACAATTATTATTAAATATTCGTGTGAATTATTTACTCATCCTCACCACTGAATTTTTTTAAGGCAGGAAAGGGATAATCTTGAAAAGTTGTATAAACTTAATTTCAAGCGGAATATCGTGATCATATACGGAAGGAAGAATTTCATAGTCGCTACTCAGATTAAATTTTATTTGGATGATATAGAAACCTGCTACATGCGAGGAATATTAAAGCCTACGATGATTAGAATCTTTTTCATTGGCAGTTGCCGCCATATAAGACGAGTGTTACTGTCGTACTGAATATTTGCACTCGGGGAAAAAGCACAGGTTTCGCTACTCCCGTGGTAAACGAAACCTTATAATTATCCCTGGCAAGCGCTATATAACACTCTCAGGACGACAGCTGAAGCATACAGCACGCAGCATCAGCATTATGGCAGCCATTATATATGAATCCGTTGATCCAAATAAACTTACACACACACACACACACACACACACACACACACACACACACACACACATTTACACATAAAATTTTAATTTTTGCCTAGGACAATGGACGATGTTGCCCCTGAGACTTAAAGCAGTTCCGATCGATGTTCAAAATGGTTCAAATGGCTCTGAGCACTATGGGACTCAACTGCTGTGGTCATCAGTCCCCTAGAACTTAGAACTACTTAAACCTAACTAACCTAAGGACATCACACACATCCATGCCCGAGGCAGGATTCGAACCTGCGACCGTAGCGGTCGTGCGGTTCCAGACTGTAGCGCCTTTAACCGCTCGGCCACTCCGGCCGGCTCCGATCGATGTATTCGGGTGGTTACCCCACATGTTCCCGATTAGGAATCCCTCTGCCCCACTGACAGTATAGTGAGATATTTGGTTTGAAAAGCTAATACAACAGCCCGTCCAGCTGTCATCAGCACAGAAGGGAAATAATAGAGAAGCTCCGTGAAAGCTGCAATGGACTTGGCGCTGCTGCTTTACCCGTCTGCCACGACCAGTTGCATAATGAGACTTTGCTTACGTTTCTATGGCAATGCTGAGGCGTTGCCACAATTTTGAGCAGTTATAGGTTTCTGTCAGTACTACGGCAATCTTTATCGCTTTATCTGCCGCCTGTCTGGAATTTTCTTTCACCAAATCGAGTACAGTGCGGGGCAGAATTGCTGTTTGAATGTATCAGATGTCTAAACCCCACCCCCAGTTTCTGTCTATTCAGGACATGGAACCAAGAGGCAAGGAAGTAATGCCAGTGAAGATTACACTATCGGGGCTGACTGTAGAACACAGGAAGCACCATAGGCGTGCAAGCACAGTTATACGGAACTTCGAAGCAGTTTCCTTGCGACGTCATTCCTCCAGTTAAAACTTTTTAAGTATATGTCGCTGTCGGCGCAACGAAAGTCTGTGCGCTCAACCAAATTTCAGAGCTGACACAAGGCAAAGAAACAGCCACCCTATAGAGGAAGTACTGGGAGATGCGGCCTCTTTAGGGAGGTCGCTAATCGCGAACGTACGCTACGTTCAGATACAATTTGTGGAAAATCTCGTTTTATATTATCGACGCCTTTTAATCACCATTACTCAAAGGTTCGTACAAACTGCTTTTGTCTATCCATCATATTTCTTGAATGTTACGTATGGTGTACTGAAATTTTATCACTTAGTAATGTGTGAAGTAATAATCTTTCATCTTTATTTTATGGACCTCTCAAGCTAGCTTTTAGATTGACAATAGCATTCAAAGATTAATCTGAAGCTATCTGAGAACGTGATTTAAAGACGTAGAGTGTTAGAGCATGGAAAAAACCGAAGTGCTCACTTGTTGCGGCTGCCTTGCAATTCGGTAATGCTCCACGGTAGCACGATAGGCCTTTGTTCGCCATGATGCTGTACAGTCGATCGGGGAAGGTAGTGTTAAGTTCTGTTCTGCCACATGTACGCACTGGCAAACTGAATTTCAAATACAAGAGAACAGCGGGAGGTTTCGAACCTCGCAGATTTCAGTTCGTCGTCGTCTCCCTCACCCAGTCCAGGCGAATGCCATTCCTATGCAAGACCCATGGACGAATTCTATCCTTATCTTTGCCTCTCTAAACTGAAGTGCGTAATTAATGAACTGTATTGGAGAATATTACTATTAAGAATAATACCGCTTGAGTACGATGGGTGGACGTATAGCGATGGTTAAATGTTAGTAAAAAAGACGAAGCGAGACCCACAATTTACGGTCTAGTGACAGTTTGCATTATCTAAGAGACAGCATTGGTAGCTCAAGCCGTATTTACCTTAGCTTCTGCGATATTACTCGCTCAGGAATAGAGGTGTACATGTTCCGCTTTTAACCCGCCCATGCTTGCCCGGTGGCCAGGCGGGCAGGCCGCCGCGCGTTGTCAACAGAACGGGCAGGCTGCTTCACTCCCAGCCAAGCCAAGCAGAACCCAACTCGGGCAGGCTGCGGGAAACTTGCTTGCCTGCCCATATTACTGCCGAGCTGCGCTACGCAGCCGTTTAGTCTGCGCGCTTCATTGTCGTACTATGAACGTTAATTAAAAGTTTTTATTTTACCTGAGCACCAAAAGACAAACCCTAACATTATATATATATTAATTTCAGGTCAAAAAATATTTGGTTTTATTTGTACATTCTTCCTTTACGCGTATATTTCGGGCTTATTATCTATATAAATAAAAATGAATTGGCAAATGCGTTGATAAGCGTAAAACTCGAGAATGGCTGGACCAATTCGGCAATTTTTTTTTCTGTGTTCGTAATTCTCAGGACAAGGTTTTTATGAAACAAAATTTTTCGAAAATCGACCGAAAAATTGGAAAATTTGAGAAAAACTGAAAGTGTGTTGTCATTGTGTCCGTGTGTTTGTATTGCATACAATCTTGATGAAATTTTGCACACTATACCTTGAAACCAAGAGGAAGGTCACAGTCTACTTAAAATTTCGTAGGGTGCATGGCAGAGGTTACTTTACCTAACGGAATTCGACAAATTGTACGTTTTTATTCCGATCTTGATGAAATTTGGCATACTTGATATTCAAAGCAGGATGAAGGGCGCTGTCTTCTTAAAATTCTGAATGGTACATGGCGGAGGATACTTTACTTACACACTTCTACACCAACCTACAGTTTCATTCCGATCTTGAAGAAATTTTGCACACTTGACCATCAAGAGGAACATTACTGTCTACATAATATTTCGGACAGTGCATGGAATAGAGTACCTTACAAAAGATTTTGACATCGTTTGCGGGTTACCATGAAATCCTTCTCCCTCTATACTGCTAAATGGTCTCAGGTCCTTAGCACACATTTCGACGCCCTTTTCGGCCACTAAATCTTTGTCCTCTTTCAAGATATTTACGAAGTGAGGGAACTGCTTGTCAAATTTGCACACATGTCGTAACATACTCGAGGTTCCTAAATAAGTACTTAAGAGCTTTTTACATAGTTTTCATTGAGATACACCTACCGATTTATTTGAAGCGGCCTCATAAACACACGAAAACCTTTCCTATGGGGCACTTGTGCTTTGTTTCGTTACCAGCATGTATTCGCCAGTTGTCAATTTTTTTTTCAGTCTCATTAAAGTCCGACCTATTCATTGTGCTGCCCCCACCGTTGCGATAAATGTACTGTGGGCTAACTACCTGGCTACTCTAGTCACGGTAGCTTGACAGCGCAACCTGTTGTCAGGCGCAGCAAGCTGAGCGGGTCCCGTGAAGCTTGGCAGGCCTGTGGGAACCCAGGTATCCCGGGCTTGCGGGAGCCCAAGTCGGTCGCATTACCCACTATGCCTCAGTACATGCGTACTCTTGTGTGTACGTCGCGGCAGGCTGACCTGCATGAATGGTTGCAGAGGAGCTAGGGGCAAGCAGGCTGCAATGGGAATTTGTACACCTCTGCTCAGGAATATGTGCACGTTCCGCACGTTATAACAAACGCCTGGGAACTGTGGTGGCACTTAGAACCACACCTGAAGGCATACTCCAATGCTGTAATTCCGCGGTTCGCCACCGCTGTGCAGACTATGTGTTCGCTATCCCGTAATACTACACGTGTCGTGGTCCTCATCAGGTTTACGACTCGTCCTTTTCTCCAGCGCCACGCTTCACGTCCAAGTTATTCTGAGGTTCGCAACACCTTTAAGTGGCTGGAATTTCAAATTACCGACAGCCGGCCATTCGCATCCACCGAAGATCCGACGTATAAGCGACGACATGACATACTGAACTCTTAAGCCGTGCTCCGTTGCTGTCGGTCATTGTACACAACATTTACACACAAGAATGGAGAATAAGTTCATATCAGGGGTAGGTAAGAACGACTAGGAGACCTCTCCTGCAGTCGGATGGGTGGTACTGACAGGTTCTTCTGCTAGGAGCTTTTGTTACACAATGTTGTTGAAGACTGCCAAATGTCATCTGTGTCTGAGTGGCAGATCAGAGAGCTTAAATCGTAAACGCAGTTTGATATGTTTGATGATTTTTGTTTCACTTCTTCTCTCTTTCGTACTCAAATGTTTTGCTTTCTTCAGCAATGGTGACATACACCTCTACTGCTTCAGTTGTTGTTTCGGTTCTGCGTCATAATCATAGCACGACTCCTCCTCACCTATAATGGCAAATTGATACAAAAAGTTGATTCCAACGCGCTGCTCCGTCAGGTCAGAAACTGCCCAAACATGTAAAACTCTTAAAACAGTGTTTATAAGTACACTCGCTTATTTTACGTTGATATTTCGTCCATAAAGGACGTCATTATGAGGGCTGCGACTGTTAATCAGTAAAAATAAAATAGTTTTCTATGTCAATCACTTTTTTATTTTTCCATTACCCGATTCGATGATTTATACCATCATCTTCAGGTGGAGAATTGTTTATTTACTTGGCTGGTGTTGGTGAAGAGTACAGACGCCTTTCCACAGTCGCAGCCCAAGGGCAGTGTGGGTTATTTTGCGTCTTTTGCTAATGGTAAAATTTGTTGATTTAGAAAACGCACTTTAGAGGCCAAAATCATGGACTTCTGGCAGTGAATTGTACTTACAGGAATGGTAGAGTTGTAATAGAAGGACATAACTATTTAATCATTAGTTTTATATACAGTGCTGGAGTAATTAATGTAAACACTCTCATTCATCCCTCAATAATTGAACTTACAATATATATGTATGATCGGTTGTAAACTTTTTACGTGTAAGAAATTAGTATAATAATCGTGTAAACACTCGCATTTATCCCTTAATAATTTCAACCTACAATAAATATGTATGATTTGTTATAAACTTTTTATATATAGGAAATTAATATAATAATCGAAGTGTGCACGTATCTGTATTCAAGAGCAGCCCATTAACATTATTAAAACGAAAGGGAAACATATTTATGTACAAAACTATTTAATCACTGTTTTTGTATCCAATGCTGCAGCACATTCACATGAAAAGAATTTATTTATCGCTGCCTAATACAATAACTGAGTTGTGCACATATCAGTATCCAATGTAAAAACATATCTGTAACACATACAACTTTCTTGAAGCGACAGTACAAATGTAATATGCAGCGGAGAGGGCACATCAGGCAAGTGTATCCAGACCTTTTGCAACTCTCCATCCCTTTAAGTATAATTCACTGTCAGAAATTCATGTGTTTTAACCTCTAAAGTGTCTTTTCTAAATCAACAATTTTCACCGTTAGGAAAAGGCGCAAAATAACCTACACTGCCCTTGGGCTGCGAGTGTGGAAAGGCGTTTGTACTCTTCACCAACACCAGCCAGGTGAATAAACAATTCTCCACCTGAAGACGGAGGAGTGAACCATCGAAACGGGTAATGGCAAAATAAACAAGCGACTGACGCAGGATGTGTTTTATTACTGTTTTTTGACGTTTCTACAAGCTTGACGCCGAGATGCCTGATTCAAGCCGCACAATAAAGATTACTCGCCAGTCACGTCATTCGCTCCACCTGCAGGAAAGAAATTTTAGTTACTTTCAAGCATGTACATCTCCCCTCCAGCTTTTCCAAGACTGACAGAAAACTGATTACTCAACAAAAATCTCACAGGTTTATAATTGCAGTATTACGAACTCATAAGTGATACACATCGAAATGGTCTTGTCTGGTAATGTGTGTTACTATTATATGTTTTGTTGAAATTACCTCCCATGTACACAAGCACAAAAGTAACACCTGCGAACTAATGATTTTGTATCACCTTCAAAGGTAATTTCAAGAATAACCATTGCAGTTTTCACAGCTCGAGGTAATAGGTGTCTTGAACTGTTTACAGGTGGTACTCAATACACAAGCCGCTTCAACACCCTTCCCCTCCGTTAACGACAAAAAGAAAAGACTACATAGATCGTGATGGGATGAGATTTACTCATCCGTTCCAATCGGAAGATCGATGGAAGTGTGTAACTGATCTAGTACACAAGCATCAAAACCTGTAGGGCTTCCATAACGTTGGAACATTAATCACTATCTGTCTGTCATCGGAACTATACATCTCGCACTCTACATGCTGGGGAAATGTTAAGAACCGATCAGAAATATTTGTCAAGATCTCCTGTCGAGAGCAAGTCCATACGACCGACCTGTTCGCCACTAAAAAGTGCATCGTTTTACCTGCTCTGTCAACCCTGAATCTTCGTTAAAAATTTTTCGCACATCATGTTGATATTGATATGTAATTCTTTAGCAAGACGTCCCCTACTTTGGATGTGTTGAAAATATCATGTAATTTGCGTGTCGCAAAAGGAGTATGTAATAAGTCGAAAGCGTTCTATCGCGTTGCTGAGTTAACGCAAGAAGGGTGTTTAGCCGGTAAACGACGCACGAGGCACAAGACAGGCAAGATGGTCAGGCAGGCAGGGAGAAACGGCGCTACTTACGTGGAGAACGGGGAACGCTGGGCTGCAACATGGCGAGGCAGAGGGGCGCAACGCAACAGGTGCGCGCGACGCCGTGGGACAGACTGTTGTCGGCGCGCTCCGATAACTCAAAACACTTGCTGGGCGGCCGATAGCGCTCTGTTATCGCTGCCATCTCACCTTGGGTCAGTCGAGATCGCCTTGTCACACAAACGCTCTCGCCCTGAGCCACCCAGCGAGATGATGAGCTAATTGTCTCGTAACTGCTGCTGGCAGCTCGACAACACGCGGTTCGCTTCCTGACCACACCGATCTGGATGAAGCCCTCTGTGTGATTTTCCTAAATTAGTTCGGGGAAACACCTATGACAATGTTCATGATAATAATGATAAGGACGATGTATGTCAGTAGAGAGGGCTATGTGTACAAACGTTAACGGGGCTATGCGACTTCTGTACACTTCTCACCCTGAATGAGATTTTCACTCTGCAGCGGAGTGTGCGCTGATATGAAACTTCCTGGCAGATTAAAACTGTGTGCCCGACCGAGACTCGAACACGGGACCTTTGCCTTTCGCGGGCAAGTGCTCTACCATCTTTTTTTTTTTTTTTTTTTTTTTTTTTTTTTTTTTTTATTTTTTTTTTTTTATATATACAATGTCAGGCTTACCACCTTTGCTGACATACATGTTGTTGTACTATCGCATAAATAGTGTCTACAAAATCCATATGTTGACAAATAGTGGCTAATTAGAAAATTAAGTAATTAAGGAAATGAATAAAACTGAAAATTCCCAAAAGAAAGACATGAAGACATTGCGGATAGTACAAATACAAAAGAAACATGCTCCTGTATCAATGAAATGAAATTCGTGTCGGGGGCGACACCTGCTCACGACCCGACATTCGATAGAGCAAGAGAGCCATCTATCGACTCGTTCTCCAGACGTTGGTGTAAGACTGGGTCGTCTTCTCGAAATTAACTAAGGGTCCGTAAGTGTGATCTATGTCTATCTCGGCTTCTTCGTGTATCTCATCTCTCACCCGTCACACCCCATCTGGCCGGCGGGTCGGTAAATGTAAGTCGCAAGTAATTAGCGAAGTCTTGTCTATATTTCTTATGCTGTTGCAGCTTCGTGTGTCCATCCAGGAGAAAATGCCAAAAATCAATTTTGTCCTTTTCCGATTCGTTATACACGTAGCCCACCACCATTCCCCGCACCCATGTCACTGCATTGGTTTTTTGGACCGGGAAATAATATTCTTGGGGGAAAAAAAGTGTGTCTGATGAAATTGTGTGAGGGGCGGAGCGTAACAGGAACGCCAATATCTGTTGTGCCAAGTGCCACACTGGAGCCGTCCCACTACATGTTAAACGATGTTCATCAGTGTCCACTGTTGCGCAGCCTAAACATAGTGGAGTGTCTGCCAAATGAATCGCGTGCCGCCGTTGATTTGTTGCGAACTTCCTATTTATCACCACATACCATGTTGAGCGTACCGACGTTGGGAGGTAAACGTTCCGTATAACGCGCCATATCTGTCGCCAGTTCTTGTCTGGGTGCTTCTTTTCCAGGGTATTTCTGGGGCACCGGCGCAGTAAGAGTTGGTATACGTCTCGCGTCGTCGGTAGTCGTGTTATTGGGAAGGAATCTCTGACATAGCTAAGCTCCAAAAAAAAAGACTTGAAATGTGACAGCTTCGGTGAAATATGGCCCACATCGACTGGGGGCAGCATTGAAGTGGGCGCTAATACATCGGCCAACGCACCCGAGATATTGCGAAATTGACCTCGCCACTGTCGGGAAATCGTACTGACGAATAACGCCCGTGCCTTTTCATATACGTTCACTAGACCAAGTCCACCCTCTCCAGGTGGTAGCGTAAGCGTTGTGTATCGGATCTTAAACAGGTGTCCCACACTCACGTAGGTTCCGAAAGTGGCTTGTATCCGTGATGCCATTGTGCGCGTTAAAGGCAGGACATGCGCTACGTGAGTGAGTCTCGGTGCTAGGTATACGTTAACATAGGTCACCCTCTGAATCATATCCAACGCTCTTAATTTCTGTAACAACACCATTGTCCGCATCAGCTTCAATATGCGTCGGTAGTTATCCGCTGCCGTCCGCTGCACATCCGTGTGGAACGTAATACCTAGGCATTTTATGGTCTTAACCAAGATGAGCGGGCCTTCCTCCCCCGGTTGTAATCCTCGACCGACATTCATGCAGCGTGTTTTTTGTAGATTAAGCACGCTTCCTGCCGCCATCCCATATCGCTGTATCCATGCCAACGCCGTACGTACTTCTTCGCCTGTCCGTGCCACCAGCATCATATCGTCAGCATAAGCGCGGCAATGAAAGGTCAGTTGTGGCAACGGCACTCCCTCCAACCGTCTTCGGAGACCATATAGACAGGGTTCCAAAGCCATTGCATACAAAAATATCGAAAGGGGGCAACCTTGACGAACTGACCTTGAAATAACAATGTAGTCAGTGCCCCGCCCATTCACCGAGACCTTCGATCGTACGCCGTGTAACAGTCGCATGATCACTAGGATGAAGGCCTGTGGGATGCCCAATCTGCCCATCACCGCATGCAAAAAGGTATGATCCACTCTGTCGAATGCATGATCGAAGTCAATAGCGACGAGTGCCCCACGCACTCGGCATGCCGCTGCTAATGCGATGATATCTCGGTAGTCACTGAGCGCCGTATGTACGTTGCTCTTACCGCCGAGGCAAGTTTGATCTATGAGGAGTCTATCAGAAAGTGAAGACCGCAGGCGAGCCCCAAGGATGCGCGCGAAAATCTTATAGTCGCAGTTCAGGAGAGTGAGTGGTCTATAATCTCCTGGATTTCTGCCACCGCGTGGTTTGGGTATTGGGATGATGACACCCTCTGTGAATTCGGCAGGTATCTCAGTCTGCGGTAACAGGAGTTCGTTGTACATCTGAATCCAGGTCCGTCCCATGAGGTATGCAAAGGCGCGGTAAAATTCAATTGGGAAGCCGTCCTGTCCTGGGGACTTGTTCGGAGCCCCCCTGGCAATTGCGTCCGTCAGCTCGTCCTCTGTTATCGCTGTGATGAAAGTCTCTGCATCCAGTGGTGGTCCTCTATCTGGCATTTCCGAGATGACATCATGTAGTGTCTCGTGGTTCACATGTACAGGTCCATATAACTGGCGGAAATAGTCGGTAAACACATGCGCAATATCACGCTGGTGCACAACTTGCTGGCCAGTTTCAGAGATTAGTTCCCTGATCAATGTCCTGCGTCGTCGTTGGCGTTCACGTACCACGTGGTGCATGGAGGGGGTTTCGGCAGCAACTGTGTCCGCCAATCTCGCCCGGACCCTTATACCTTCCATTCTTAGTCTCGTCAGCTGTAATAACTTGGCTTTTATCCTGCGCATGGCCGTGTGCCTTTCCGGCGATGGTTGTTGGGTCATCAGCTCCCTCAGGGCTGTAAAATAAAAATCAGCCGTTGTGCGGTTCCACTGCGATTTGTCCTGCCCGTATCGTATCAACGTTCTCCGTAACGTTGGTTTTGCGCATTTAATCCACCACTGTAGAACCGAGGTGTATGCTCGTTGGCGGCGAACGCAGGTCTCCCAGGCCGCCTCTATCGACCGGTGACATTCAGTGTCACGTAAAAGTGCACAATTCATTTTCCAGGGACCTTTACTCCGCCATATCTTCTGACGCGTTAGTGAAATCGTACAGACGTACGCCATATGATCCGTAAAAGCCGCTGGCCAGATTTCGGTATCCAGTATCGTCGTCCGTAGAGCTCGTGTCACGTACACTCTATCAAGTCTACTCGCCGAGTGTCCCGTGACAAACGTATAACCCGGTCTGTCACCATGCTGCAGTTCCCAGGTATCCAGAAGCGCCATTTCGGTAATCAACGCACGCAGTTCCATGCATGGCACATAATGAGGTACTTGGTCCTTTTTGTCGACGACACAATTAAAGTCGCCGCCCACTACATAGTTATCAAAGCGTCCAGCGAACAACGGTGCTATCTCTTCGGTGTAAAAAGTCGCCCTTTCTCGTCGTTTTGTGGAGCCAGATGGTGCGTATAAATTGATGAAACGAACGCCGTCGACAGTGATCGCTATGCCGCGTGCCGAAGGGAGAGACCTGACGTCCTCCACTCCTATTCCGTCCCTGGTGAGAATCGCCACACCGCATCCACTTTCATCGTGCACTGAATAATGTGCCTCGTAACCGTAGAACTCTGGCGGCGATGTGAAACGCACTTCTTGTAGGAGTACAATATCCACGTCCGCAGCGCGTAACATATCTTTCAGCATTTGAAGTTTAAGCGGTGTCCGTATGCCATTAATGTTTATCGTGGCAATGCGGTACGCCTGGCTTGTGTTCATCAGTTGTAGGGCGCTGTCATTAAGCGTCCATCTGCACCCCCGGCGCTCCTCAACACACTAAGTTGGTCAACATTTCCCGACCCCTCCCGGCCTCTGGCCAGGACTGTCCTCAAACGTCGCTTTCGTATTTTCATCCTGTTCCTGTTGGTCCATTTCTTGCGCCCAGTCCCCCAGCATATTTCCGGAACTGGTCGAAGGATGGGAGGCAACGTTGTCATCGCTCTGATGTTGGACAGTTGTCATCTCCACTTCCGCCTTCCGGTCACCAGAAGGAGAGTTCAAGTTATCGTCGCTGTGTAGTTCCTGCATTGTCATCTCGGTATCTGTTGAATCCACTGGTCTCAGGTCGATACTGTCGTTGTCGTCCACTGTCCCCTCGGGACTATGGCTATCGTCAGCAGAAGTCAGTCGACGCTTCTTTCTTCTCTTCGGCGAACGCTGTTTCCGTTGCCTTGCTTCCGCATCGGCTGTTGTGGTTGCGTATCCTCCGTCTTGGGCCTGGCCTATCACGCTCTCGGTGGAAGCACTGGCAGCCACCACGGATGGGCCTGGAGCGGCCGTCAGCTGCATCTCTTCTGTGGTGTTCTGTGTCTGCTGTGGTGGAACCGGTGGTCGGAGTTCCAGCCCGTTGGTGTCCATGTTCTCTATAGGGGGCAGCTGCTGGTGCCCATCGGAAGTCTCCCTCACGTCGCCTCTCAGGGCTTCCACAAAGGTCAACGGTAAGACAGTCGTCGGTTGTGGCGCCTGAACGTCATCCCGTGGAGTTTGCACTAAACGTCGCTGGAGGCATTCCGAGCGGACGTGACCTTCTTTCCCGCACCCCGAGCAAGTGCGAGGTTGCCCGTCATAAATTATAATCGCTCGACAACCTCCTATGTACAAATAAGAGGGGACGTGCTTGCGCAGTTCTATCCGTATTTGTCTCACCCCATTTAAAACAGGGTACGTGGTAAAACTCGTCCATTTTTCGGCCACATGGGATAGAACTGTACCGTATGGTCGAAAGGCGTCGGTAACAAGTTCAGACGGGACCTCAAACGGAAGTTCGAAGACTCGTATAGTGCGGATCCCCATTCCCGCGTGATCGACTGTAACCGCACCAACATTCCCGTCGGCATGACAGAAACGATACCCGTTCGGTGATCGTTGTAGAAGTCTTTCGCAAGCAGCCTCGTCAACAAGCTTGACATAGACGACGCTTGAAACGAGCGATAAATTGATTCCCACGATGTCCTGTGGATCGATTTTTACCTCTTCTCTGAAGAAACGTTCAATCTCGTGTGCCTTTGGTCGTGTATAGTCGTTCGCAAAACTGAACTTCAAAGTCGTTTTTCTGTACGAGTGTGCCATCTCGTTCTAGACTCACAACACCGCACACGCGAAGCTGCTCCGGCGTAAACAAACAGGCGCTCGCACCACAGCGCGGCCGGCAGGCAACACGGTCCGCACTGTGTCACTGCCGAAGGCAGACTTCGCCATCTGAGCTACCGAAGCACGACTCACGCCCGGTTCTCACAGCTTTACTTCTGCCAGTATCTCGTCTCCTACCTTCCAAACTTTACAGAAACTCTCCTGCAAACCTTGCAGAACTAGCACTCCTGAAAGAAAAGATACTGCGGAGACATGGGTTAGCCACAGCCTGGGGGATGTGAAGGTAGGAGACGAGATACTGGCAGAAGTAAAGCTGTGAGGACCGGGCGTGAGTCGTGCTTCGGTAGCTCAGATGGTAGAGCACTTGCCCGCGAAAGGCAAAGGTTCCGAGTTCGAGTCTCGGTCGGGCACACAGTTTTAATCTGCCAGGAAGTTTCATATCAGCGCACACTCCGCTGCGGAGTGAAAACCTCATTCTGGAAACTACGTTATTTGATGAGTTGTGATCTTCCGATACCATACGGCCTACTCGTTATTTCACCATCCCATCCTTCAACCACTTTCCATAGGTGCTCACGACATTAGTACGCGAACAGCCGACCAGGTTCTCATTGTCAGAGTTTCTCGTTTGTAGCCGCAGCACAATATAAGTGATCCCTTTGTCAAAACCGCTCGTATCAGTAGATTTCCGCATATGCAGCCCGTAACTTCGCTATAATGAGTGACCGTTCGTCTTTCGTCCGCTTACATTTTTTCCTTATTGCGTCACGTGCCCGCAACACTACCAAGAGCCCTTCAACCTCGCGGTGGACAGTGATCATGTTGGTCTGGCTAATTAGTGTAGGTACTCTGAGGAGAACTGAATACAACTAGCACACAGCCTATTTGCTGGATAGTGTGCGAGGAGTGATGACCTAGACATTATCCAGACGTGTCCTCAAGACCAATTAGGCCTCTGGGCGTCCTTGAACAAAGCTACGGACCACCCAGAGCCATGGTGCGAGAAGAATGTGGACAAGTGCACACCTAGAACGTAACTGGACAACGGCGTTGGACTCTGCTCACCGACCAGTGTATGATTTATGTAAGTCTGCAGGCCTTCGTGGTCGTTGTCACTAAAGTTAAAATCTTCTGGTTTGTTAGGCCGCTACATATTTCCTCTAAAATAATCGACGTTTCGACCCCTCTGCTGGGACCTTCTCCAGGATCTTCCGGTGTCCAATACTGCTAGAGCCGTTTTAGCAGTATTGGACATCGAAAGATCCTGAAGAAGATCCCAGCAGAGGAGTCAAAACGCCGATTATTTAAGGGGAAATATGACGCGGCCTAACAACCCAGAAGATTTTAACTTTAGTGTAAGATTTGTCTGACGTCAAATGATGATCTAGAAGAGTGTGAAGGTGACAGTGCCGATGCACGTGCCAGGCGTGGCGGTTTGAGCAGGGAGGTAGGCCAGTCTGGTATCATGTACAGATGTCGGTGTCAACACATGCGAAAAATAGGCAAGAGCTCAGAAGCTTATGTGGGCACCAAATACCACAACAACTGTGCACAATGCCACTGTGGACGTGTCACACGATGGGAAGATTCTCACACCTCCTCTCATTCACATTTCACCCCTTCCTTGACACCTCTGCGATTGAGGTCAGAACCCGACGCTCATGGTTGAAATCATGTGGGTTTCCTATGGGTGGCATACACACTGGCGTTCAGAATCGACACGAAAAGGCCTGAGTAAATTGCATAATGGGCGTCTATGAATCCACTCTTTTCCTAGGGTCGTTCATTTTCATACAGTTCACATGCTCGAAACGACAGTTCTCAGTACGATGTCCAACAGGACAACGTTCTTGACAAATTTTGCCGATGGTGACATCCCCGGCCGATTATTCACTTTTCTAAGGACACCGCAGGGTCGCAACCCAATTGAACGTGATCTCACCCCTTTGGAGCATAGTGCAATCCCTAGTTTTCCTTTGGTGTACGTGGTGGAACCACTGGCAACTGTTCACAATTATTCGATGAAATTTGAACGCGATCCGAAAGCAGAAAAGTGTGTTTATGCTTTTTCATCCCTCCTTTTTCCGCGCGCCCCCTTGGCGTGTGCATGGAGGGGTGCAACATTGACATGCACTGGAACGAAATGACAAAGGGTCCCTTAAGATCCCTCCCCCCCTCCCTCCTCCACTCCCTCTTCAGTTCGACAATACCGTTGGCCACCTTTGTTGGATACTTTAAAAATGTCTCTGTACAGATTGACTCATTCATTTATCACTTGTCAGATTGACTCATTCATTTATCACTATTGACAAGTGGGACAGGCAACCCGCTCCACTCCAGCGGCTGCTGGCCCCATGCAAAAATCAGAGGGCTGTCGAAAGGGTTGCATACCTCGCCGGTTAGTACAGATCGGTAGGTAGATGTGTCTGTACAGAAATCAACCTCTCATCGTTATAGATTGTTGTTTCAGGCCTATATAGTATTGGAACAGGATCCTCCAATCTACTGTCCAGCCCTCAGTCAGCATGTCGTTGATGAGCTCGCCTTTCAAGACGACAGAGCAAGAGAATACCACTCCCACTTTGTGTACAGCTTTCTCCAAGTTGGAATCATCCGGATGGGAAGACCTGTGGTATCTGCTAATATGAACTACAGTTAGCGAGCTTGGGGTCGGTTGAAACTTCCAGTGCATCGTCGTTGGAACTCTTCTCACACACGGGAGAGCTGCCGTTGAAGAGTGGAACAGAGCTGAGCAGCAAGGTCCCTAGCATGTTGTGGCAAACTTCCCAAGTGGGACCCAGACGTGTTACAACGTTAGAATAAACAGCAACAATTTTATCAGAGACCACTGGTACCCACTTAGTAGGGGGTGGGCTTCGGACATTAAGTGAAAGCAAAGACGAAGGTTTGACGCTTGTAGGGACGCGGGAGCAACAGTTTCAAACATGGCACCGGCCCTTCGCGCCTTGGACGTCACTTGGTCCCGCGCAAGGCCCACGAGAAAGAGAGGTCGTGGCGCGTACGTCACAGCACATGACGCTGCAGGTCCTTCGAGTACCAGCAGCCGTCTCTGGCGGGGAGCGAGTAACTATTTCAGACGAGTTTAATAATTCTTGACTGCTCGTTTAATGCATGCAATCTCTCTATAGCATACGACAAAGTTAAGACCTTTAGCGATTATCTTTCCAATTACACATTGCTTTCCAATGGGCTCTGCACGGAGCCGAGCGTTGGCCAAATGTGGTGCACAAGCCAACTAGTGTGACCCCGCAAGTTCTTTGTGGGGCCCGTATTTCCCGTGAAACCCTGGTCCCACGGCCGGACGGAGCTGCTACGAACTGCTCAATTTGGCTTCTTTGCATATATAACTCCGGCCCTCTCTGGGGGGTTCCAGACGCTGCCATTGCATCTATATAAGCGGAACACTGTGACAGCCCCGGCTGTCAGTGACTTTAACTCCTGATGAAGATGGCGGAGACAACTATCAAAAGCTGAAGTGTGTTATTCGAAGTGATGAAGCTTGTAAACCGAGAAGGTTTTATTGAACCATGCTACCGAGAAAGACTCTGAGGAAACGAATTAAGAAGTCATAATTAGGTTCAATATTATATATATATTTGATGTATCATGTGTAAAACCTTATTCTGTAATGTTCTTGTGTTTTCTAACACTACATTTTTTATATTAATAAAGAACGCAGAAGTTACAAGCTTAGCTTAAAGCACGCTTACAGCCTGCCATCCTCGGTCGCGTTCTCCCGCCAATCACACTCACCTACGAATAACGAAAATTTATAACTTTAATCTTACAAAGTTTAGAATGTATTATTACAAGTAAGACATATTTATATAATATAGGACAAGATAATACCTGCAGGCGCGCGCGAGCACACACACACACACACACACACACACACACACACACACACACACACACACACACACACACACAAACAAAGAGAGAGAGAGAGAGTGAGTGAGTGAGTGAGTGAGTGAGAGAGAGAGTGAGTGAGAGAGAGAGTGAAAGAAAGAGAGAGAGAGAGAGAGAGAGAGAGAGAGAGAGAGAAAAGAGAGACTGGAGAAAAGAATTGGATTATGAGAAATAAGGGGATGAAAACAGAACGGGTTGGAGATATAGAGAAAGAATTTGGTAAACATAAAGAGAAAATAGAGAGATGATAGAAAAGATAAAAAGAAGGGGGAAAAGTTAAAAACCGGAAAGCCAAAGGAAAAGGAAAAGAATGGCGTATAATGAGCAAAATATAGAGGAAAAGAACAGTAGAATAGCAAAAAACCAGACAAGTGCAAAGAGAAGTCACTCTCAGAGGGTCCCGTACAAACTGAATTATATACATCGATAACTTTTTTATAGGTTTATGTTCAAATGGTTCAAATGGCTCTGAGCACTATGGGACTTAACTTCTGAGGTCATCAGTCCCCTGGAACTTAGAATTACTTAAACGTAACTAACCTAACGACATCACACACATCCATGCCCGAGGCAGAATTCGAACCTGCGACCGTAGCGGTCGCGCGGTTCCAGGTGAGGTTCCAGGTGCGGTTTTTGTGAGTGGCTTTGTGATTATCGAAATGTGTTACATAAATGGTCGTATTATTTGAGCTTCTGAGTCAAATCAAACAAACAATAGGGCCATTTATTTTATTTATTGATAGAAATTTAAATTTTATATTTCTGTCCGTTCCCGAGAGCAGAGATATTAACAGACGGAGAACTAAGATAAGGGATCCGTTTTTACCGATTGAGGTACGTAATCCTAAAAAGTGAAAGGGAGGGTTAAAATGAGAAAGTATTACATACACTGTGCAATACAATTAAAGGGTCGCATTTTGGAAACCCCGTAATTGTATACCAACGCGACGCAGGAGTTTGACTCAAAGGTGGCGACAACTTTCCTGTGTAACGGTGCAAAAGTGTGGTGCCATGCGACGTCGCCATCGCGCTCAGCAACACTTCATGCAGCAAGTTGTCGACACGTGGAAAGTAAGGTTAGAGTTCAGCAGTTGATTTGAGCTGTAATGTGGGTTATGACGTCACACTAGCATCAAATGTTACCACAAATCCAAATCTTCTCAACGCCACCGTGGCCATTTCATAGGATGGGAAGATTGTCACACCCCCTCTTACCCAAATTACAAACCTTCGTTTGATGCCTGTGCGACGGAGGTCTGCTCCACAATGCCCAGCATTGAAATCATACGGGTTTCTTATGCGTAGCAGAGGAAAACATTCCTAACATACCGCTGCTCAGAAGCGACACGAGTAGGCCTTAGGAGATGGCATAAGGTGCGTCAATTAAACCGCCCCTTTTCTATGGGTGTTCATTCTCACATATCTCGCACTCGGAAAACGATAATTTGCAGTGTCATGAAGAGCAGGACATTGTTCTTGACTCATTTTGCCGCTGCTCACACACTCCTGGATGATTTATGGCTTTCTCAGGACAACCCCTTTGAAGGTGGTCTCACTCCATTGAAGAGTAGCCTGACCACAAGTTTTGGTTTTGGTACACAGGAACTGTTCAGAACCGTTTGACGCAATGTGAACGTGATCCGAAGCAGAAAAGAGTGTTTATTCTGTTTTATCCATCCTTCTTCACTCCATCCTATGGCATGTGTACAGGGGAATGCGACATTGAAGCACTCGTGAACAACATGGGGAAGCGTCCCTCTCAGATCTCCAATTCAGCGACACCATCGGTGCCACCTACCCATCTTTGTTGTGCACTTTAAAAATGTCTCTATAAAGAGACAACTATCTACTGATCACTACCCGCCGGACAGATAGCCAACGCTTTCGACATATCTCTGATTTCGCATGTGGCCAGCAGGCGCTGTTGTGGATTGGGTTGCCTGTCCCACCTGCGGGTAGTGTCCAGTGGATGAGTATCTGATTACGGGAACATTTTTAAAGTACCCAACAAAGGTGGCATCAGGGTTTCTGCCAAACTGGAGGGAGGGGGCGAGGAGAATCTCAGAAGGACCCTTTGCCATTTGATTCACTTGCTTGTCAGTGTTGCACCCCTCCATGCACAAAATAGGTGGGCTCGAAAGAGGAGGGATGAAACAGCATAAACACTGTTTTCTGCATCGAATCACGTTCAAATTTCATCGATTCCATTCTATACACAGCTGTCACGGTGTGCTTCAAAGAGGGGTGAGATCACGTTCAATGAGGTTCGCAGCCCTGCAATTTCCTTTAAAAAGTGCAGAAATAGGGGATTTCAGCAGCGGCAAAATTTATCAAGAATGTGGTCCTGTTGTACATAGCACTGCAAACTGTCGTTTTTGGGCGTGAAATATGTGGCAATGAACGTCCGTACGGAAGGAGTGGATTCATTGACGCCCTTTATGCCATCTCCTGAGGCCTTTTCTTGCCGATTCTGAGTGGCGGTGTGTGTGAAATGTTTTCCTCGGCCACCCACAAGAAACCCACGTGATTTCAACCCTGGGCGTCGCAGTTCTGACCTCCATCGCAGAGGCGTCAAAAGAAGGGGTGGAATGTGGGTAAGAGAGGGTATGATGACCTTACCATCCTGTGACACGTCCACTGTGGCCTTGGGCACAACTGTTGTGATATTTGGTGCTCACATGAGCTTCTGAGGTCTGGCCTGTTTTTCGAATGTGTCTATACCTTGCTAAATGAAGCGTTGTCGAACCCGACTGTGACATCGCAGGGCGCCACGGTTTTGCAACATTACAGAGGAAGGTCGTAGGCACATTTGAACAAAATTTCAAACTTCTGTGACGCAATGGGAAACAATCACAGCTGGTGCAGTATTCATCGACAGACAGACAGAAAGGGGAGAGAATGGGAAGGGGTAGTGGAGTAATAAAATAAGAAACTGATTATAGGCTTCACAAGAACTGCAAGATCTGAATAACATTGTGGTTGAATAAAATTGGTTCTTTTGCTCTGTGATGCTTTATCAATACATGACTGCAGCATAAATACATTTAAACTGTAAGGGATTTTAACATGATAGTCTGGAGACACGGAAATGACTGAAAAGAAACACTTAAATTAGATTGTGTTTAGCTATCTGGTGATATCGTTAATACACATTTGCGTCATGCGTGCTTCCGCCAAGCATTGGATTAGCACGAATCGCAAGAGTTTTCTTATCTAGGATATTGCGTGTTGTTCCTATTGCTACCCGACTGCGTGATACGTTTGGCTTCTGAACAGGTTGGGATTAAAACGAGCAACACTTTAGTTTTTATTGCGACATGTAGGTGTCTTTTCTTACCGCTAGTGGATTTATGATCGCCGTCGATACAGGTCATGGACTCGTCAAAAAAAAAAGGTTTAAAATTAGCAGATTGTGTTTTTCTGTAAGGAAGTTCGTAGTATCACGTTATCGTTATCACAATCATGGTATCCTCATACCATCGTTTCACCGACATAATTCACTGTACATTTTGGTGGCACCTGCTGCTCGGTCTGTAACTGTTTGCATTCGAAATAGGAGACTATGTAAATGATAGTTTACGCAATCGAAGTCGCGTTTTAGTTATTTTACGCCTTACGAACGTTGATGCACTGACGGTGAGATGCGTTTTTTTTTTCCATCTCAACTGTTGGCAAACTGTGCTAGCCAGGTGGTGAGGGGTGGACACAAGGACTTACTGGTATAGTACAGTGTGAAATTTGTTGTACTGTTGCAACGGTTCCTTTGTAGCATCGTCCAGTGCTGTCTGCTAAGCTTTTTAATCTGTCAACACTGTAGGTTGACTCTTAGATCTCAACTGACAGCCGGCTGTTGCCTGCCTTCGGATGTTCTCTTTCACGTGCCATTATGTCTCGCTTATTAGTACGAACAGTACTGTTGGATGCTTGACTATGCAGTGTTGCTCTGAATTGTAGAGGGATGAGCGCCCACTAAACAGACTAGGACGATCGTCACTATCGTGTAATCTTACTCCATGTCCCACTACAGTGATACTAGTAACTGAATTCTTTTATTTACTCGTCCAAAATAGTACCGTAGGAAAGAAAAGCAAGATAGAAATTTCTGAAAACCAAAACTACCTTCTTGTTCTTCTTATTTTTCCTCCTCCGCACTTCACGAATTAGACCTCTGTAACTCTTCGTTAGGCTTCCCACACTTCTTCGGTCTACTGGATTATAATTTCTGATTTTGTATGGTAGGGCCCACATATTGCCAACGTTGTTTCGACCACGCTGTGAAGCCCTTACACATCCCTCATACGGTCTCTACGTTTCCCCATGCGATTTTCACATTTCTGGAACTTTGAAGCAAGACTTACGTGGTGTTGATTTGCTTAGGATGAAGAGGTGGACGTCCGGGTACAATCATGCTTCCGTTGGCAACTACAAACATTCTCCCATCACTGACCATCTCTTCGCACAGTGGGACGAATTATGGCGATAACTTTTGAAATAATAAACAGTTTATTTTTTCCATCAGTCTCTTTTTCATTTGACTGCCGCTTATATTTCAAAGTGAAAAGTCCATCTTCATGTTTTCCGTTATTGACTCGAACCAGTGAAGCAGTAGCACTCGCATAGTGCTAAAATCTGCTTCACTGGTGGCCCATGGAGAAATTCCTCTAAGTTGTTTGGTTTTCATTGTACACATCAATTTGTTGTTGATATGTGTGCAATGAAAACTAAACAACTTAAGGGTATTTTCCCACCGTCCATCAGTGAAGCAAATCTTTGCAGTTTGGTCGACTGCTTTGTCAGGGCTCGTGTGAATCCTGGAAATCCTTTATCTTCGAGACTGGCCTCGAAAATAAAAACCCAAAAAGGCGAGTCACAGAAAGTTCACCAGCTTTTATTCATAAAATAATGACCCGCCCCGGTTTCGCGCGGGTAGCACTAAGTATCTATGACTGCGCGACTTGTCTGCCGTAACAGTAATAACTTACCTCCCTCGTGGATCAGTCAAAACTTTATCAAAATTCCACAGTATTTACTGATATAACGCTTCACATACAAACAGAAAAATGGGACAAGGGATCACGATTCGACATAGCTCAGCCAATTTATCCGAAATATTTATGAATTTAATACCGTAAGCAAACCTTCCTCGTGAATGAGACTATCTACTAGTAAAGACCACATAAAATTCGCTAAAGTAGTTCCTGAGACTGTGTCACATACAGACAAAAAACACGACAGGGAACTTTAATTTATAATATGCATGGAACTTATATCTTTCACTGTGTCTGTATGCCCCGGGAAGCCATTATGGATTCATTTAAAAAGAGAGGAGTAATCTATTAATTCGATGCATTAAGCATTAAGCAGCATTATCGCCTTGATTTCGTGACCTGCAGTATAAACGCTGGTGAAATGTAATAATGAAGAAAGAATGACCGTATTCATTTGAGAACGTTGCGGAAGCCTCAGCACTTCTATCGAGAGTGGTAGAGCGAGAACCAGTTTTTATTCTTGGAGGACACCATCTCCCACTCCCAATGGAACATTAGACAGAGGTGAAACAGAAGGCAACGCTCGCAACTCATGGTGACATCGAAGGATGCACCGCAATGGAGATGTGGCAGTTAACTGTAATACCCATCTCATCTCTCAGACATGTGGGTACACCAGACGGCTTGTAGCCGAAAATCAAGAGCTTGCGATTTCTTAGCGAATCATTAGGGAAGGCATCGTAGGCTCCCTACAAAGCACGGGAGTACGATTAAGACCAGTTTTATTTTTGGCAGCATAATGATGTAGGTTCAGAGATGTAGGAATTCTATGAAATAGTATTACTCACAGTTCCTACCACACTGGGCTTATCAGAATTCAGCTTGCTTGTCTGGATGTAAAGTTAAAGCTATCTCGTACTGCAATATCCATCGAATGTCCGTATCGCTTCTGTGCTTGCTGTTAATCCTCTTGCCAGATAGTTATCACTTCTTACGATCAACGAGTGGCTTTCTAAGATCACACTGCCCACTTCATGACTCAACTCACTCTTTGTTATCTATGGAACAAAGTTGGTATTGAACTGTTTGGTGTAGAAATCTTTATACATTTAATGTTGATCTGGCTCTATAGGTTCCGTAGAATGAACGATACAAGCAGGCGTTTTTCGAATCAGTGCCAAACGTCCGCAATACGAGGGGCGCTCAAAAAAAATGCAACACTCGTTTCGGATAAAAAATGCGGAATTGGTTGTGGGACATCCTGGGATATTCTCCTTTCATCCGCTACAGTTTCATGAAGACCCGATATGTGCCGGCACTATACGCAGCCTTCAAAATGGCGACTGTAACGGAGGTACGTTCCAAGCAGAGAACTGTCACTGAATTTCTTTAGGCGGAAAACCAGAACAGCACAGATATCCATAGGCGCCTGCAGAATGTCTGAGGAGACCTGGCAGTGAACAAGAGCACGGTGAGTCTTAGGGCGAGATGTCTCATCATCGCAACAGGTTAGCACAAACTTGTCCGATCCCCTGCGTGCCAGCCGACTGCACACAGCTGCGACTCCAGCAATGATGGAACGTGCGGACACTCTCATTCGAGGTGCAAAAAATGCAAAGGAACTTCAGCCTTTCCAAGAGAACGCAACCTCACATTAACAAAAGTTCAATTGACTGTTCTTCCCCATCCATCCTACAGCCCGGATCTCGCCGCTTCCGACTTCCATACGTTTTGCCCCAGTGAAGGATTAACTCTTTGGGGAGCATCAGTTGGATGGTGGGAAGGTTATCAATGCAACAAGATGTTGGCTTCGACCTCGCCCAGGAGAGTTGTAAGATGCGGGCATATAGGTCCTCCCAGTCAGATGGAGTGAGGCCGTCGCGTTGAACGGAGACTATGTTGAAAAATTGCTTTGTAGCCAAAAGAGTGGGGAATAATATGGTGTACTGGAATCCTGAATAAAACCAATCTAATTTTGGAAAGAAAGTGCTTCATTCCTTATAAAAAATGTTCAAATGTGACTGAAATCTTATGGGACTTAACTGCTAACGTCATCAGTCCCTAAGCTTACACACTACTTAACCTAAATTATCCTAAGGACAAACACACACACCCATGCCCGAGGGAGGACTCGAACCTCCGCCGTGACTAGCCGCACAGTCCATGACTGCAGCGCCCTAGACCGCACGGCTAATCCCGCGCGGCCCATTACTTATTGAACGATGCTTGTATAACGTAAACGTAACCTGTCAGCATTAATAGCTTATAAAAGACTTTCTTCTTGGCTACAACAAATTTAATGCCTTCCATGAACAAACGTAAAGCTGATTTTTAAGTAAATGGCTGGGTTAAAGCACACTGCGGAACTTTTGGCAATGGAAAAGTGCACGTACATCCTTAGTGCTCTGCTTGGATTGTCGCGTTAAAAAAATAAAATAAAATAAAAAATGACCGTGTGCTAGTAGGACTGGCGCTCTGAGGCAATCGTACAAACGTAATTATTTATTATGTATATAGACAGTTCATCTATCCCGAGAATCGAGAATCTCGACGATCTTTGCCCGTTATTGACACTGATATTGGCAAGGTATCGGTCCTGGGAATTCCAAGACCTTCGAGAATGTTTTAATGTTACATTGGTAGTTGGATAACAAATCGTGTTATATAACCGCAGATCAACATTTTCCTGATTTTCTCCTTCACTTGTTCTATAAAACCTTGCTTCTTGCCAAATTTTATTATTCTAGGTCAACGGGAAATACCCTATCGGTTTTGATGAGACAGGTTCTGAGTATCAAAATATGTAACATAACTAACCGTGTCTTTTGAATGCACTAACTTAGAAGCTTACGCTTTTTACGCCGCCAAGGAGTCTTGAGCCTTCGTATGTGACATAAATTTAAACTTGATACGTCTATCCGTTCCTGAGGAAAAGAAGAAACATGTCGAAATAACGAAAAAAAGGTCACGGTGCGTAGATGGCTACAAAGTCAAAGACCCGAAGATTGAAACTCTGTTCGGTGCACAGTTTTAATGTGCCAGTAAGTTTCAAAGTCCTTATTCTTCGTTGGAGGTTTTATTAGTACTGAGACTGAACCGTAGAGGAACACCTCACTTCCTGAAAATTTCCTTTTGAACCCTGGCCACGATGCGAGCGGAAATAAATGAAGTTTTCGTATATGCCTCCTCCTCCGCAGACTTGTAAGGATTCTGTTCACATCACTTGATTAATGACTTAGTAATGTTTAGGAATTAATAATCTGCGACTTTTCAAAAGAAATATTTTGTGCGATTCCATACAAGCGCGAGAAACACGGATCACAGCGATGTACAACAAACCATCCTTACCATCTCTTGCAGTTGTCAACGGAGACAACGAAAAAACTGACGAGTTATACACGCAGACATCAAAAGCCAGTTTCAGATACGAACCTGTGGTCTTACTGCAGTAAGGTAACATGATATATGATGCACAATTTAGCCCAGTTATTAGCTGTTGCTTCTGTCTAGATAAGCTTAATGACATGTTAATGTATCATGGTAATACGCAGAGCAGAACAAATTAATTATAGTCGTGTCAGATGTGATAGCACCATGTTTTGTTACGCACGGATGACAGTACAGTCTTCTATTAAGCTCGGATGCACACGTGCGAGCGAGTGAGTGAGTGAGTCACAATCAGCTGATGAGGCCGGGCGATGAAGCTGTCAGAGGGCAAGTGCGTCTGGGTTGAAGGAGCGGTCGTCAACACGCAGACCCGGCGGGCAGCGCAACTGGTAGTAGCAGGTCACGTGACCGCCTGGGATGACATCAGCTGCAGCCAACTGATTTCTCCTTGACGGCGGGCCGAGGTCAGCGCATTGACGGTGAATCACAAATGAATGAGGTCATTCATTCAGCTGCGGAGTCTGCTTTGATGTAAACACGTTCCAGTCGATGAAACCTGTCTGTGGACCGCATATCTCAACCGTCTCGGTTAGAATGCTACCAACTGAAAAAGAAAAACAGCGAGAGTTTCACGACGTCTAGTGTATTACCATACCCTCGACATATCGCCGATCACGAAGAATGTATGTGTGCATTCAAGCGGGACATGTGTCTGCGTCAGCCTCAGAATGAGCTGATGAAGTAAGATGTAAGTCTGAAGAGGTTTCCTCCGGATAGCTGCCGGTATTCGTTGCTGTGGTGATATATCTAATGACATAGGGACGTACTGAGAGCGCTTTGTATCAGCAACTGGTGACGTCACAAGGACTGGACAGAGATGATCGGCATCAAAATGGGTGGGACATGCGGGTGAAAGTTCCAGCAGCTTTGTTCTGATCAGTAACTGGCCCCTACAATCCTATTCACGATTACCTGTTATCGTACGTCTAATGTCGATGTAGATTAGAACAGATTAACCATGACATTTTATCACCTGCTCTTACAGCTGGCCGGCCGGTGTGGCTGAGCGGTTCTAGGCGCTTCAGTCTGGAACCGCGCGACCGCTACGGTCGCAGGTTCGAATCCTGCCTTGGGCATGGATGTGTGTGATGTCTTTAGGTTAGTTAGGTTTAAGTAGCTCTAAGTTCTAGGGGACTGATGACCTCAGATGTTAAGTTCCATAGTGCTCAGAGCCATTTGAACCATTTGAACCATCGTACAGCTCAATGCGTAGTACGATAGCTTGCGAGGCAAGGAGCCAAAGCAGACGCGGATCAAATAGGGCACCTTCTAACATGATAGCGGTTTTTAGATGGTTTTCAACACTCTTTAAGGCAAATGCTGGGCTGGTTGTCAATCTTTGTCACAGAAAATACGATACACAAACAGTTGTAATACAGCACACAGAACAAAGTTATGTGATTCACAAAGAGGTAGCGCACAACACTTTCCTGCCTTTGATTAACAGACGACTGTGGCGGCAGGAAGGGCATCCGGCAATATAGTTAAAGTAGGTTTGCTGAATCACGAGAACAGTAGACCCTGTATTACGATATAAGCTGTAGGAAAGAGTCGTAATTTTTTAGCCTGATCACTGTGACTGAACATAGGAGTGCAACATACTGAAGGCCTGATATTTCCTAGGCCAAGTTTGTACTCAAACAAGAAAGGCACGTCTTAATGCGAACGCTTCTAATTTCTGAGTTGCGTGTCCAGGAGATGTGATGCACATTTTCGGAGTAGTGAAGTCAGACGTGGCGTGTACTTAATAATTGGTTAGAAATATTAGCGCGTTCTTTGCTTCCCTCTAAGTAAGGAGTCTCTACTGGTCGTCCAGCTGGCGTTTTGAAGCGGCGTTGTTAGCAAGAGTTAATGCTTGCTACTTGTGATAAATGGTCTTCACCTTCAGTGCAGTCAGAGTGAACACAGCTTGTCTTAATTCATTACCAAGCTTTTACAGTCAGTACTGGAGTCTCTACAGTTCTTTTGCAAGTCATATTAGCTATACTCTTTGATTTTGCTCCTGTGTGAACTGTAAATCACATTTGACAGAGGGCTAAAGCTTGTTTAAAAATTTAACTAAGAACTACGTTTGAAACAAATCAGGTACGTATCGTTATCCGAGCCGAATTACACCACTTTTCAAATTCGCTTGCTCTAATACAGGCATTAAACATTTAGAGATCATAAAGATATAAAATACACAAACTGCGTGTTACATCATGTACACTGTTCAGTCACGTTAATGTCACCACTCGTCAAAAGCCTAAATAACCACGTCTTGCACGCCGATCGAGGTGGTTCCTCAGATTCTCAAATGACTCTGAGCACTATGGGACTTAACATCTGAGGTCATCAGTCCCCTAGAACTTAGAACTACTTAAACCTAACTAACCTAAGGACATCACACACATCCGTGCCCGAGGCAGGATTCGAACCTGCGGCCAGCCTCAGATTCTCAATTGGGTTTAAATAAAGAGAGTTCGGCGGCCATGAGAGCATAGTAAACACATCCTGACATTCTTCGAACCACACACGTACACTTGGATCTGTGTGAGACATTGTATCGTCCAGCTGGTAGATGGCATCGTGGCGAGGAAAGACGAACTGCATTGAGGGGTGGAAATGGTCCCCAAGTATAGATGAGAACATGTGTTGATACATTATGCCTTCAAGAATGACGAGATCTGCCGGGGAATGCCACGAAAACGTTCCCCAGACGATAACGCTCCCTCCTCCGGCCTGGATCCTTCCACGATTGTTGAAGGGTGTTTGCCACTGTTGGTAGCCACTTGGTTCACCTGGGCGGTCAGTTCCTCAACAGTTGTACGTCTATCCGCCCGTACACATATTCGCATCCGTCGTTCACACCTGTCATCTACGACCTGTGGTACATCAAACTTGCCTCGGCGCCAGTTTTGGATAGCGCCAATCCGCCGTACACGGTATACTTTAACCACGACGTTTCGGAAATGCCTCCACTCTTGGCCCGAAAGCCAATGATCATGCCCTTTTGGACGTCAGATAAATGGCTCCGCATTACGACGACGACAGAACTGTTTTCTGCATCCCCCAAGGCGAAACTCTACACTGCTGGTGCTGCCACCTGTGTCTGTGAGTGGTTTTTGTATGGGGAGGTCGAGCATAGTGTCGGTCACATTAATGTTACTTGACCGCGCAGAAAGCTGCAGCACTTTCAGATTGCGGTAGTTTCAAGAGTAGTCGTCGTGCCATATGCTCAATATTGAGACCAGTATCTTAGATGTCCTCGAGGGAAGATTAGAGTCGTAACGTCTAGTATGCACAACTCTGAACTGAGCTTGGTGTCAGAGCTCTCATTTCTGGCGAAGGCTGTCAAAGCGTCTTTGCCTACCGCCAGATGTAGGGGCTGTCATTAATAAAGCTTAATATCCCGTCAAAGACGGGGTCATTAGAGACGGAGCTAAAGTTCGAACACGACACGGATGATGAAATAAATCGACCGCGTCACTTTCAAAGTAATCATCCCGGAATTCGCCTTTAGAGAAAAACTTGAATCTAGAATGCAGGACAGGACGGGAACCGCCCCCCCCCCCCCCCTCCGAGCTGGAGTCTCGAAGAAGAGGGAATCACGCCCAAGTCTCCTACGACTGACAGATTTTCCAACAGAAGTGCCTTATTGACGCGTTCTCGAGTCAATGCGAATATTTATTTTCACTTTTACTTCACCTTTAACTAAATACAGCTGAGAAGCCAGTTATGCATCGATGAGTCTGCTCTTTACGACAACTGAACGAATTACCTTATCAAAAAATTAGGAAAGATACGAAGTATTATCAGTTTTTGGACAATTACTGTCTTGCAAATTTTTTCCTGTCACAAACGTGATTAATGTGTTTGTTTCGCTTATCTATTGCACAACTATCCAGCACACTTGAAAATATCGCCGCTTTATGCATAAAAGGGTCTGATGAAACTTTTCAGTACTTTTGGACTATGAATGGAGGCGTCAGTTCTCAGGGGAGTAGGTTCATGAATGTGCAAGCGGATAATAAAATAGGAAGCCTGGCTGGGTGTGGTTTATCTGTTGTACAGTGTGCTTGAAAAAAAAAATGCAATAATATTTCACTCAGACTTCAATTTTCATAGAATTTTGAGGTACGAAAGACTTGGCAAATGGTTCAAATGGCTCTGAGCACTATGCGACTTAACATCGGAGGTCGTCAGTCGCCTAGAACTGAGAACTAATTAAACCTAACTAACCTAAGGACATCACACACATCCATGACCGAGGCAGGATTCGAACCTGCGACCGTAGCGGTCGCTCGGCTCCAGACTGTAGCGCCTAGAACCGCACGGCCACTCTGGCCGGCCCGAGGGACTTGCCTGATGAGTAAGTGAAACTGGGTCGAGTGATCCACCACAATTGTAGCTCAAGGGAAAACCACACAGACGTGATAATAAAACGTGAAAAGCAAGAAAACTGTTGCCCAGTACAGAAGAAACGAATATCACAAATTTTTGCCGCGCTACAAATGACAAGAATCTTAAACACATTCGTTTTTGAAGCAAAAGTAATTACATTTTGGAAAATATTCGTGTATTAGAAAGCCGGAAAGGATAGTGTCTGCTCTAATAAGAACGGACAATAACAAAAATATATATTGTAACGTATGTCACTATATCGGTGAGATTCTGTTGTTTTTAGATTTAATTCATACCTCTCGATATTTTAATAATGTTTCGAATGCAAAAATATAACTATTTCGCTAATTAAAATTAACTAGCAAAATAATTACAAACAAGCATTAATTATACGGCTAGCTTTCTCACCATTAGGAGCGCTAGTGTAAAATGGCTCTGAGCACTATGGGACTTAACTTCTGTGGTCATTAAGTCCCTCAGAACTTAGAACTACTTAAACCTAACTAACCTAAGGACATCACACACACCCAAGCCCGAGGCAGGATTCGAACCCGGGACCGTAGCGGTCGCGCGGTTCCAGACTTTAGCGCCTAGAACCGCTCGGCCACCACGGCCGGCCACGCTAGTGTAGTTCAAATTGTCAGGCGGTAGCAATTTTCACAGGAGAGATGGTCACGACTATATATCTTAGACTGTGGTATTAGCGTGGTGCCCCCTCCCCCCCCACTTCTTGGGAGGGGTGCGAGGAGGCAAGAGGGGAATGTAACTCATCCTTTGTTCGGTGTGGCTTATGCGCTTCACGTATTTGTGACAAACAGAGCAGTATTCCTTCTGCCTCTCCCCATTTTGCACCGATGAATGATCTAGAAAGGATGAATTTATAAGAATTACAAAACAGATTATTTCGTAATAAATAAGACAAATTGAAGAAGACGTTTTGCAAAACACACCACACGGGATTGCAACCGAAAACCGACATCGCCCAAGAGCGGAAAATGAGTAAACAGCAGTAAACGCGCCACCATGATGATAAACGAAATGTCGTAGGCCTGCATACAGCAGCTACACATAGCAATGCTAACAACATGTGTTGCGTCACAAGCTACGGTTAAGCATATGACAGGTAGCTGGGCTTTTCAATTACGAGGGTTACTCCAAAAGAAATGCACACTATTTTTGTAAAAATACAGTTTTCATTTTGCATGTGTGAAACTTTTACAATGTGTAGATACATCCTTCCCGCTTGTTTTCAAACTTAGTTCAACCTGTTCCCGTGAGTGGCGCCGTCACAGCATGTCTTCAAGATGGCTGCTACACTTGACTTTCGTCAGAAGCAAAGTGCTGTCGTAGAATTCCTGTGCTGTGAAAACGAGACAGTGGGATATAAGAGGTTGAAAAAGGTGTATGGAGATGCTGCTGTTGATTGCAGTACAGTTAGTCGGTGGACAAGCAGGTTACGTGATGAAAGCGGGCACGGCAATATTGAGGTTTGTCCTCGCAGCGGCAGGCCTCGTACTGCACACACTCCAGACAATGTGCAGAGAGTTAACGAATTAGTGACTGCTGACAAACGCATCACAGTGAACGAATTGTCACTCTACGTTGAGATAAGGGAAGGAAGTGTTTGCAGAATACTGAAACTGTTGGCGTTAAAAAAGGTTTGTGCCAGGTGGGTTCCCAGGATGTTGACGGTGCCTCACAAAGAAACAAGAGAAACAGTATGCAGCGAACTTTTGGAACAGTACGAGAATGGTGGAGATGAATTTCTTGGAAGAACTGTGACAGATGATGAAACATGGCTCCATTATTTTTCACCGGAGACGAAGAGGCAATCAATGGAGTGGCATCATGCAAAGAAAAAAAAATTCAAAACCACACCTTCTGCTGGAAAAGTTATGGCTACGGTGTTTTTCGATTCCGAAGGACTCTTGCTTGTGGGCATCATGCCAAGTCGAACCACCATAAATTCTAATGCATATGTGACGACACTGAAGAAACTTCAAGCTTGACTGAGTCGTGTTCGACCACATCGGCAAAAGCAGGATGTTTTGCTGTTGCACGACAATGCACGGCCACATGTCAGTCAAAAAACCATGGAAGCGATCGCAAAAATCAGATGGAGAACACTGAAACACCCTCAGTCCTCACCTGGCTCCATGTGACTATCACCTCTTTGGGAAACTGAAAGACTCTCTTAGTGGAACAAGGTTTGAAGATGATGACTCCCTTGTGCACGCTGCCAAACAGTGGCTCTAACAGGTTGGTCCAGAATTTTAAAAGGCGCTGGTTCCAAGATGGCGTAAGGCAGATGAGAGGGATGTAAATTATGTGGAGAAATGAAAATATTGTTCCTAAAGGATGTATCTACACACTGTAAAACTTTCAAACATGTAGAATAAAAGATGGATTTAAAAAAAATAGTGTGTATTTCTTTTGGAGTGACCCTCGTATTATCAGGAACATATTTTAAAAATTCCAGTGTCGAAACTAATTTGGTACGAATGACTTTGTAAGATGGCAAGAACTATGCCCCTTACATGAAGTCATTAAAGATCACCTAACTCACGTTGAGCGAACAGTAGGGCTGAACAAACATGACTGACAAGGACAATGCATCTTGTAGAAGGTATAGTATGGACCTATTGGAATAATTAATGTCGGGTGATGGTTTGAAAGTAATTCACACGACATGAAAAACTTTGTGGAAACACGTCGATTTACTGGAGGCTAGTTCACTCCAGGGAAGTATACAGAGTTGACCGTGGCTGGCTGGAGAGCGGCGAAGGGAGGCGACAACAGGCAGCTTACGGCGGCTCAAGCTCTGAGAAAGCGGTAACGGGGTGCGGCTTCCAGCTGCCTTAAGATGAGTAATAGTGATTGGGTGCTTGACCCCAAGCTGGTGTACCGGGAAGCAAACAAAGAACTTGTACGCCTGTTGATAAATGTCCGTCGTCCCGTTTTCAGTGATACATGCGAGTAAGCCGCGCAAAGCTACAGTGGAGCGGTCAACAGAGGCCAAAATATGCGTGTTCGTGACTATAGCAACTTCACGCTGAATTCACGGTCCGCAGAGCCTGAAGTAAATCAGGTGAAGAGTGACAGAATGAAATACGCCGATCTCCGATGGGAACATAGGGCCAAGGAATTTGAAATACTCTCCTGGGAGTCAGAATTCCGGAAAAATTGGTGTTTTGTGCAGACGCTAACCTTGATGGGTGGTCTGGGAGGAGCTAAATAGCAGAAGTTGAGAGGAAGGGAAATTTTGTGGGAATTTGTTCACTTCCCAGAGTGATTTTGCTGGAGGGGAAACCGAGGCGAAGAGAGGACTGGGAGAAGTCCCCATAGAGGTCTTCCGTTCCCAGCTTGGTAAGAGTGCAGACGTGGCGTTCTTTACTCAGCTAGCCTGAGAAAGAGTGAGCATCTCTGCAGTTTAGGACTTAGCAAATGGATCGATTGAGCTTGGAGATAGGAACTCTTGGTTCAGCTATGTACTGAGCAAGATAGCTAGGAGTGAATTGACGAGCGCAGCCTTGCAGCACCACAAGGTCGGCCGACGTCCGCACAACGACGGCACTCCGCCACGCTGTATTCGGTGATATTGCGCCCTCTCCGGCCACTGATTAATTTGTTGGATCACGTCGGCAAAGTTTCCACGAGGGTTTCATGGGCCGTGTATTGTAGAATTCTTCTCGCACTTCGCATTACGTCTGGGTCAGTCGATAGGAAACACTTTCGAGTTATCACGCTTTACTCCACGCAAACGCAATTTATTACCACTGCCTGGTAGGAGAGTCATGTAATGTGATGATTGAAGGTCGTGAGTTAAAATAAATTTGTGCTAATGGACTGTATCTGTTTTCAATCAAGTAGTTGAAATCCCAAGTCATTTTCTTAATTAATTTTATGTTCAACATTTGCATCTGGTGTTCAATAGCTGAATATAACATCAATGTGCACCCCTTTTCAATTAAAAGTGATCAATTCTGAATCAATTAATGTCAACACTCCCACCGCAGTTCAATCAGGAGTCACAGGGCCTTATTACTTTCTTTGCGTTATCCGATATTGCGGCAGTTTTGCATTCTCTGTTGAACTGTTAGTCAATTAGCTGGGGTGAACACACGCCAAAATCAGATAAGTGACAGGTGGGGTGTTACAAATTTCCCAAATTGGGCAGTTAATATCACAGTATTTATCTGTGACGAATAACGTTGGTTATTGTCTGACTCTGACTGTGGCCGCACAACGGCCAGCGAAACACGGCAGGAAGAGGATGGGCGTCATTTTTAAAATTGAACGTCGTCCTGTGGGCAGCTCATTCTAAAAGCGTCATGCGCGTCCGCGATGCCATTAGGGAACGCCGAATGTGTCAGGCAACGCTGTTCAGGCGGCTGGCCCTTTGGGGAAGACGCGTCCGGTCGTCAGCGAGGTAAGCACCTAACGACACCCACGAGTACACAAATAAGCCGCGCTATGGCTCCCGGCGAAGATGTCCTCTAAGCGACCACGTGGCAACCTCGGCAAACAGTGTTTCGACTGTCTAATGATGCTATGCGATTTTTTGATACAGGTTACGTAAATGTAAAACGGTGATTCGCAATTCCTGTTATGAACTTCAAGCAATTCCTGGGGCAGACAACGTTCAGAGTAAGAGTGTAGGACCGCAGAAGTACCTCGATACAAATGAAATAAAATTACATTAAGTATTCAGTTGTCTTAACTTTGGCGAGATACCACAGTACTGAAGCGGTCAATATTCTTTCGACAGACTTCCCTTGGTTGTGTGGAGGTACAGTAAAAGAGATATGGCAAATCGTCCTAAAAGAAAACTAGCTAGTCCATCGTAGTCTGCTCACCTCTCCCCGAAATTTGATGTAGACAGTCACCGAAAGAAGATGGCGGACTAGACCCTGGATTTCTTACAGCAATACTAGGAAGGTAGTTCCTAACCACGTATGAGATGAGACTACGTTCAATAATATTAAACAGGAAACACTTTCCTAACGTTCTGCAGAACTTTTTTTTTTTTTTTCACGAAGCGGCTTTCGACTTCTTAGGTCATCATCAGATAACAACTTGGCTTAAGAAGGTGAAAGACGTTGCATGACAAACAAATATAAAATTGCATAACGTTAGGAAAGTGTTTCCTGTATAACATAGATGGCATGTTCTGCCAAATACAGACGGAAAAGTCACATAATAATGTTTTCAAAACTTTATCTAAGTAGTGCTATAGAACTTGGGAATAAAATTTGAAGGAAGAAGGAATAATTTGTTGCTTAGAAGCTTTATTAACAGAATAGTAGCGGTTAATTGTTAAATGGTGATGTATGCCGATCCAAATGAAATGTTAAAAAGTAAAAGGCTTATGTCCTGAAGCATGAGAATACATTACGCATTGTGGTATGGAGGTCTACGAAATTTAGATTAACAATTTTTGACATCATTATGGAACACGAGGATCGTACTTGATATTTCAATAAAAAGTAGTCCAGGTCGCAATAAATTTGTATTTTTAATAGTGCTTACTGGCTTCGGTCTATAAGACCATCCTCAGACCAAAGCTCCAGATGACGTGAGGAACCAGTGCACGGCTCGCTGTGTAGTACTGACCAGTAGCTGCCAGAAATTTAAAAAAAAAAATTGCAATACTACCCACGTTTTATTAAAAAGTGGATTATTTGAGTGGATACTACATTAAAGCTAAAAAATCGGTTAAAAATTGGTGTCTGTATTTAGAGACCCTTGTTGAAATTTGAAACACACGAACTACAAAACGTGAAAATAAAGAGATAAATTTACAGCAAAATAACAACAGCTGAGAAGATGTGTCTCATAACTGATCGGTTCAATAAAACTGACACTGCAAGTGCCTAATGATTTCCTCAACTTTTAAATACATTAATTTTTTAAGATTTGGCGAGTAACGTCAGTGACACGTGCTGTAATACTGAAATACATAAACTGGAAACACTGACATATTAGGTTTTAGTTATACTTTTCATCAGTTACACTCAGTGGTATTATGATTTTCTGTCTGTTTGGGTCCCCGTGAGATAACCTTGCTCATTTCATATGGCTCAAATGGCTCTGAGCACTATGGGACTCAACATCTTAGGTCATAAGTCCCATAGAACTTAGAACTACTTAAACCTAACTAACCTAAGGACAACACACACACCCATGCCCGAGGCAGGATTCGAACCTGCGACCGCAGCAGTCCCGCGGTTCCGGACTGCAGCGCCAAAACCGCACGGCCACCGCGGCCGGCGTTCATTTCATATCTGAAGAATGTTAGACCCTGAATTTTTCGATTAATATTGTCTTTAGAATTAGCTCATTTACTCTCTTCGCCCTTTGATCGACATTAGGTGGTATGCCGTGTGAAATACTTTGGTAAATACTGGCGCACAGACATATTGTTTGTACAGTCTTATATTTAGATAAAGTTGGGAAACGCTATAAACATTTTAATAGTAGTTACAGATTATAAACAATTACAAATTCATTAAAATAAGTTGTACCGAACACTTATGCTTTACCTATTCTACAAATCAGAGGGTTTGAACAAGTCGCTCGTACCATATCACCACAGTAATGTTCACCTCTGCCAAACAAAGAATATTTGTCTGCCTTCATAGTGGCTGAGGGACAAAAACATGCAATACCTATGGCCGAACCGTTGGATCTCTATCGTGATGCTGTCGCACGCTCAGAATGATTTTAATGATCCTACTCCACCCTATTTACTTACTTACTGAAGTGTGTGCTGAAAATATAGCCACATGCGTCAGAATATGTTATAAAAGAAGGATTTAAAACCAAATACTTCGACCTCGTCTTCTGAATGTAGCTTCTGGTGTTTAAACGTCTTGCAGTCCAGCTGAATGTTTATCTTCCCGCGTCCTCCAACCGATACCGCTGTTTGTGCTCGGACATTGCCACAGTGTTCACAGTTTGCGAGAGAAAACATCAGAGACACGTGAGGAACTCACCATCCCATACGCGGAATGTGGGACGCTTTACTCCAATACTGAAATATCTTCGAGAGACGCTTTGTTTGCGTTATCGATAGCCAAGCCGCACCGAAATGATAAACAACTGAATTTTCTCAAATCTAGACATTCATACAGCGAACTCACAGTTGCAAACATCTAGCCACAAAGTCTGCGTAATGGAAGTTCGACTCTTCATAACATTGCGTAGGCTCTCTACTTTTTATGGTGTTTCTGAGCTAGTTAAGACGCCAAAATCTTTTCTGATTTTCTACCCAAAAATGTTGTTTTCTTTCTTTCTGTGCGTAGAAAATACTTGAGATATACATTATTTTCGAGAAGTAAACCATCTCTCTGCCTTATGTATGAGTCGCAGTGTTACAGCGTATTGTTCATGGCAACTCGTTTTGTTCATTTTAATGGAGGACAAGCACTCGTTGCTACCTCTCAGAAAACCAGCTATGCTTTGTTAAAGTATTGCTCTGTGGCGCGCTGTGATAATGTAGGCGATTAAAAAGAGAGTGCGCGCGCGCACACACACAGCATAAGAACGCACATACAGAGAGAGGCCGTAAGCGCGTGTGTGTGGGCGCGCGCGCGCTTGTGTGTGTGTGTGTGTGTGTGTGTGTGTGTGTGTGTGTGTGTGTGCGTGCGAGAGAGAGAGAGAGAGAGAGAGAGGGGAGTGTCTGGAGTCCTTAGGAGCCTCTCGCAAACCAGAAGCTGCATGTAATCATCCAAAATAGAGAATTGTTGTAGACTAAAGCTTTTTGATTTAGATCTCTTGACCAAGTACTGCACAATAAACATTATAAACGCAACACTGGTGGCAGGATACCCCTATTATCTTTCACAATATCAGTCGGTGGATCTAACTTAAAAGCATTCAGTCACATTGTCGTCATACGTTATGCTACACGGAATCATACAGATTCGGTTATGCTACTCGGTATCCTACAGATTTTTTTTTACTGATCGAAGAGGTAGACGTAGTTATAGATAATATCAAATAATTTCAATCTTACAGAACAACAATCATCTACTGATGATGTAATACTTTACAGTTCTGCTGATGAAATTCTAATAGAAATGTAGAAGGATTTGGGTTGCGATGTTTTAGTTACAAGGTTCATACAGTAGATTATTGTCGTATTTCATTCGTCAGTCGGACGAATAGGCCAACAGGAAAGACCTTTAAAGGTTCTGCACTTTTAAATGAGTGAAACTTCCTCACACCCACAGGTGTTGCAATGCAAGTGCGAGGGTACTGCATGCTTCGGGTAATTAGCTTATCGCCGCTTGTTGAGTGTCGAGGCGGATAAGATAAACTTTGTTGTTTGAGTGGCAGTTCGTCTTTTCCATACGTGATTTGCGTCCGTCATCTATATACCTTAACGAATATATGAGCCACTCGCGGTGCTCTAAACGTTAGAGATTAGAAATTGTATTGTCCGATGTTGAGTGTGGATTAAGTATTCGAAGCTACTGTCTACGTGTGCAGATAAACATTTCTGGCAAGACTGCATGAAGAAAAAAGTATATTTTGTATGTGTTTTATCTATAATGGATGTAACTGAACTCCGTGACTATTCGTTTATAGGGTGTAGAATAAAACCGCTACAAGTCACAACGGAACGGGAATTTATTTAACACACGACCGGTTTCGGCTTTGTGCCCATCTTCGGGTGGTTTACATTCAGGTGCATGTTTCCATACTCAGTGTTGGAGATCATTGTTTAAGTCAAAAACAAGTATTATGATGATGAGTAAATATACGTAAATGAAACATTTGGAATTATTCAAATATCCTTCAGCACCAACAATAAGCTACAACAACACATCATTCACTGCTACAAGACAAACAGTTAGTCATAGCAAATCTTGTATTTACAAACTTTAATGTGACAGTTGACCGCAATTCCACATATGCCAGATAGGAAGGAGTTTAACCAGGAACATATGCATGGCTTCCGGATACGTAATTTTAATAAATTCACTTTTGCAATATTTCTGCAAGAACATAAGCAGTCAGTCATAGCCATTAAAGACAACCTACAGATACTGCACACTGAGAGCAAACGAAAGAAAATGAATCTTCTCGAAGAGCTCGAAATTTACATCCATAGCTCCAAATCACCGCACCTAATTGTCAATGACAAAACAGACCTTGAATACAAGTCTTCTCTACAGATTTGTAATGAAATATTTTAAAAATAAAAAACTGTAATATCGTGGCACCTCTCACAGCTAGCAGTTCATGGGAAAAAATACAATGCCTATTTAACCTTACGTACTTTACCAGAAACCATTCTAGATTTTACAAATGACATTGTGGTTGCACCATCATGTAACAATTTCATTTTCATAATTTGTAAAATCTGTTACGTTTCTGTATGTATTACATACCTTTACCCTCTGTTTTTCAAACATAAACACGTTTGATGTTGTGAGTGCATGTGTTCTGAAGTTTCCGACATCTAAAGTGCTACTACTATATTAAAAACACGATATGGAAGCAACAATAACTAGCATGGTGACTAATATACAGTTAACGTGTAAAAAACGAAATATTTTTGTGCAAAAGTGTGCTAAATTCAATCTGACAACGGTATAGATACACCAGTATAATGTAAGTACTATAGTATTTTGCAACACATATCGCTTAGCCAGTTCCAGATATTTCATTTGCATCTATTTAGTCATCATCACATTATTTGTTTTTGATTCAAACAGTGATCTTCAGCACTGAATGTGGAAACATGTACCTGAATGTGAGCGACCTGAAGATGGGCACAAGCGCTAAACTCGTCGTGTGTTAAATAAAATCGCCTTCTATTGTGATTGTAGTGGTTATTATTCTACGTTTTACATTTTATATAATGAAAGAGGGGGGCGGGGGGGGGGGCGGGGGTAGGGAAAAAGGTAGACAACCAATGTTAGAGCTAGTATAATCACGTAAAGTCTGCGTTTAGTACAATATTTTTATTTTATTTTGTTTATTGATTTATTTAACGTGGCAAGATTAGGGTCCTCAGGCCCTCTCTCTCATCTAACCGGGAAATCTACATTTTTTACATTGCTTACATTAAAGTAAGCACGGTATACTAAATTTAGAAAACGTCGCCTTGTGAGCACAGCTTGCCGTTGCTAGTCTGAGAAAACGCGTCGCTGCTGAAGACCTGTCTACTCGTATTATGAGTACGTTTAATGGCAGTCATTCTTCTTTGAGTAGTAAGCGCTACGGCTATATTCCGAGGGTTGGAACTTTACTAGTGGCAACTATTTATTTACATTTCGTACAAAATAGATACGTGTTCAAAGTTTTACTGACTTTCAAAGTAGTCACCAGCATTGTATATAACCTATTGCCAGCGAAGTGGAAGTCGTAGGATACTCTTAGGTCTCCCAGTTGTGTTGACAGTTCGAGCGGCGCGGTCTATTGCACGACGAATTTGTAGCGGTTCTGAAGCGAATACCGCGAAGTGTTTCCTTCAGTTTAAAAATCGAGTTGAACTCGCGAGGGCTTAAGGCAGGGGAGTGCAGTAGGTGGTACAGCACCTAGCAGCCCCTTCAGTCAAACAAATCAGTAACAGCTTGCACTGTACGTGCTTGAGCATTGTCCTGCAAAATGATGGTCAGTCCCTGCAGAATACGTTATCACTTCTGTCTTTATGCTGTTCATTTTTGGAACGCATCCTACGACGAGCTTAGAGACAGAAGTGATGACACTTTCTGCAGGACCTGACCATCATTTTGCAGGACAATGGTCAAGCAGGTACAGTGCAAGCTGTTACTGATTTGTTTGACTGATGGGGCTGCTAAGTGCTATACCACCTACTGCACTCCCCTGACTTAAGCCCTCGCGAGTTCAACTCGATTTTTAAACTGAAGGAAACACTTCGCGGTATTCGCTTCAGAACTGCTACAAATTCGTCGTGCAATAGACCGCACCGCTCGAACTGTCAACACAACTGGCACTGCTGACAGTATCCTACGTCTTCCTCATCGCTGGCAACGGGTTATACACAATTCTGGTGACTACTCTGAAGGTCAGTAAGACTTTGCAACACGTATCTATTTTGTACGAGCTGTAAATAAATCGTTGCCACTATTAAAGTTCCAACCCTTGTATATTCTACCGCATAACTATGTTTTATTTTCTCATGTCTTGTTCAACACAATGGGCTTCCTGAATTGCTAATAATAAAGAGTTTCGAAAATTTTTGTGTAAGTTTTCCTTTTGTGCTTCTAATAGTAAAAAGTGATTCAGATAACTTGTTAAACACCATCGATGAAGAGTATCGGATTTGAAAGTTGCTTTCGTCCAAATATTTGTATCACAACGATCTACAGATAAGCCACAAAGTCAAAAATATCGACAAATGTGTTACTAATGCGTTCAGCTTCTATCACGACCGTACAGTTCGCAGTCATTTCAATAATTCTCCGACCGAACTCTTCAATCGTAGTGTTACGCTTCGCATCTGATCACACATCGTAGGAGCCACAGTCTATCCTCCTCTTTCCCGTCGAAACTCTTCAGTACCATGAGAACCGCCACGCCTCGTACATCATATTGTTCTCCGTGCAAGTGCGTTGTGGACGAGTTACTTGTTTGCGAATTTGAGCGTGCCTTATGAATCGATAGAGAAGCGGCAAAGATCTCTGCGCCACTTCGCGTGTCATATCTTAGTCAGTTCAAGTACTTCGACTGGCGCGAGCCAATGAGAGGACAGACCACTAAATTCCGTTGTACCAACATCCTCTGAAAAGAAGAGGTTGTATATTTGCTCCTAGATCCTACTTCGGTGTAGTTTAGACGTTCTGGAGGAAAATGCTGATGTCTCAGTTCTTCACCACGCTGTATGGCACAGCTGAAAAAGAATGCTACTTGCTGTAGGCTCTGACCGTGCCATTCATTCGCAATTTATTCATGGCTCTCGTGTTTCAAAGATATATTTCGAATAATGTTCATTCAAAGTAATTTCTCGAACGCGTGTTTGACTCTTTGCTACTAGATATTATTCCATTGGGAGCTTTTAGAAACTACGTCCACACCTGTATGGGATATCTGTTAATAGTTTCTCCATCTGTAAGTAGAAAGAACTTATGATCTCTCTCTCTCTCTCTCTCTCTCACTCACTCACTCACTCACACACACACACACACACACACACACACACACACACACACACACACACAAAATGCACTTGATACTTTTTGTAGATTTCATTATGGATAATATGGGGTGATTAAGTGATTCTGAACCTACGTGTCAATTTGTACTGGTGAACTACTCTATCCTTTGGGACTGCCGTATCTTTACTAACTAATTTCAAACACTACAGCATTCATTTTCTCAGACCTCCGTACGCTTAGTTTTTGAAGCAGAGAGTTTGCCTTTGTCCTCCCGTGTAGCCCCATGGCTTTGTTCATTCGTACTGACACGAGGTGCTCTAATGGCACCGAACCCTGTTTGCCTGTGTAGTTTGTTTTGAAATCAAAGCGCCTATTTGTTTTTCAATGAGCGTAGCTGCTATCTTTCGTAAGATTTTTCAGCAATCGGGGAAGGAGGCCGTGATGCAGATCCTGCGACGTAGCTTGGAGCAACAGTTTAGCGATTTTCAGGTCCACCATAGCTTATTACTTAGTAATTTAGAAGTGATATCTATAACGGATGGCAACCATATATTCCCTGCACGAAGCGAGCGTATAGAAAGATTCATTGCAAGCCGGGTCTTCGTTTAGGCAACGAGTGTACGTAAATTCAGAGTGTGCTAATTAGAAATGCTTTACAGAATCCAACCCCCTCTCGTTAACGAAAGAGCTACTACGTCTTTACCTAAATTTTACAAGTCAGACTGCGTCATCGAGAGTTCCACTTTTGAAACCTGATACAAACATAGCATGAAACTTGTTCGAACTTCGTTTGAATTTGTACTAAATTTTTACAAGACGCTGTAAGATTTGACTGTAACCGAGCGAGGTGGCGCAGTTGTAAGATACTGAATTCTCATTTGGGTTGATTAAGCCTCATATCACTGTCCGAGGTCCATATTTAATTTTTACAGGTTGTCCCTAAAATGTTTAGTGCAATTGACGGTATGGTTTCTTTAAATAACACACGGCTCCGTCTCTAATGATCTAGCTGTAGACAGAACATAAAATCCCAATGTTCACTTCCCTCATTTCTCGCAGGGTGATTCAAGTGTTCTTCAACTGCACACCTCTTGAAAAACCCTAGTACCTGCTCTGTAACGCGTTCTGCACTGCTTGCAGATTATCTCGCGATACGTTAGGAGAACAGATCTTCGATTGCCTGGGGCCTTGTTAATGTGATTAGCAGCAGAATTAAACTGTGCTTCCAGATTACAGCAGTTTTTGATTTGCATCGTGATTCCTAAAAATAAATACAAAGACAGAGAAGTGTAATTTCCACTGGTAGCATGTATTAATAAAGTACCTCGCTGAAAAGAGATAAGGGACGGCAAGCGTAATCTTCGTTAGAATGAGTGCAATTTATATCACACTAGCAAGCGATCAAGGTGCGTGCATGTAACACCCGTGTTTAGGTAACATGATTCTCTCTGATCATGCTAGAAAGGTTGTACGTGTTTCTGATACATATGGTGACTCTGAATTAGTTCCGGACAATTTATTCCTTCATCTCTTACTCTAACAAACCTGGCATGAGGTTTGTGCAACTTCTGCATTAATCATGCGAATTAAGGGAAGTATTTTTACAGAAAATCATGTCCTACTCAAAAAAAGGAGTTGTTTCGTTAATGACTACTGCCAATGGAACAACTTCGATGCCAAAGTGTAAGAGGTCCGAACAGATGTAATTTCGATGAATTGCTCATGCGCTGTCTGCGATATGCAAGGTATAAGAGAATCGCTGACCAGAGAGCAGTGTTGACTCAGTACGAACTGTGTAGCTGTAGCAGTAACTTGTTGCTATTGTGCGCTAGTCTGCGCTTGTGTGGAGTCTCCTCTGGTCTGGTATAGTGTATCATGTTGGCTGGGCCGGTCGCGGTGCAGCGATGCCGGAGCCTGAGTATTATTGTACAAGGTAAAAAGTAGCCTCGCGCATACCTAGTAATGTTATGTGAACTCCCATGTAAATCTTTTAAAAATGTCCTAATAATAATCTTTGTCATATAAAGTAATTTCCAACAAGCATTCATTTCAATTTAAAGAATTTATTAATTTCTCCAATCCATGATCGTTCCGATTGTTGCAAAAGAAAAATCAGTTGCTTCCTTTCATAAATGACAAATCTATCGGCCAGCATTGCACAGAGCTGTGCCGGAAAAAGGTTATTGTAAGAGCAGATAGTTGGCGACTTTAGTGAGGTAAGAATTTTTGCCTTTTTATTCAGAATGATCTTACAGGGCCATGACGCAGCACTGCTGTCGTCCAAAATTTACCAGGTTACTGAATTTATTTTTTATTACGAGGTTTAGGAATTTTTCTGTTTCGAGCTTTCATCAAATGGGAAATAAATTTTGTGGGTACATTAAATGTGAATGCATTTCTGTATGGAGATTATAAATGGGAAGCAATTTTGTTCTGAGGTTACACAAAAATTAGAATCATATTCATATTCATTATTATTATTTATTATAATTTTGTGGGGAGGTTATACTAAAATTAGAATCATAATCATATTATTATATATACATTTTTTTTTTTTTTTGTGGGGAGGTTACACTTGGCGACAACCGGCCAGGATCGTATTCTTTGTGAATCTCTGAGCAGTAGTCATATATCTGCTCTTATTTACTTAAATGTAGTTAGCATCTGGCGCAACGCATTTACTAATTTGTCACTCTTTCTTTCACAGATCATCGGCAATTTATTGCTCTTTGTTGTAATTGTGGTTGTTCCATTTTTGCTTTGACTTTGTTTCATTTAGTGCTTAATTTTGATTTGTGAAAAATGCCGCGAAAAACTGTTAACAGTACATCGCGATGTGCAATGAGTGAAATAGCCGACTCGACTAATTAGACAGATAATACTAGCGACACTCAGTCTAATAGTGATAATCGCCTAATTACAGACAATCACTAGTAATGATTTTGATCCTAATGGTGAACAAACACATTCAGTTATGTCCACAGTAAATGCGACAAATGATGGTGCGGCACGTTCCGATACAATGAACGCTGCCCGGTTTGACACACCCGGTTTGCAAAATTTGAATTGCGAACAGATAAATTTTTCTCACGAAGATGAACAATGTAGTCAAAATACGTCAGATTTATTTGATTCCGAGGTAGTGACTAACAATGCACATTCAATTGACGAACCTGTCCAAGAATCAGAGAATGACCAAATGGTTATACAAAACGCGACAAATGCACATACACCATTACACAGCATAGAAAATAGTCGCTAATTTTGGCTTGGATCAAATTATGGCAGTATTGCTACAGTCGAAGAAAGAACAAGACAACTTCAAAGAACTTAATGAAAGTTTCAAGCAATCGAAGAAAGAACAAGAGAACAATTTCAAACAACTTAATGAAAAACAAGATAACCTTAATGAAAATTTCAAACAGTTGAATGAAAAACACGACAACCTAAATGAACAGAACAAACAACTTAGTGAACAGATTACAGCCGTTACCGCGCAATGTCATGATACTAAAGAACAATTACGTGTTTTCTTGATCGTTTAGAACAGAAAGCGCCCTAAAACCGTCTTTTGTTTGTTTCGCGGCCGTTAGCCACTAGTCACTTGAATCAGCAGTTGTCTTGTGACAGCCAGAGCGAGAGCACCAGCAGCAGCGAATACTGTTTGTATAAAGCGTTTATTTTGCATTTTGTTTACGACCTTCCACCAAGGAAGGGATTCTATTTGTGTTTATCTGCTCTGCATAGTAACTAACAGTTCTTGGTAAAACTTTACGTAGTTTTCGTGTTAGATTTCTTAGTGTTTTCTTGATCGTTTAGAACAGAAAGCGCCCTAAAACCGTCTTTTGTTTGTTTCGCGGCCGTTAGCCACTAGTCACTTGAATCAGCAGTTGTCTTGTGACAGCCAGAGCGAGAGCACCAGCAGCAGCGAGTACTGTTTGTATAAAGCGTTTATTTTGCATTTTGTTTACGACCTTCCACTAAGGAAGGGATTCTATTTGTGTTTATCTGCTCTGCATAGTAACTAACAGTTCTTGATAAAACTTTACGTAGTTTTCGTGTTAGATTTCTTAGTGTTTTCTTGATCGTTTAGAACAGAAAGCGCCCTAAAACCGTCTTTTGTTTGTTTCGCGGCCGTTAGCCACTAGTCACTTGAATCAGCAGTTGTCTTGTGACAGCCAGAGCGAGAGCACCAGCAGCAGCGAGTACTGTTTGTATAAAGCGTTTATTTTGCATTTTGTTTACGACCTTCCACTAAGGAAGGGATTCTATTTGTGTTTATCTGCTCTGCATAGTAACTAACAGTTCTTGGTAAAACTTTACGTAGTTTTCGTGTTAGATTTCTTAGTGTTTTCTTGATCGTTTAGAACAGAAAGCGCCCTAAAACCGTCTTTTGTTTGTTTCGCGGCCGTTAGCCACTAGTCACTTGAATCAGCAGTTGTCTTGTGACAGCCAGAGCGAGAGCACCAGCAGCAGCGAGTACTGTTTGTATAAAGCGTTTTTGTACTTATTTGCTGCGCTTAGCTTTTAAATAGTTTTTCTGGGAAAACCTAGCGTAGTTTTCGCGTCCCGTATTTCAGTGAGTGTTTCTTGATTATCAGAGTAGCTCATCAGAAGATTATCTTGGGAATTTGTCACCGTATAGAGTAGGGTAAACATAGTCATGTGTAGGGACTGTGGTTGTTGTGAGCGGACGCAAGGAGAATTGGCCACTCTTCGGGGGCAGGTGGAGGCTTTGTCTGTTAGGCTCATCGAGCTCGAGGCGCAGGCGTCGGCTCGTAGTGGCGTTGGGGCAACTGTGGTGAGACCTATGCCTACTTCGGTGGCCTTGGAATCACATGGAACCCCTGATGTCGCTGCGTCTTCCGGCAGTGAGCATCTTACCGGTCAGCTATCACTCCAGGGTGAATGGCGGACAGTGGTGGGCTCGCGCGTGCCTGGCCGAAAGGCGAAGGTGGGATCTGGCCGCGTGGCAGCTGCCTTACCCCTTTCCAACAGGTACGGGGTGCTTCCTAGTGGTGATGACATCGTTTCCGAGCCACCACAGGATGCCTCGCCTGTTGGGTCAGTGGCCGATTCTCCGGCAAGGTCCCGACAGTCACAGAGGGCGGGCCTATTAGTTATAGGGAGCTCCAACGTTAGGCGGGTTATGGAGCCCCTCAGGAAAATAGCGGGTAGGTCGGGGAAGAATGCCAGTGTGCACTCGGTGTGCTTGCCGGGGGGTCTCGTCCGTAATGTGGAGGAGGCCCTTCCGGCAGCTATTGAACGCACTGGGTGTGACCGGCTGCAGATAGTAGCACATGTCGGAACGAATGACGCCTGCCGCTTGGGTTCTGAGGCCATCCTTGGTTCCTTCCGGCGGCTGGCTGATTTGGTGAAGACAACCAGCATCGCACGCGGAGTGCAAGCTGAGCTTAATATCTGCAGCATAGTGCCCAGAGTCGATCGCGGTCCTCTGGTTTGGAGCCGTGTGGAGGGTCTAAACCAGAGGCTCAGACGACTCTGCGACTATAATGGTTGCAAATTCATCGACCTCCGTTATTGGGTGGAGAACTGTAGGGCCCCCCTAGACAGGTCAGGCGTGCACTACACACCGGAAGCAGCTACTAGGGTAGCAGAGTACGTGTGGCGTGCACACGGGGGTTTTTTAGGTTAGAGGGACCCGCCCTTGGGCGAAACGATAAAATACCTGACGGCTTACCAGAGAGGACATTATCATCGTTGATAAAGAACGTCCGTCCTCAGAGACCAATAACAGGAAAAGTTAACGTAATATTGGTAAACTGCAGGAGTATCCAGGGCAAGGTTCCTGAATTAGTATCTCTTATTGAAGGAAATAGTGCGCATATAGTATTAGGAACGGAAAGTTGGTTAAAACCGGAAGTGAACAGTAACGAAATCCTAGACACAGAATGGAATATATACCGCAAGGATAGGATAAACGCCAATGGTGGAGGAGTATTTATAGCAGTAAAGAATTCAATAATATCCAGTGAAGTTATTAGCGAATGCGAATGTGAAATAATCTGGGTTAAGTTAAGTATCAAAGGTGGGTCAGATATGATAGTCGGATGCTTCTATAGACCACCTGCATCAGCAACCGTAGTAGTTGAGCGCCTCAGAGAGAACCTGCAGAACGTCGTGAAGAAGTTTCGTGATCATACTATTGTAATAGGGGGAGACTTCAATCTACCAGGTATAGAATGGGATAGTCACACAATCAGAACTGGAGCCAGGGACAGAGACTCTTGTGACATTATCCTGACTGCCTTGTCCGAGAATTACTTCGAGCAGATAGTTAGAGAACCAACTCGTGAAGCTAACGTTTTAGACCTCATAGCAACAAATAGACCGGAACTTTTCGACTCCGTGAATGTAGAAGAGGGTATCAGTGATCATAAGTCAGTGGTTGCATCAATGACTACAAGTGTAATAAGAAATGCCAAGAAAGGAAGGAAAATATATTTGCTTAACAAGAGTGATAGGGCACAAATCGCAGAATATCTGAGTGACCACCATCAAACGTTCATTTCTGAGGAAGAGGATGTGGAACAAAAATGGAAACAATTCAGAAACATCGTCCAGTACGCCTTAGATAAGTTCGTACCGACTAAGGTCCAAAGCGAGGGGAAAGATCCACCGTGGTATAACAATCATGTACGAAAGGTACTACGGAAACAAAGAAAGCTTCATCATAGGTTTAAGAGTAGTCGAATCATAGCTGATAAGGAAAAGCTGAACGAAGCGAAAAAGAGCGTAAAGAGAGCAATGAGAGAAGCATTCAACGAATTCGAATATAAAACATTGGCAAACAATCTAAACAAGAACCCTAAAAAGTTTTGGTCATATGTAAAATCGGTAAGCGGATCTAAATCCCCTATTCAGTCACTCGTTGACCACGATGGCACCGAAACAGAGGACGACCGAAGAAAGGCAGAAATACTGAATTCAGTGTTCCGAAACTGTTTCACTGCGGAAAATCGTAACACGGTCACTGACTTCAGCCGTCGCACGGACGCCAAAATGGAAAATATTGAAATAAACGATATCGGAATTGAAAAACAACTGCTATCACTTAGTAGCGGAAAAGCATCCGGACCAGACGAGATACCCTTAAGATTCTACAGTGATTATGCTAAAGAACTTGCCCCCTTTCTATCAGCAATTTATCGTAGATCGCTGGAAGAACGTAAAGTACCTAGCGACTGGAAGAAAGCGCAGGTCGTTCCCATTTTCAAGAAGGGTCATAAATCAGATGCGAATAATTATAGGCCTATTTCGCTTACGTCAATCTGTTGTAGAATAATGGAACATGTTTTGTGTTCTCGTATTATGACGTTCTTAGATAATACAAATCTCCTTCATCATAACCAACATGGATTCCGCAAACAGAGATCATGTGAAACTCAGCTCGCCCTATTTGCCCAAGAAATTCACAGTGCCGTAGACACTGGCGAGCAGATTGATGCCGTATTCCTGGACTTCAGGAAGGCATTTGATACGGTTCCGCACTTACGTTTAGTGAAAAAAATACGAGCTTACGGAATATCGGACCAGGTTTGTGATTGGATTCAGGATTTCCTAGAAGAAAGAACACAACATGTCATTCTTAACGGTTCAAAATCTGCAGATGTAGAGGTAATTTCGGGAGTACCGCAGGGAAGCGTGATAGGACCTTTATTGTTTACAATATACATAAATGACTTAGTTGACAACATCGGTAGCTCCGTGAGGCTATTTGCAGATGACACGGTTGTCTACAAGAAAGTAGCAACATCAGAAGACTCGTACGTACTCCAGGAGGACCTGCAGAGGATTAATGCATGGTGCGACAGCTGGCAGCTTTCCCTAAACGTAGATAAATGTAATATAATGCGCATACATAGGGGCAGAAATCCATTCCAGTACGATTATGCCATAGGTGGTAAATCATTGGAAGAGGTAACGACCGTAAAATACTTAGGAGTTACTATCCGGAGCGATCTGAAGTGGAATGATCACATAAAACAAATAGTGGGAAAAGCAGGCGCCAGGTTGAGATTCATAGGAAGAATTCTAAGAAAATGTGACTCATCGACGAAAGAAGTAGCTTACAAAACGCTTGTTCGTCCGATTCTTGAGTATTGCTCATCAGTATGGGACCCTTACCAGGTTGGATTAATAGAAGAGATAGACATGATCCAGCGAAAAGCAGCGCGATTCGTCATGGGGACATTTAGTCAGCGCGAGAGCGTTACGGAGATGCTGAACAAGCTCCAGTGGCGGACACTTCAAGAAAGGCGTTACGCAATACGGAGAGGTTTATTATCGAAATTACGAGAGAGCACATTCCGGGAAGAGATGGGCAACATATTACTACCGCCCACATATATCTCGCGTAATGATCACAACGAAAAGATCCGAGAAATTAGAGCAAATACGGAGACTTACAAGCAGTCGTTCTTCCCACGCACAATTCGTGAATGGAACAGGGAAGGGGGGATCAGATAGTGGTACAATAAGTACCCTCCGCCACACACCGTAAGGTGGCTCGCGGAGTATAGATGTAGATGTAGATGTAGATGTAGAAATTTAGGCTTGTGCTAGGAACAATAGTGAAGAAATTAGATCTGTTGCTCAAGAATTAAGGAATACGCAAGCAGCTACAACGAAATTACTTAGAGATGAAATTAGTGCAGTCGCTAAACAATGCTCTGAAAACGCAACACAGTTACGCGACGAGTGTCAGCAGAACTTTCACGTACACTGGATGCAAAAGTAGACACGAAATTTGACCAACAGAACAGCCAAATTGACGAACGTTTTAATGACCACCTACAAAACAGTGAAACGCGTTACCGTAAATCTATACAGGAACAGAATAAAGTAAAGCGACAAGTCATGGAAACAATTACTGCACAGAGACAGGAAGATAAGCGTAAATTGTTTACGAAAGCAAAAACATACGTAGACAGCAATATTGCTACAGTATCAGACGAAATTAATAATATCAAACGGTTGAACACCGAATCACCTGATGAAATCTCTGATCTTAAAACAAAAACAGACACACACACAGTAGACTTTCAGACAGTGACCGACAGACTTGAACAATTAGAACTAATACAGGATCCCGATGCCATCAAAGCAGACGTTAAAAAATTGAACGAAACCACACGTAAAATACAAAGACAAATTAACGCCTGTGATAATAAAAACGATGATCAGGTAAAAGTACTGACTGAAAAATGTGATGAATTGGCCAGTCGTATTGATGTTATCGAAAGTAATAATGACACCAAATCAGACGATACTTCACCAATTTCGTTTAATCAATCACCCGAATTCCAAAATTTACAGCAACAATCAGTGAGATAGGTTCGTCCAATAATACATTACGTAGAAAATTGTCAATTTTACAGCGAGAAGTGACAGAGATGAAAAATGTTTCAGCCTCTAACACGGCACAGCATACGCCACATTCCGAACATTTATCACACTCACACAGCCAGTATAACTTACGTAATTTACAGAGACCACGCGACTTAGAATCCGAAGAGACACATACAAACAGATTATCATACAATCCTGAACCTGTTGACACATTCAGAGACGATAACGTTGATTATAAGCAAGTTTTATCCGTAAAAAAATTTAAGGTATTTAATAATGACAGAACACAGAATCACGCTTTGTACTGGATACGACAATTTGCTTTTGTATTTTCACCAGCTTGGCCTGTAACGCAGAAAATAGCATTGGACTGGATACAACAATTTGTTTTTGAATTTTCACCGGCATTGCCTGTAACGCAGAAACTAAAATTTATTTGCAGTGCGTAGTAGACCTCAGGGGATTCATTACACTTCGATGAATATGTGGCGTAGCGTGCACAGGGCCCCGAGCCGTAGTAGTGCTATTTCATCTTTAGTTTTCTGCACTGCTGCCTTCTCTTTTACTATCCTTTATATCTATCAATACATCTCTTCAACTATCGATCTATCTAGGATTAAGAATGTGTAAAGAAAACCAGAAATGACAAGTTTTACCGAAAGTGACAATTTTCATTAGACACTCGCGAAATGACAACCACCAGAATTTTAATAACAGATAAAATTTTAATCATCAGTATATACAAAATTCTCAGCTATAGCAGACGCATTTTGGTAACAATAGAGGTTTTTTCCTAACAACAGCAACAAAACCAACCGGTTAGCATACCTAACCAATAATGTAATGTGCAAGGTCAACCAAGCATTAATGTTTCGCCGCCTACACGTATAGCGTCGGCTCCGACAAATAGTAACGCACAGCAACAAGGAAATCAGTACGTACAGAAAACACACAATTTCAACTCATATCGCAATGCGCCATATAGAAATGACTATCATGACAGACGTAAAAGTAATGAGCACAATTTTCAGCGTACGTTTAATAACAGTCGGTATTACCAGCAGCAAAATCATCCGCAACAACAGATTATCATGAATGAACCAGACAGTCGGTATCATCCCGAACCTAATGCATCAGGACGAAATAACAGAACAGTACAAATAGTCGAAATGCCACAGCATCCTCCAGCAAATAATAGCACGTCAGATAGAATTTGACTAGATACAGTACAGGTTGCATCTTCCAGCAACGCAAGCAATACTTTTGACACAGAGAATTTTGTTCACGAAAATGTTATTACTTTTGACGACATCCGAGACACTCTTTTTGCAGGAAAGACCAGTTATTCAAAAAACCATTTCACACCCTGTCATTGAAGTAAAGATTGGATCATCCAAATTTTCAGCAGTAATCGATTCCGGATCACCTATGTCAGTTTTAAATGAGGAAACTTTCAACGAATGTAACAAAGAGAATACCTATCCTACATTACTATTAGGCAAAACTAAAGTAAAAGGTGCAGTATCTGGTAAAGGAGTAGATGTAAAATTACAGACACACTTATCATTTTATATTGCAGGTCATACGTTTCACTCAAATTTTTGGATTGTTCCCTTATTGACAACAGACGTTATTTTAGGTACGAATTTACTGGTACAACACGACGCAATTATTGACTTTCAAAATTCCTATTTAATGTTAAAGGATGAAAATGTACAACTGGCTTTAGAATTTCAGCACTCTTTATCTGCAGAAGAACAAACAATTAATCGTACAGAGGTCATTTCCGCATCATGTAACATAGACTGTCATTCCACATTGTTCACAGATACGTACGTACACAACTATAATACTCCAGACGAAGCCGACTATGACGTTATACAAATGATTTCTGATAAAGTTAAACAGAGCAGTGCAAATACAGACGACGAACGCACGCAACTTCTTTTACAGCAAGCTCCAGTTTTTGACAACGTCCCAGGTACTATGTCCGGTTTTATGTATGAATTTCAAGTTAAACAGTACGACACGTTTAAAGCCAAACATTATCCCATTCCGTATATTCACAGAGAACAAGTTAAGAAAGAATTGCAAGCTATGCTTGACCAAGGAATTATTGAACCGGCAGTTAGTTCGTACATAAACCCACTCCATATTATTAAGAAAAAGGATCATTCACTTCGTCTCGTACTTGATTCGCGTTACATCAACAACATTATTATTAATGAAACAGATCGCCCACGGACACTAGAAGAACTTCTACAGAAATTTCATGGTACTGCTATTTATTCCACATTAGATTTGAAATCGGGATTTTAGCAAATTCAGCTCCATCTGGACTGCAGAAAGTACACGGCTTTTCTCTGTTTTGGTGACTTATCAATTTTGTAAATTACCGTTCGGTTTAACTATTTCTTCAGCAGCATTTATTCGCGGTTTGAATACTATACTTCTGACAGAATTAAAAGACAGAATCGCAACGTATGTAGACGACATTCTTATTGCAGAAGCTAACTGGTCTGAACACAATCTGATTATTGAACAACTGTTACGAACTTTTCATGCACAAGGACTCACAGTTAATCTCAGTAAATCGCACTTTGGCAAAACTTCTATAAAATTTCTTGGACATGTAATTTCAGCAGAAGGCATTGCGCCTGACCCCGAAAAACTTCAAGCTTTACGTGACATTACTATTCCTACGACGAAGAAACAACTACGCAGCTTTTTGGGTTTAATTAACTTTTTTCGTAAATTTATTCATTACTCTGCTTTAGACACCCCTAGATTATGGCAATTGACGGGTAAAAACACTATTTGGTCCTGAGATAGCCAAGCACATTCTGAATTTGTGAATCTGAAAGAAGCTTTGTTGAACGCACCACTTTTATCACATCCAGATCTTACTAGAAATTTTTCCATTGCTACCGACAGTTCTAACACCGCTTTAGGCGTACACATTTTTCAGGAAATTGAAGATGGTACTACAGTAATTAAAAACATCGCCTTTGCGAGTCGCATTCTGTCACCTGCTGAACGCAATTATTCTGTTACAGAACTTGAAACATTATGTGTTGTATGGGCATTTACGAGATATAGGCGTTTTCTTTATGGAAGACACACTACCGTTTACACAGATCATAGAGCTATACAGTTTTTACTTTCCGCAAAATTTACACACGACAGGTTAAGCAGATGGAAACTTCATTTACAGGAATTTAATTTTACAATTGTTCACATTCCCGGTGCACAAAATATTGTAGCTAACGCACTATCCCGTTCTCTCAGCAACAATCAGCAAGACATCGCAACCAACTTCTGCAAAGCAAATTTCAGCGTCATGTATATTCAACGAGTTGCATTTGAAAATTTCATTTCGTCGTCATTACGAGACATAGCACAAGAGCAGAGTAAACACAACGTATGGAAAGAAATTAAACACCTTTGGCAAGATAGGAATAATGTTACCATTAGAAACCATTACACTGTACGCAATAATATTCTGTTTCGCCGCTCTCACCCTGACAGTAACAATTGGTTATTATGTATTCCTGACGAGCTTATTAACAAATTAATTTGGTATACTCATTTAAGTTACGCACATTACGGAGCCAGAAAATGTTTTCTTATACTGAGACAGAACTGTTATTTTTCCAACATGGAGAAACGTATACGACGAGTTTTAGCGTCATGTAAAATCTGCCAGAAAGCTAAGTCAGATACGACTTCACATATTCCTCCATTACATCCCATTGTACCTGTTAAATTGAGACACATGGCCGCTGTAGACATTTTTGGTCCGATTCCCAGAACTAATAGAGGTTTTTGCTACATCTTTGTCGCAGTTGAACTCACTTCGAAATTTGTTACCTTCACTCCGTTACGCAAAGCTACTGCTAAATCTGTTTCGAAAGCATTTATAAAACATTTTCTATTTCATGTAGGACATGTATTGAAAGTAATTTCCGACAATGGATCACAGTTTCGATCTGATATATGGACACGTATGTTACAAACAAGAAACATTTCTCCGATTTATATATCCAAGTATCACGCTTCTTCGAATCCTTGTGAACGACTAATGAAAGAAATTGGTAAACTGTGTAGAATATACTGCCATAAAAAACATATTGATTGGGACACACACATACTCTCCAGGATGTAATTAATTCCATACCAAATGAATCTACTATGCTATCTCCGACGTTATACTGAAAAATGTTGAACCACCTAACAAAATTAAAGAATTTGTATCCTTTCCTACATCTCGTCGACTACGGCACCATGAAATAATTGACATTGCACTGAACAACATTAAACGTGCCGCAGAGCGTCGGAGAAGACAGCAAAAACAGGTTTGTACACGCCGTGACTTTCACATTGGACAGAAGATATTAGTACGCACACATTATTTATCCAACAGAGGAAAGAGTAGATGTAGTAAATTTGAGCTTCTATACGCAGGTCCATATCGAATTCGCAGCATTCCTCACCCCAATGTAGTACACGTCGAAACTCTGAGAACCGTAAAAAGTAAAAGCAATCACCATGTCTCCAATATTAAACCCTTTATTGAATGAACATATTTTATGATTTATCACACTGTAATGCCATTTCCTGATTTTTATATGACCACTTATGCAATTATATTTATATGAATACTTACTGATGATTATCATATTTTTTTCTTGGCAAGTGCCTGGCAAGGTAAGGTTAGCAGGTCGCTTTTCTTGTCGTTACATATCAGACCGTGCACATTTTTCCAGATAAACTTGCATATTTTATGACCAATTATGCAACTCTATCTAGTGACATATTAATCTTATCAAATTCTTTCTCCATTAAAGTCTTCAACTCTCGCCTCTATCAACTACACAACATACAAGCTGAAATCAAGGAAAGTCATTTCTTGTTGTTGTATATCAGACCATGCACATTATCCATGTTTCATGTATGTATGATTGTTTTCCTGTTTTGTTTGTATGCACTACGAAATCTTTAAGATATAACAAACACCAGTTGACTTTGACATTTTGCCTTATGATATCTCAACATCGTGTCTATTTTACATTTTTTTTTTTTTTTTTTGCTACTACATTATGATACTCTGTGTACATTTTTGCACCTGAACACTGTCTATGTTTTTGACATAATACGTTTTCTGTCATGCTATGCTGTATGCTTAATTATATCACTAGAAACCAGTTTTTATTTAATGGGTATATGATTTAAATGCAAGATATTAATCCTTATTCATCATTTTCAGAAAGCAATAATGTGTAAAAGAAATAAATGAAACAAACCACAGTGAATTACTATGAAATAGGAATTTCACCTACGGAATGAACGAAAGAAGATGCAATACTTCGTCATGAAGAGTAAATGGATCTGAATTAACAAGCGTTAACAAGAATATACTATACACATTGTATGATAGCAGTCTTAACTAATTATTTTTCTTTCAGAATACCAGGCGATTGATGCAGGCTGTCAGACAGAACTACACATCTTAGTTTTAGTGATGAAATATGACAGAAATAAGAAACTCTGTACTATGAATAGTTGTATGAAGTAAATGGTGATATGAATAATGAAGTGTCTTTTTTGCAGATTTTAATGAGTGGTGATGAATAGTTATATGAAGAATATGCTGATATGAATAATGAAGATTTTCTTTGCAGGTGATGATAGTAATGAAGTTATGGTTATATGAATAATGACATTTTTCTTTGCAGATGAGAATAACGATGAAGTTTATATATTTACTGTTAGTTAAGAAATGCTATGTAGTTATTTAAGTATTTGTTGCAGTTCATTTTGACAGTATGTCTTATGCCGCATGGTATAATGACTGAATGTTTTGGAAAGGATAGCTAGAGTACGTACATATTGCGTGCACATTTCATTACCTGTTAATTCGAAGTTCACTACTTTTCAGCATAATATGCGTTTCTTCTTTCAGCTTAATAATCCATTTTGTATTTTTTCTAGGAGAACCTATTCATGAAATTAATGTGCTATAAGCAGTCATTAAACCTGTTCCAGTACTTGCATTTTTTTTACCCATTTGTGTGTGTCATTCATGAAAGTGATCACATATACTCTACTTGTTTCATAACCTTGCTACAGCTGACTCATGACGAGTGACGTTACCTATCCTTATTTGCAGCAATAAGTCAAAAGCAAATATTGTTATGCCCCAGCAATTAGTTATCGATCCCAACGCAATGCATTGCTAGCACAAAACAAATGTATTAAAAGTCCCAAATAATGCTACCAGTTTAAGAGAGTTCTGAGTAATACTGAATGATGTTTTCTAACCACAGACCTTGAGTAATAGTTACAGTGTGTTACATTTTAAATATGTCTTATGTCACTTGAATGATGAGTTCTGAGTAATACTGAATGATATTTTGTAACAATGTATAAATGCTATGCCAGTAATTTCTGTAAATAATATTTTTGTTATACTCTATAAATGCAAGTACTAGAACAGGTTTAATGACTAACTCTATAAATGCTATGCCAATAATTAACTTTCATTTTGAATGATGACTTCTGAATAATACTGAATAATGTTTTATAAAAATATAAGAATACTTTGTACTTGGCCAATGAGTGCCAATAATCACCGCAATCAGATGAGTGATGAAAAATGTTTTGTAATATTCAATACTTGCTATATGTTTAGTAACTGGCCAATGAATGCCACTGTTTCTTATATTTTAAATTTGTCTTATGTCACTTACATGCTATTATATATGAATACCAGTAGCTTGATGCTACACTCCTTAGATCCTGTTTTGAATAATGACTTCTGAATAATGCATAAGAAATGGTTTGTAACTGGCCAATGAGTGCCAATAATTACCACAATCAGATGAGTTATGAATAGTGCTTTGTAATATTCAATACTTGCTATATGTTTAGTAACTGGCCAATGAATGCCAATGATTAGATAACTAGATGAATTATGTAACTGGTATGCCATTAATTAACTCTTGTTTTGAATGATCACTTTTGAATAATGCATAAAAATGGTTTGTAACTGGCCAATGAGTGCCAATGTTCACTGTAATCAGATGACTTATGAATATTATTCTGTAATACTTCATACATAGTACAGAAATGTTTAGTAACTAGGCAATGAGTGCCACCAATTACTCAAATCGGTTGATAGACTAGTGCAATTCTCAATGATGATTAGCATAAGACTTAATGTACTTCACCTTCTGACCTAATTACCAGAAATTACTGCAATATCCATTTGTCATGTCCATCCTTATGATCATGGAGCACTATATTTGGTTTCTGCACTAATTCTACGTTGGTGAAAGAGTGTAGTGTTGACACATCATGGTGTCCACCATCTTGAACAATGGAGATGTTATTATGGTTCCACTGTTTGGTGTACCTAATGTACTACCAAATGATAACATTGATTATTAATACGACATTTCAGTGTGTTGGCTACACTGATTAATACTTCAGGGAAGAGAACTTCAGATTGTCTCACTTGGTGTTGTGCTTCTGTAGAAAGATATGGACTTTCAGTGCAGCTATGTGCAACCTACTGTGCTACAACCATGATGGAATCCTTCCCTTTCCTATCCTAGTTCTTGTAAAATGGGAAAAAAATACTACAGTGCATGTGCACTTTATGTCATTTGTTAATATGATTTGTACTCATTGCGTATACATTTTGTCATTGCTTGATATGTTCTGTACTACAGTGTGTATGCACTTTATGTCATTTGTTAATATGTTTTGTACTCAAAGCGTATACATTTTGTGATTGCTTGATATGTTCTGTACTCAGTGCATGTGCACTCTATTTCGTTTCATGTTCTGCACTTATATATTCATGTATATACTCTGTGACTGTAAACTTAGTTAATTAAGAAAAATTTGTTGCTCATGGCAAGTCCAATTGACTCACCATCGCTGCCAAATTTTTGCCCCCCCCCCCCTCCAGTGGAGGGTTATGTAAGAGGACTGAGCAGATGTAATTTCGATGTACTGCTCATGCGCTGCCTGCGATATGCAAGGTATAAGAGAATCACTGACCAGAGAGCAGTGTTGACTCAGTACGAACTGTGTAGCTGTAGCAGTAAGTTGTTGCTAGTCTGCGCTAGTCTGCACTTGTGTGGAGTCTGCTCTGATCTGGTATAGTGTATCATGTTGGTTGGGCCGGTCGCGGTGCAGCGATGCCGGAGCCTGAGTATTGTTGTATAAGGTAAAAAGCAGCCTCGTGCATATCTCGTAATGTTATGTGAACTCCCATGTAAATCTTTTAAAAATGTCCTAATAATAATCTTTGTCATATAAAGTAATTTCCAACAAGCATTCATTTCAATTTAAAGAATTTACTAATTTCTCCAATCCATGATCATTCCGATTGTTGCAAAAGAAAAATCAGTTGCTTCCTTTCATAAATGACAAATCTATCGGCCAGCATTACACAGAGCTGTGCCGGAAAAGGGTTATTGTAAGAGCAGATAGCTGGCGACTTTATTGAGGTAAGAATTTTTGCCTTTTTATTCAGAATGATCTTACAGGGCCATGACGCAGCACTGCTGTCGTCCAAAATTTACCAGGTTACTCAATTTATTTTTTATTACGAGGTTTAGAAATTTTTCTGTTTCGAGCTTACATTAAATGGGAAACAAATTTTGTGGGTACATTAAATGTGAATGCATTTCTGTACGGAGATTATAAATGGGAAGCAATTTTGTTCTGAGGTTACACAAAAATTAGAATCATATTCATATTCATTATTATTATTATTTATTATAATTTTGTGGGGAGGTTATACTAAAATTAGAATCATAATCATATTATTATATATACAATTATTTTTGTGCGGAGGTTACAAAATGTGAACTGCTAAGGCGAAAGATCTTGTTAATAACTGTCTTCTGGGTTCCTAAGTATCATTTTATAAATGGTAGAAATTTTTTAAAAAAAAGTAAAATGAGAGCTGTAGCGGAGAATGGCCTTTCACTTCCCTGTAGTAATAATGAATGACGGTAGTCCCAAACAAGACGTCAGTACCAAGATATTGTGACTGATCCCCTAGCTGTTTTTAGCAGTATGTTTATTCTCCTTGCACTTTTACTAGTGCTATTAACTTCCCTTCCCTTTCCTTTCTTTCGCTGTCTCTCGTATTTCATTAAAGGTGATAATTTGCAGTTGTGTTTCACATTTTTTTATTTTAACGTAGCTTTCCATGTCTCGAATTACAATGTTTATCATTCCTGCCTCGTTTTGTAAGTATTAATTACCCATCTATCTCTTTAACTCTAATCATCAGAATTCCACAACACTTATTTCAGTTGACATTTCCAGTCGTTTTCTCTAGGACTAAAAATGAAATAAAATTATCGCCGATTTTCCAGATTTCATTTCCTGCTAGTAAGAGAGTACTGACAAATACACTCAGACAGAATTACTTCTGATAAATACGAACCAATGATCAAGCAGGTTCACTGCTGTATTGTCTTATTTTATGTCGAACATGGCGACAGTCAACAAGTCTAAGGTTAGATAATCGGACTCTTCTTCAGAAACAGCTCTTATCTATATGCTACGCTGTTGCTTTACGTTGTTTTGATATTTTACGTTCCATCAACAATTAACTGTTCTTCAGTATTAATTTGGCAGGAAATTCGTGGACGCCTGCTACATTATCTGAGTTAGAAGTTTACGTATGTTAGTCACACACGAGTTTGTTTTTCTTCTATTATTCAGCCATTTAACAACTCGTGCCCCTTCTTCCTACCTTTCTCAAAATTCTTTTCCCCGTATTGAGTTCAGTAGCGGTTGGATATCGACAGGTGTAATGAAAATTGCTGCAATTCTACACTCCTGGAAATGGAAAAAAGAACACATTGACACCGGTGTGTCAGACCCACCATACTTGCTCCGGACACTGCGAGAGGGCTGTACAAGCAATGATCACACGCACGGCACAGCGGACACACCAGGAACCGCGGTGTTGGCCGTCGAATGGCGCTAGCTGCGCAGCATCTGTGCACCGCCGCCGTCTGTGTCAGCCAGTTTGCCGTGGCATACGGAGCTCCATCGCAGTCTTTAACCCTGGTAGCATGCCGCGACAGCGTGGACGTGAACCGTATGTGCAGTTGACGGACTTTGAGCGAGGGCGTATAGTGGGCATGCGGGAGGCCGGGTGGACGTACCGCCGAATTGCTCAACACGTGGGGCGTGAGGTCTCCACAGTACATCGATGTTGTCGCCAGTGGTCGGCGGAAGGTGCACGTGCCCGTCGACCTGGGACCGGACCGCAGCGACGCACGGATGCACGCCAAGACCGTAGGATCCTACGCAGTGCCGTAGGGGACCGCACCGCCACTTCCCAGCAAATTAGGGACACTGTTGCTCCTGGGGTATCGGCGAGGACCATTCGCAACCGTCTCCATGAAGCTGGGCTACGGTCCCGCACACCGTTAGGCCGTCTTCCGCTCACGCCCCAACATCGTGCAGCCCGCCTCCAGTGGTGTCGCGACAGGCGTGAATGGAGGGACGAATGGAGACGTGTCGTCTTCAGCGATGAGAGTCGCTTTTGCCTTGGTGCCAATGATGGTCGTATGCGTGTTTGGCGCCGTGCAGGTGAGCGCCACAATCAGGACTGCATACGACCGAGGCACACAGGGCCAACACCCGGCATCATGGTGTGGGGAGCGATCTCCTACACTGGCCGTACACCACTGGTGATCGTCGAGGGGACACTGAATAGTGCACGGTACATCCAAACCGTCATCGAACCCATCGTTCTACCATTCCTAGACCGGCAAGGGAACTTGCTGTTCCAACAGGACAATGCACGTCCGCATGTATCCCGTGCCACCCAACGTGCTCTAGAAGGTGTAAGTCAACTACCCTGGCCAGCAAGATCTCCGGATCTGTCCCCCATTGAGCATGTTTGGGACTGGATGAAGCGTCGTCTCACGCGGTCTGCACGTCCAGCACGAACGCTGGTCCAACTGAGGCGCCAGGTGGAAATGGCATGGCAAGCCGTTCCACAGGACTACATCCAGCATCTCTACGATCGTCTCCATGGGAGAATAGCAGCCTGCATTGCTGCGAAAGGTGGATATACACTGTACTAGTGCCGACATTGTGCATGCTCTGTTGTATGTGTCTATGTGCCTGTGGTTCTGTCAGTGTGATTATGTGATGTATCTGACCCCAGGAATGTGTCAATAAAGTTTCCCCTTCCTGGGACAATGAATTCACGGTGTTCTTATTTCAATTTCCAGGAGTGTATATATCAACAAAACATGCACCACGGTTTCAGTTACAGTCAACCTGCACGAACAGTCCAAAAATGAATACATTGAAACGTCCCCTTAGAAAAATTTAATGAATTACTGTGCTGATAAACCTCTTACATTATTTGATTTTCAAACAGCTGAGCAGAACTGAACGTACTCAGACATTTCGCTCTTTACCTATTCTGATCAACACTAAGCTGACACACAATATTTTTAGCGCAACGCAATCTGACTTTCAATAATCCCTACAAAAGAATGGCCCTGACTAACATTAACCTATACCTTTCACAAATCACTTACCTCACAAAAATCTTCGTTACTCGAACTACTGCAATACAGCGAGCGCCACTACTGCCAGCTAAATAAAAGATTCTAACTACTGAAGGCACTAACTACTGATAGGCATAGTTATCAAATGAAAGATTTTGATAAAGAACAATGTATTTACCTTAATAGTGTTCAAAAGTCATTATATATATATATATATATATATATATATATATATATATATATATATATATATATATATATATATATATATATATATATATATAAATTGATGACATGCAGTCTTACAAATTTACTGTCTCTGATGGGCACACGTCCAGATCATCCGCTCTCAAAACTCCGTCGCTTCTCTCCCCACATCCAGCACTGCTGGCGGCTCACCTCCAACTGCGCAACGCTACGCGCTGTTCACATCCAACTGCCCAACACTACAGTAGCGAATATTACAACAATGCTAATCAGCCACGGACTGCACACAGCACAGCCAGTGATTTTCATACAGAGCGCTACGTGGCGTTACCAAATAAAAACCTAAACAGCCTACTTACAACATGTACGTATGTGTTTTTCTTACCGACTCAGGACAGAGGACAGACATTTCAATTTACAGCACTACATACTGCAATATCCCAATATCGGAGAGGACCTGGCCACCTGCCAGCCCACACATGTTGACTGAACACCCACCCAGCCTTTTAATCTTACCACGCAAGTGCTAATATATGTTTCCTGGTGTCATATATGGAAAACTTGCTGATAAGGGAGAGAGCAGATAACTATAGCTGACAGACGCGCAAGTCAGTATACTGCCAGCGCGGGACTCAATGTCAGACAAAAACGTAATGGACTCTACAGCGTACAGCAACGTCCTGCTGTGTGTATTAGCTCGTGGACAGGGTTCCGAAATAATTAATGTTGCCCACTCCGGCCAAGAATGGTGCACGACGTGCGGAATCTTCACCAAATAAGTTTCTTTGGTTTTATGAGGAAATAACCCATTAACAATCGTGTTACAGGAAGTAATAAGTAATTTGATCATCAATATTTGGGATATTATTCTACAGTTGTCATATATTTCTCAAAAATTATGGAAGCGACTAAAGTAGCTTGCTAAATGGAAATCATGCATACATCTGACGTATTTGGTAAATATCATCATATGAAAGAACATCATTTCAGTGGCCACGCGTGACTCAGTATGGATCTACGAAGGAGAAAGGTGTTTTCTTTGTGTTCATATTTAATTTTTAATTAATACATTTACGACAATTCCTGTTACTTTCTGAAGAGACTGAGTTAATTTTCTTGTCATAATGAAACAAAACCTTATGGAGAACATCAGCTCGATGTTTCATTTACTTGAAACTTCGTGTATTTTGATTTGTAAGTAGCCATTTGGAAGTAGCGATTTTTTACCGCATTTATATTTATATCGATAGTGAAATATACAACAAATTGACCACATTATCCAATTTTTGTATCAGAGCAGTTCAAATAAGTAAAGATTGAAAATGAACGCATTGACAGTGAACTGATTAGGTTATATACTATTATACAAGTGAGAACAGTTCCACATTCAAGCCCAACATTTATAACCAGCAAGCCCCCTCCCCACTCTCCTGTTCCATTCACGAATGGTGCGTCGGAAGAATGGTTGGTGGTGAAGCTCCATATGACATCTAATTTCGCTAATTTTCTCGTTGAGTCTCGCGGTTCTAGGCGCTCAGTTCGGAACCGTGCGACTGCTACGGTCGCGGGTTCGAATCCTGCCTCGGGCATGGATGTGTGTGATGTCTTTAGGTTAGTTAGGTTTAAGTAGTTCTAAGTTCTAGGGGACTGATGACCACAGATGTGAAGTCCCATAGTGCTCAGAGCCATTTGAACCAATTTTCTCGTTGAGATTATTTCGCGCGACGTATAGGGGGTAATACTTTGTCCAACCCTCGAACGCTCTCGAAATTTCAACAGCGAACCTTTCCTTTATGGCCAGAATGAAATTTTCGCTCTGCTGTGGAGTGTGCACTGGTACTTCCCGGCATGTTACAAGTGTATGCCAGACGTGGACTCAAAACCTATACCTTTGCTTTTCGCGGGCACGTGACTCTAACCAGGCTGTGGCTAAGACATGTCTCCGCAATATACAGGGTGACACAGAAAAACGCGAACATTTCCACAATCCAATAAAACTAGAAGTGGTGAAGGAAAGAAATTGCATTCATAGTAACTGAAACCTTACAACTTTGCCATTTACGAAACATTGATGGCATTTATCATTTTTTTATAATTACGTCCTTTATATGGCGTCCTCCTGTACGAGTACATTCGTGAAATCTGCAGTTGAGATTCCTCACTGACCGCTGCAACATCTCAGCTGGGATACTGTGAACTGCATCCCGAATTCTCTGTTTTAACTCATCCAGGGTTTTTACTCCAGTGTAGACTTTGCTCTTGAGGTATCCTCACAAGAAAAAGTCATAAACGGATACATCTGGCGATTTAGGTGGCCAGGGAATGTTACCGAATCATGAGATCACTCGGTTGCCAAACAATTCTCTCACATATGCCATTGATTGACGTGCAGTGTGTGATGTCGCTTCGTCCTGTTGAATCCAGGCTTCTTGAACGCTGGAAAGTTCTTCAATGCAGGTGTAACTAAAGTTCGTAACATCTCCACATAACGACAGGCATTTACTGTTGTTGTTTCCTTGTTTATTTGCGAAAAAATACGGTCCGACAATACCATGTGATGAAACACCCCACCATACTGTCACTTTACTAGCGTGTAAAGGGCGCTCATGTACGTCATTAGGATCTGTGTTTGCCCGGTAACGGTAGTTCTGTTTATTCACATAACCTGTGAATGAAAATGTGCCTCATCTGACATCCACGACTTGCTTAGAAATTCATCGTCATTGTTTATTTTTATTATCATTTGTTGACAGAATCCTAATCGCAACCGATAATCTTTGTCCTTCAATGGTTGCACCATATGTAGTTTGTGTGGATGAAATTTTAAATCAAGCTGAAGAGTTCCGCAAGCACTCTTCCGGGACAATCCAATCACTGGTGCTTACTAACAAATTGAACGGCGTGGGCTCCGTAAGACAGACTTGCGTACAACTTCAATGTTCGCTGGAGAACGCACACTCCTTGGTCGTCGTGTTGGTTTCTTCTTGAGGGCAGATACATGCTCTTCAAAGTTATTAATCCAACATTTTATCGTGTGTTTCGACGGAGCGGCATCATGACGTCCCAAATTATAAAAACGTCGACACTCCCTCTGCGCCACTACAAAACTATCATTGTTTTTATAAAATATTTTTATGGCTAACGCATGCTGTTGTCCGTTCCACTGAGACATGATTACCGAAATGGCGGACTATTTACTCCCTGACTGTCACGAACCCGCAGTGCTGCCACCTGCTCATGGCTGCCACTACTCATTTCAAACATTCCCGTTATTCTGTGTCACCCTGTACTTTCTTCCAAGAGTACTATTCCGGCAAAGGTATGCAGGAGAAATTACGTGAAGTTTGGAAGATAGGAGATGAGGCGCTGGCGGAAGTAAAGCTATAAGGAAGGGTCCTGAGTCGTGCTTAGGTAGCTCAGTCGGTATAAAACGGTTCAGATGGCTCTGAGCACTATGGGACCTAACATCTGAGGTCATCAGTCCCCTAGAACTATTTAAACCTAACTAACCTAAGGACATCACCCACATCCATGCCCGAGGCAGGATTCGAACCTGCGACCGTAGCAGTCACGCGGTTCCGGACTGAAGCGCCCTAACCACACGGCCACCGCGGCCGGCTCAGTCGGCAGAGCACTTGCTAGAGTAAGTATGCAGACGTTTTCAGACGTGCTAATGGTGACTGTGTGTTGAAAATGGCTCAAAGAACACATACTGATGACGTTATGAGGGGTAGAATACTGGGGCGACTGGAGGCTGGTCGAACACAGCAGGTCGTAGCACGGGCCCTCCGTGGGCTACAAAATGTGATCTCAAGATTATGGCAACGATTTCAGCAGACAGGAAACGTGTCCAGGGGCTACAGTACGGGACATCCACATTGTACAACACCACAAGAACACCGATAGCTCACCATCAATGCCCGCAGCCAGCCACGGAGTACTGCAGGTAGCCTTGCTCGGGACCTTACCACAGCCACTGGAACAGTTGTCTCCAGACACACAGTCTACAGACGACTGAACAGACATGGTTTATTCGCCCGGGGACCTGCAAGGTGCATTCCACTGACCCCTGGTCACAGGAAAACCCGTAAAGCCTGGTGTTAAGAACACAGTACAGCGTCATTGGAACAGTAGTCCCAGGTTACGCTAACGGGCGAGTCCAGGTAGAGTCTGAAAGTGATTCTCGCCGGGTTTTCATTTGGCGTGAACCAGGAACCAGATACCAATCCCTTAACGTCCTTGAAAGGGACCTGTATGGAGGTCGTGGTCTGATGGTGTGGGGTGGGATTATGATTGGTGCACGTACACCCCTGCATGTTTTTGACAGAGGAACTGTAACAGGTCAGTTCTATCGGGACGTCATTTTGCACCAGTATGTCCGCCTTTTCAGGGGTGCAGTGTGTCCCACCTTCCTCCTGATGGATGATAACGCACGGTGCCACAGAGCTGCCATCGTGGAGGAGTACCTTGAAACAGAAGATATCAGGCGAATGAAGTGGCTGGCCTGTTCTCCAGACCTAAACCCCATCGAGCACATCAGGGATGCTCTCGGTCGACCTATCGCTGCACGTCTTCAAACCCCTACGACACTTCAGGAGCTCCGACAGGCACGGGTGCAAGAATGGGAGGCTATACCCCAGCAGCTGCTCGACCACCTGATCCAGAGTTTGCCAACCCGTTGTGCGGCCTCTGTACGTGTGCTTGGTGATCATATCCCATACTGATGTCGGGGTACATGCGCAGGAAACAGTGGCGTTTTGTAGCGCATGTATTTCGGGACGGTTTTCTCAACTTATCACCAATACCGTGGACTTACAGATCTGTGTCGTGTGTGTTCTCTATGTGCCTATGCTATTGGAGCCAGTTTTGTGTAGTGCCACATTGTGTGGCACCACATTCTGCAATTATCCTTAATTTATGAGCACGAGTGTATTTACAAACTTAGCCATTTCGGATATGCTTCCACCCTTACCCCGAAAGCCAATGGTAATGCCCTTTTGGACGTCTGATAAATCGCTCGGATTCCACATTACGACAATGACTGCACTGTTTCCCGCGACCCCACGACATGCTTTACATGCTCTCCAATACTAGTGCTGCCATCTGCCGCCAGAGGGTGGGTATTGCACTTCGACGCCGAATATACGCGGTGATAATAATGTGACTGGACAGTTTATTAGCAGAACTGAAACACTACCTTGGGGTATTTCAGAAATTGTCTTAACATTTGTCGATTTTGTTCAGTTAAGATGGTGGTGGTGGTGGTTAGTGTTTAACGTCCCGTCGACAACGAGGTCATTAGAGACGGAGCGCAAGCTCGGGTTAGGGAAGGATTGGGAAGGAAATCGGCCGTGCCCTTGCAAAGGAACCATCCCGGCATTTGCCTGAAACGATTTAGGGAAATCACGGAAAACCTAAATCAGGATGGCCGGAGACGGGATTGAACCGTCGTCCTCCCGAATGCGAGTCCAGTGTGCTAACCACTGCGCCACCTCGCTCGGTGTTCAGTTAAGAGCGGAGTGTTGTATGCAGTGACAAATTTGTTACGATACTCGCCAAACTCGCATTTTGTTCACTAAACAACAGTGTTTAACTGTAATGATTGCCTTCCGGAAGCCAAGGAACACGGCATCAACCTGGCCACCGTCGTGTACGGTATTCTGGATCTAACAGACAAACAGAGTGAGCTGTGTTCAGCAAGATCTCTGTTTGCGAAATCCATGTCCCTTTTTTAGAGGAGATTTGTGTTCTCCAAAAACGTCTAATTCTTGAGCAAAAAAACAATTTCATCATTCTGAAACACATAGGCGTCAGCGACAGAAGCTTGTTATGTAAAGGACCGGAGCAATAACAGGATGTATACAATGTTTCACTAGATACTCGTTGAAGAGCTTTGCGATTAGAAGAAAAAGCTCTGTTAAAGAGCGAAAAGGGGCAATCTCAAGTTTTCTAGAAGTGATGTCAGCCAGTGGAGAGTACTGTGAACGCCTTTCATGAGATGCATGTGCTGTTTGTCACTGCATTAATTGCAGTCGACATCGAAACGAGATAAAGGTATGATAAAAGGCGATTTCGAATAAGCGCTATTATTACTGACGTGAGTTCTTCTTGTGGTGCGCCTAATGTAATGGCGCTCTTAAGTAATAAACGTGGATCGCAAACAAAGCATTCAGGAGACAAACTGATTCGAAATGAGAGAAAAACTAGCTGGCCTCCGGGCTGCCAGGGTGACGTCACTGCCCTAAACACCTAAACAAGACAGCTACGAAAGCTGCAGTGCGAAATAACATTAACTCCGCTGCAAATTAGAGCATCTGCTGATTATCGTTTTCACCGAGAAAGCTTGACAAAGATCGGTTTTTCCTCAAATGAGCATGAGAGGTAAAAATAACTATTCCAACTCAAATACAAAGCCGGCCGGAATGGCCGAGCGGTTCAAGGCGCTACAGTCTGGAACCGCGCGACCGCTACGGTCGCAGGTTCGAATCCTGCCTCGGGCATGATGGGTATGATGTCCTTAGGTTAGTTCGGTTTAAGTAGTTCTAAGTTCTAGGGGACTGATGACCACAGAAGTTAAGTCCCATAGAGCTCAGAGCCAGCTAATACAAGGAGGCCAGTAAGGGTTTTTGTGGTATGGTCACTGGAGGGATTCGCACAGACTTTAGGAAATACTAAAGACCTGACATGAAACTGAAGCAAGTGTTCCAAATAATAAATCAGATGATGCAACACAAGGAATTAGAACTCATGCAGACATATATCGGACACTGCTTGCCCCACACTTGTATAGAAAGCACTGAATGACACGGAACATCATGGAAAAAAAGGTTATGAAATGTATAAATAAGAAAATGAGGAAGAAAACATGATAAGTCAAACATTACCGCTCCAGATTTCTACTTATAATTAATAAAGCAATGCTACATTCATGTACTGGAGGGACACTAGTGTCCGAATGTTTTAAAACGAAAATGAAAGCTCACCCGCACAGCAGTTAGGTTATAGAGAACATATTTGTGAGAGAAGAAAAGAAGAGAGACAAATCGAATTTATTTATGAAAATGTTTTTAAACTATTCACAAAATCAAGTTTTTAAGGCGAAAGAAGAATTTAAACTGTCGAGTAAACCAGAAGAAAGAAAATGATTGAAAATTTTACTTAATTCTGAAATATTATTGAGTAAAGAAAATTGAAACAACTCGACTGTAGTTAAGGTGGATTCAAGTTTATATCCAATTGTTCGATATCACTTTTGCATGAATTATATGTCATGGCTTGAAAATCAGAGAATATCGATTGGAATAGCTAATCAAGCCATTTTTGTGAAATTGTAGAGTACTAACTTTGGAAAGTCACAAACCACGAAAATGACGTTGAACAAGGTGATACGGCCAGCGTTTGAAGTCTTCCATCTCAAGGTTGTGTCGCTCACGATTTTCCGCACGAGTTCCACTGGGAACACACACGTCTCTTTGAAGAAGTGCGATAATGTGATGTGCTAATGGCGTGGCGAACATACTGGGTGTTAACATATGCTAATGTGAGCCACTGTCCACTCACTGACGGATCAGAAAGACTCGTTAAGTCGGACTCGTTGATTTATAGAGTCGAGCTGCTTCAAAGCGACGAGTCAGCGTTCTAAGTAGACGAAAGATGGTGAATGAAACGAAAACAAGATTAAAAAAAGGAAGGACGGAATCATTATTACTCAGACAGCAGGAGGGAGACTGGAATGTTTGCCAAGAAAACTGAACATTTTTCACATGAGAGACATTAGAGTGTACGCGTTGATTTCAACAGAAATCAGCTGCATTTCATACATTATCGGGCTATCACACAGAAATGAAAAACCTGCCACTACTTTTTAAAGTGAATCAGGGAGTTCATAAGAGATTATGATCCTGCTTTCTACCCTGAAATTTACATGAATCATCACCCACTAACAACCCAAAACTTCCGCGAAGCCCAACAGAGGAAAAAGGAGGCGGGGAGTTACTCGGAAGTAACTCAGATGAGATTTTAATCAGGATATCGTATGCAAACACCATGCAATACTGCCCCAAAGCATTATTAATTGTGCTTTATAGGCTCAATTTTTGCAGGACAAATGTGTTTCTCATTTGTGGTCTACGCTGTCTAACAAACTGAAAACTGAGAGCTGCTGTGGTGGGAACAATAACTTACGATGACGATATCTCTGCCGCCGCGTGTCTCGAAGTTTGGATTTACGTCGCCTTATCTGATCTGCCAAATAAATTCTTACGGATGATAAACGAAAGTGATATTTACGTATTCATCGTGATTCATGAGCAAGCTGCAGCATAAGGGTTGATTCGGGGGAGAAGACCGAACAGCGAGGTCATCAGTCCAATCGGATTAGGGCAGGATGGGGACGGAAGGCGGCAGTGCTCTTTCGAAGGAACCATCCCAGAATTTTCCTGAAGCGATTTAGGAAAATCACGATAAACCGAAATCAGGCTGGCTGGACGCGGGCTTGAACCGTCGTCCTCCCGAATGCGAGTCCAGTGTGCTAACAACTGCGCCACCTCGCTTGGTACCATAAGGGAATGAAGCACGTTTCCTCATAAAGAAAATCTGAAGCATTCTCAAATAGAGGTATGGTACGGGACGTATAACTCCTGGAGAAAAGGTGCAAAATGGTACATTCGGGAAGAGTAAATGTAACATAAACACAATATAATGTTTGACTACGCCTTGTACACAAAGTTAATCGTCATGGATAAGCATAGGTGTCGAATTAAACCAGCGAGCATCATGGTACAAGAATACTCAAAAATATATTTACGAATTTCTGAAAAATAACCTTTCGAGTCAGACAAATTGTTTGTAAATCAGCTGAATTTATGGATGGTTGCCTCAGAAACGGATGCCGTTCAATGGGTTCTTGTCAAAAGCGAGAAAGGTTCGAATGCCAAATTCAATCCAAAAAAGTCACGATTCTGAATAGCTACAACGCACTCTCGATTTCCAATCACATGAGTACAACATGAATGATCGTAGCTTGCTGCAGTCTAGCATAGTGCTGAATGTTACTGGTCGAATTCACCCATACCAAATGTACAAGATATGTGTATAAATCGCATCTGCTCGATGTGCTGCCCAGGAAAAGAGTACTTTGTGCTTAAACTGCACGAGGCGTTCAACAGAGCTTCGACTGACCGGCACCGGTCAGAGATGTAAAGTCTCTCCAGGAGATAGCTACCCGATCCTGTTGCAAAGATGTACCGCTGCTGCAGACCGTGTCGGCTAGTGTCTACATCTACATCTACATCTACATTGATACTCCGCAAGCCACCCAACGGTGTGTGGCGGAGGGCACTTTACGTGCCACTGTCATTACCTCCCTTTCCTGTTCCAGTCGCGTATGGTTCGCGGGAAGAACGACTGTCTGAAAGCCTCCGTGCGCGCTCTAATCTCTCTAATTTTACATTCGTGATCTCCTCGGGAGGTATAAGTAGGGGGAAGCAATATATTCGATACCTCATCCAGAAACACACCCTCTCGAAACCTGGCGAGCAAGCTACACCGCGATGCAGAGCGCCTCTCTTGCAGAGTCTGCCACTTGAGTTTATTAAACATCTCCGTAACGCTATCACGGTTACCAAATAACCCGGTGACGAAACGCGCCGCTTTTCTTTGGATCTTTTCTATCTCCTCCGTCAACCCGACCTGGTACGGATCCCACACTGATGAGCAATACTCAAGTATAGGTCGAACGAGTGTTTTGTAAGCCACCTCCTTTGTTGATGGACTACATTTTCTAAGCACTCTCCCAATGAATCTCAACCTGGTACCCGCCTTACCAACAATTAATTTTATATGATCATTCCACTTCAAATCGTTCCGTACGCATACTCCCAGATATTTTACAGAAGTAACTGCTACCAGTGTTTGTTCCGCTATCATATAATCATACAATAAAGGATCCTTCTTTCTATGTATTCGCAATACATTACATTTGTCTATGTTAAGGGTCAGTTGCCACTCCCTGCACCAAGTGCCTATCCGCTGCAGATCTTCCTGTATTTCGCTACAATTTTCTAATGCAGCAACTTCTCTGTATACTACAGCATCATCCGCGAAAAGCCGCATGGAACTTCCGACACTATCTACTAAGTCATTTATATATATTGTGAAAAGCAATGGTCCCATAACACTCCCCTATGGCACGCCAGAGGTTACTTTAACGTCTGTAGACGTCTCTCCATTGATAACAACATGCTGTGTTCTGTTTGCTAAAAACTCTTCAATCCAGCCACACAGCTGGTCTGATATTCCGTAGGCTCTTACTTTGTTTATCAGGCGACAGTGCGGAACTGTATCGAACGCCTTCCGGAAGTCAAGAAAAATAGCATCTACCTGGGAGCCTGTATCTAATATTTTCTGGGTCTCATGAACAAATAAGGCGAGTTGGGTCTCACACGATCGCTGTTTCCGGAATCCATGTTGATTCCTACATAGTAGATTCTGGGTTTCCAGAAATGACATGATACGCGAGCAAAAAACATGTTCTAAAATTCTACAAGAGATCGACGTAAGAGATATAGGTCTATAGTTTTGCGCATCTGCTCGACGACCCTTCTTGAAGACTGGGACTATCTGTGCTCTTTTCCAATCATTTGGAACCCTCCGTTCCTCTAGAGACTTGCGGTACACGGCTGTTAGAAGGGGGGCAAGCTCTTTCGCGTACTCTGTGTAGAATCGAATTGGTATCCCGTCAGGTCCAGTGGACTTTCCTCTATTGAGTGATTCCAGTTGCTTTTTCTATTCCTTGGACACTTATTTCGATGTCAGCCATTTTTCCATTTGTGCGAGGATTTAGAGAAGGAACTGCAGTGCGGTCTTCCTCTGTGAAACAGCTTTGGAAAAAGGTGTTTAGTATTTCAGCTTTACGCGTGTCATCCTCTGTTTCAATGCCATCATCATCCCGTAGTGTCTGGATATGCTGTTTCGAGCCACTTACTGATTTAACGTAAGACCAGAACTTCCTAGGATTTTCTGTCAAGTCGGTACATAGAATTTTACTTTCGAATTCAATGAACGCTTCACGCATAGCCCTCCTTACGCTAACTTTGACATCGTTTAGCTTCTGTTTGTCTGAGAGGTTTTGGCTGCGTTTAAACTTGGAGTGGAGCTCTCTTTGCTTTCGCAGTAGTTTCCTAACTTTGTTGTTGTACCACGGTGGGTTTTTCCCGTCCCTCACAGTTTTACTCGGCACGTACCTGTCTAAAACGTATTTTACGATTGCCTTGAACTTTTTCCATAAACACTCAACATTGTCAGTGTCGGAACAGAAATTTTCGTTTTGATCTGTTAGGTAGTCTGAAATCTGCCTTCTATTACTCTTGCTAAACAGATAAACCTTCCTCCCTTTTTTTATATTCCTATTAACTTCCATATTCAGGGATGCTGCAACGGCCTTATGATCACTGATTCCCTGTTCTGTACATACAGAGTCGAAAAGTTCGGGTCTGTTTGTTATCAGTAGGTCCAAGATGTTATCTCCACGAGTCGGTTCTCTGTTTAATTGCTCGAGGTAATTTTCGGATAGTGCACTCAGTATAATGTCACTCGATGCTCTGTCCCTACCACCCGTCCTAAACATCTGAGTGTCCCAGTCTATATCTGGTAAATTGAAATCTCCACCTAAGACTATAACATGCTGAGAAAATTTATGTGAAATGTATTCCAAATTTTCTCTCAGTTGTTCTGCCACTAATGCTGCTGAGTCGGGAGGTCGGTAAAAGGAGCCAATTATTAACCTAGTTCGGTTGTTTAGTGTAACCTCCACCCATAATAATTCACAGGAACTATCCACTTCTACTTCACTACAGGATAAACTACTACTAACTGCGACGAACACTCCACCACCGGTTGCATGCAATCTATCCTTTCTAAACACCGTCTGTACCTTTGTAAAAATTTCGGCAGAATTTATCTCTGGCTTAAGCCAGCTTTCTGTACCTATAACGATTTCAGCTTCGGTGCTTTCTATCAGCGCTTGAAGTTCCGGTACTTTACCAACGCAGCTTCGACAGTTGACAATTACAATACCGATTGCTGCTTGGTCCCCACATGTCCTGACTTTGCCCCGCACCCGTTGAGGCTGTTGCCCTTTCTGTACTTGCCCAAGGCCATCTAACCTAAAAAACCGCCCAGCCCACGCCACACAACCCCTGCTACCCGTGTAGCCGCTTGTTGCGTGTAGTGGACTCCTGACCTATCCAGCGGAACCCGAAACCCCACCACCCTATGGCGCAAGTCGAGGAATCTGCAGCCCACACGGTCGCAGAACCGTCTCAGCCTCTGATTCAGACCCTCCACTCGGCTCTGTACCAAAGGTCCGCAGTCAGTCCTGTCGACGATGCTGCAGATGGTGAGCTCTGCTTTCATCCCGCTAGCGAGACTGGCAGTCTTCACCAAATCAGATAGCCGCCGGAAGCCAGAGAGGATTTCCTCGGATCCATAGCGACACACATCATTGGTGCCGACATGAGCGACCACCTGCAGATGGGTGCACCCTGTACCCTTCATGGCATCCGGAAGGACCCTTTCCACATCTGGAATGACTCCCCCCGGTATGCACACGGAGTGCACATTGGTTTTCTTCCCCTCTCTTGCAGCCATTTCCCTAAGGGGCCCCATTACGCGCCTGACGTTGGAGCTCCCAACTACCAGTATGCCCACCCTCTGCGACTGCCCGGATCTTGCAGACTGAGGGGCAACCTCTGGAACAGGACAAGCAGGCATGTCAGGCCGAAGATCAGTATCAGCCTGAGACAGAGCCTGAAACCGGTTCGTCAGACAAACTGGAGAGGCTTTCCGTTCGGCCCTCCGGAATGTCTTTCGCCCCCTGCCACACCTTGAAACGACCTCCCACTCTACCACAGGTGAGGGATCAGCCTCAATGCGGGCAGTATCCCGGGCAACCACAGTCGTAGTCCGATCAGGGGATGCGTGGGACGAGCTGGCCGTCCCCGACAAACCCCCATCCGGACCCCCACAGTGATGCCCATTGGCAACAGCCTCAAGCTGTGTGACCGAAGCCAACACTGCCTGAAGCTGGGAGCGAAGGGATGCCAACTCAGCCTGCATCCGAACACAGCAGTTGCAGTCCCTATCCATGCTAAAAACTGTTTTGCAAAGAACGTCTGAACTAATCTACAGAGAGCGCAAACAAATCGACAAAATTTAAACGGTTATTAAAATACAAGATTGCCTAGTAAATGCAGTAATGCTGCTACTTGCGCACTGCTGACGCTGCTCGGCGGCGGAAGGAGACTAAGCGAAATTACACTATTCAGGTACTAAAACACGATGCTACACTCTCAAATACTATAATACGCCCGAAATTTATGAATTAAACAATGCAAGTACCAAAAACACGCAAAGAAATTAAGAATTAAACTATGTAACAAATGAGTGAGCTAGGAGTATACGACTTGCTGCTCAGCTGCTTATCCAACGGCGGCAGGGAGCACACTGACTGCGACCAACCGACACTGGCCGTTCAAAACAAAAACAGTAGACAAACGACTACGCGAATTTACACTATTCAGGTACTAAAACGCGATGCTACAATTCTCAAATACTATAATACGCCCGAAATTTATGAATTAAACAATGCAAGTACCAAAAACACGCAAAGAAATTAAGAATTAAACTATGTAACAAATGAGTGAGCTAGGAGTATACGACTTGCTGCTCAGCTGCTTATCCAACGGCGGCAGGGAGCACACCCGGCGGGTGGCTTTACACTGAACATGCCTGTACATATCTTGCAACGTCAAATGTGCACACGCAAATTCTGTAGTGCTAGAGTTCGTGCAGCACGGTCGGCCTTCCAGCTCCAGCGTGTTAGTAAATTCTGAAGTAATGAGAGTCGCTGTCGACACAAGTGTTCCGTGCGGAGGTAGCGGCGCGGCATTTGGCGCAGAGTCCAAAAGAAGAGCTGGGCAGCCGCGTGTACGCAACACTGGCCGCCCCTGCGCGCCGTGTGGGAATGCGATGCACTTTGCAGCGGGCAGCGGACGCTTCGGGCAAGGCCGCGGCGCATCCTCACTCCCTCTGCGGTTCCCCTCGGCAGCCACGTCGCTTGCTCAACAGCCTGCGCCTAGACGCTTCAGCACGCCTCCTTGTACATGGCGATTACCTAACAGCCACGGACATTTGTACTGTACAAGATGCCGATCACGTAATTCAAAGCGGCACTCGCCACGAATATCGGGTTACACACGTGTCTTGCTAATGACTCAGTCGTCACGCCATATAAAATCGTATGTGTTCAGTTCAAGTGACGATGACGAATGAGAGCGGAGTGTTTGTTGTTGTCGTGGTCTTCAGTCCTGTGACTTCTTCATCTCCCTGTACCTACTGCAACCTACATCCTTCTGAATCTGCTTAGTGTATTCATCTCTTGGTCTCCCTCTACGATTTTTATCCTCCACGCTGCCCTCCAATACTAAATTGGTTATCCCTTGATGCCTCAGAACATGTCCTACCAACTGATCCCTTCTTCTAGTCAAGCTGTGCCACAGACTCCTCTTCTCCCCAATTCTATTCAATACCTCCTCATTGTTCATGTGATCTACCCATCTAATCTGCAGCATTCTTCTGTAGCACCACATTTCGAAAGCTTCTATTCTCTTCTTGTCCAAACTATTTTTCGTCCATGTTTCACTCCCATACATGGCTACACTCCATACAAATACTGCCGACCGCGGTGGTCTAGCGGTTCTAGGCGCTCAGTCCGGAACCGTGCGACTGCTACGGTCGCAGGTTTCAATCCTGCCTCGGACATGGATGTTTGTGATGTCCTTAGGTTAGGTTTAAGTAGTTCTAAGTTCTAGGGGACTGATGACCTTAGAAGTTAAGTCCCATAGTGCTCAGAGCCATACAAATACTTTCAGAAACGACTTCCTGACACTTAAATCTATACTCGATGTTAACAAATTTCTCTTCTTCAGAAACGTTTTCCTTGCCATTGCCAGTCTACATTATATATCCTCTCTACTTCGACCATCATCACTTATTTTGCTCCCCAAATAGCAAAACTCCTTTACTACTTTAAGTGTCTCATTTCCTAATCTAATTCCCTCAGCATTCTTTCTTTTGCTACTGCCTTTATTGCACAGTGTGCGCAGGGTCGGCAGGGTTAACTACGGATGTGGCATGGTCAATTTTAAGGGGTGACCGGATCCTTCTTCTTGACGCGATTAAAAAAGTTTTCCCTAAGTTCATCACATTTGTAAACTGTTAGTTCCTTATCATACACCCCTACACTAAGAACACAGTTTTTCAATTGTGAATCTGCTTGTGTCCGCCATTATAACACAAATGTTTAAAACAGTATCACATTGGTAACAAAACAGAACACGATCACGTGCCGTGGCAGTCGCCAGAAACACAATCGAAACAAGATCATATACCCGTATTTTCGTTGAGAGACGCCTGCATTGTTGTAATTTAACGCATATGTATTATATGAGTTGCTGTAATTTGAGTAGCCTCTGTCAGAAGACGGGCGTACTGTGGGCATGGAATATTATTTGCAACCTAGAAAACATATCCAGATCCATGAAATCGCAGATCTGTATCTTAAGCAACTGGAATACTTTGCGATCGTGACTTCTGGCCCAACCGGCAGACGCAGTTGTAGATGAGGGGGTGTTCCTGTTTGTTGCGGTCTTCTGTTAACCAGATATATGATAGTGGTATGTTTCTTGGTAATGACAGATGGGTTGCAGAACATTACAGTAATTCTCATCTCCATGATTCCCACAAAAGATTCTGTGAAGCATAGGAATTCTCATGTACGCTGTAGTATTCTGGAGAAATGCGCAGCCGCTATGAAGCAAATTTTGCTGGAGTGGCACTCCAGACTCATCTTCCACTTGAACGGCTGTCTTCCCCACCTGGTCTAGATATTCCATGTATACCATATCTTCTGGTAACGTCAGCCAACTTCAGTAGAGAGAGCACACTTGTCGCAATCGCCATAAAATCCGCGACTCTGGTCTCAATCAGACCCGCCAATAGTCTTTTCAAGGTCCTATCCACTCGGGCTACTCCTTATAGCTCTCCTCCGACGCTGTTATTCATTGGAACATTATAACGTTACATCTTAATGTGATTTGCTCCTATGGTCACCTGCGATCATGATCCCGCTACCTGACTGCATCAAGTGCAAAAAAAAATGGTTCAAATGGCTCTGAGCACTATGGGACTTAACATCTATGGTCATCAGTCGCCTAGAACTTAGAACTACTTAAACCCAACTAACCTAAGGACATCACACACATCCATGCCCGAGGCAGGATTCGAACCTGCGACCATAGCGTTCACGCGGTTTCAGACTGAAGCGCCTAGAACCGCACGGCCACACCGGCCGGCATCAAGTGCATTGCTGACAACAAAGCTGCAGTAGCTAAATTAAAACTGTCATCACCACTGAGTCACATAGCCATGCTGTGTGTTTTGATCTCGTTTGCCTTAGAAATTATGAAACTTTTCTTCAAGTTGCTGGGTAATTTTACATCAGCGCCTTGTGCTTTTTGTCACACTGAATGTGGTTCGTTAAGAATCGCAGAGGGAGGTATCTTTTCGATAAATGGGCTGGAATCGCAGTCGTGATTAACAACTTCCTACTTCCCTCGTAAACGTTACGAGGTAGATTTCTGCAAATCAACTGGAGCTTACCTTTTGCTTGTTCATTTTCTACCATTATTAGCAATACCTCAAGAAACATTATAAACTGAGAGCAGCAAGGAGAGAAATTCTCGTTGCCGTACAGAACGAACTGGACATTTCTTCTTATGCAACACAACACGCTTTGCATCTAAGCAAGCTTACTAGCATACGCAAACCATTACCAAATCTGACTTCGATTTCCTTATGTAAATGGATATTGTTCGATGACTGTGAATAGTTTCAAGTACTTTATAATTAAAACTTGACAGGACCACCACATAAACTTCAAATCTCAAATTAATTTTAATCTATACAAAGAACCAGGTATAAAGACGTTGCTGGCGTTTCATCATTCACTGAACACTCTACTATCAACAATGGACCATGTTTCAAAGTAAGTCATTGATAACAAACGCTTTATTGATATTCGCTGCATTGCGCTTTCCGCTGTCAGTCAACGCCATGTGAATACTCTATCTTACTTTTCCTGATGAAAGACGGCCTTTGTACGCGAGTGTATTTCATAATCGCGCGCCTGCGCGCCACGCGAAAGTCAATTGTTATCAGAGACTGTCCGACACCATTATTAGCAATACCTCAAGAAACATTATAAACTGAGAGCAGCAAGGAGAGAAATTCTCGTTGCCGTACAGAACGAACTGGACATTTCTTCTTATGCAACACAACACGCTTTGCATCTAAGCAAGCTTACTAGCATACGCACACCATTACCCGGCGTGTAAAGCCGCCCTCACACGCCACGAGCCAGCTAACGTTGGCGTGGAAGTGGACTGCATATCCTACCTCTCGAGAGTCAGCACTGTCGCCACACGGGACGAGCTCATTAACGTGATTTGCTCTCTCAGCGCTTTCCAGTGGCCGTTGTCGGCTTTAAGTACGTTTACCCGAAAAGGAGACAAGCTTTCACTGCCAGGTGGTGCTTACTGGACTCGCATAGGCGCGCCGGCCCCGGATCGAATCGGCCCGGCGGATTAACGACGAGAGCCGGTGTGCCGGCCAGCCTGGATGTCGCTTTTAGGCGGTTTTCCACATACCACTAGATGAATACCGGGCTGGTCCCCATATCCCCCCTAAGTTACACGACTCGCAGGCATTAGAATACGTTTGCACTTTTTAATGGATTACACGGGACGCATACAGCTGGGGTACACTAATTCCGTCCCGGAGGGTACAGGGTGGTGACAGGAAGGGCATCCTGCCACCCTCCGACACTAACATCGCCAAATCCATAGTAACAAGGCCGACCCCGCGCTAAAGTGGAACAGAGGTCCAAGGAAATGATGCTGATGATGAATGTTAAGTGTAAAGCCGCCCTCACACGCCACGAGCCAGCTAACGTTGGCGTGGAAGTGGACTGCATATCCTACCTCTCGAGAGTCAGCACTGTCGCCACACGGGACGAGCTCATTAACGTGATTTGCTCTCTCAGCGCTTTCCAGTGGCCGTTGTCGGCTTTAAGTACGTTTACCCGAAAAGGAGACAGGCTTTCACTGCCAGGTGGAACGGCCTTTACCTTACCATCTTACCGTCAAAAATCTATGTTCGACCATCGCTGCCGTAATGCTATACCGATGACACGAACTTCCGACAAAAATCGCTCTCTGCTGTTTACATTCTATCGAACGCTGTGAGGCACAGTCATATAACCTAAAAAATATCTAGCTGTCAGCATAAAATTTCGAGATTGTCTTAGTCTTGCTCTGTATAATCACTGTGCAATGCGACACATTTTTTCCAACGATGAATAACGTGGCGGAGGTCTTGATTGTAGATGTCGTCGTTTTGGCTATGGGGGAAACTTTCCACTTCGAAAATCACATTGTCATTTTGTAAATGACTGTCTCTCAATAGTCTCTTCATCCAAGGAAAGATAAAGGAGGCATTGGCTTATACGTCTGAAGAATGCGTCGTGACTGAGGCACATTTTGATCTACATCTAGATGACTATTCTGCAATTCAAACTTTTTGCCAAATCACGTTGAAGCTGTTTCCCTGCCATTTACTCTCGAACAGCTTGCGGGAAAAAAACGAACGCTTAAACCTTTCCGAGCGAGCTGTGATTTCTCTTATTTTATGGTGATGATCAGTTCTCTCTGTATAGGTCAGCGACAGCAAAATATTTTCGCATTCGGAGGAGAAAGTTGGTGACTGAAATGTCGTGAGTAGACTCTGCCGTAAGAAAAAATCGTTGTTGTAATTACTGCTACCCCAATTTGCGTATCGGATCCGTGATACTCTCTCTCCTATTTAGAGATAATACAAAACGAGCTGCCCTTCTCTGGAATTGTTCGAAGTTCTCTGTCAATCCTGTCTGATGCGAATCCCACACCCAACAGCAACACTCCAGAAGAGGACGGACAAGCGTAGTGTAGGCAGCCACTTTAGTAGATCTGTTGCGTTTTCTAAGATTTCCGCCAATAAATCACGTTCTTTGGTTTGCTCTGACCACAACATTTTCTATGTGATCGTTCCAAGTTAAATTATTCGTAATTGAATCCCTAAGTACTTAACTGAATTCAGAGCCTTTAGATTTGTATGATTTGTCGTGTAACCGATATTTAGCGGATCTCTTCTAGTACTCATGTGGTGATTTCACATTTCCCATTACTTACAAGGGGAGGCCGCCAATTGTGAAATTCAGATTCGATTCATACTGCGCATAATAAAAGCTCATGGCCAGAGGTGTAATGTGGCAAAGCACCAAGATGCACTTCTCAGCCGTTGTCGAGAAAACCGAGTTAAAAGAAACCGTTGCGGTGAAATACTCTCTACGATTAATCGTTTTCTACAGCGTCGTGGCGCAGCGGTAAGCGCTCGGGTTTGTAAACCGAAGGTCGCCGGATCGAATCTCGCGCCATGGAACCTTTTTTTTTGTATTTGTTTTTTGTAATTCAAATGTGTATATATATATATATATATATATATATATATATATATATATATATATATATATATATATATATAAAATTCCCGGCAATCAATTTCAACAATTATGCATATAATAAGTTGTTGAAAGTCGTTTGTCGTGGAAAAACTGGCGACTTCGAACATCATTATGTTTTCCACAAATAAAGTTGTATTTCACAAATGTTATTAATTGTCTTCATAATGTTTACCACGTATAGTTAACGGAAGACGTAGAAACGATATTTCGAAACGAATACGTATAGCGTAAGTAAAACGTTCGAATTAGAATAGAGACCCCACGAACACAAATTCGCTGTGGCAGGTATGAAATACAAACTCCGTTACTCGCTCGTTACACTTGATGGACAGATGTTGAATGGGCCGAAACGAGCCGCCGCATAACAGCGTAGTTGCATGCTAACTTCGAAAGAAGGTAGATGCGGTCCCTAGCGCAACTTATAACATCGTTGAAAATCAGTGCGGACGTGAGAGTTTTGGTACACCCTGTTAAACAAACGGAAAAATGGAGGCGGTACAATTGGAGAGCGATCCGCCTTCTCCAACATGCATAAGCAATTCATCAATAGTTTATATATATATATATATATATATATATATATATATATATATATATATATATATATATATATATATATATATTTGAATTACAAAAAACTAATAATGAAAAAAAGTTACATGGTGCGGGATTCGATCCGGCGACTTTCGGATTACGAACCCAAGCGCTTACCCCTGCGCTATGACGCTGTAATGCAATGTTAAAAATAGAGAGTATTTCACCGCAACGGTTTCTTTTAACTGTCGATTTTCTCGACAACGGCTGAGAAGTGCATCTTGGTGCTTTACCACATTACACCTCTGGCCATGAGCTTTTATTATGCGCAGTATGAATCGAATCTGAATTTCACAATTGGCGGCCTCCCTTTGTTAGAGTCAATTGCCATTTTAGCAATCAACAGATACATTGTCTAAATCATTTTGCAATTGCTTTTGATCATCTGGTTACTTTACAAGATGGAAAACGACAGCATCATCTGCTAACCGTCTAAGAGGGCTGTTCAGATTGTTTCCTAAATTGTTTATACAGATCAGAAACTGCACAAAGCACGTAAGACTTCCGTGGGGAACGCCAGATATTAATTCTGTTTTAACCGACCACATTCCGCATGTTATCACAAACTGTGACCTTTCTGACGGGACATAGGCCAAAGAAGCAACATGTGTGTCTGTGTACTGTACAGAACGTTCTGGGACGTGAGCACCCTAAAAGCCAGTGAGCGGTGATTTTTGTCATGTTCAAACTGTCGTGCACTATGTTGAAACCTGGTATGGCTACTTCTCACTTTTTCCACAGTCGTCTCGATAGTGATACGCTGGTCTTCGAGAACCAAGGTTTCCACTTTTCTTGCGATTTCTGGTTCATGACAGAGGGATGGTCTGGCACTTCCTTCCCCTGCATGGCTTCCTGTAGTGTTATCCCTAACGTTGCAGAAAGCGAAGCACCAAACGATACTCTACTGCGGCTGCAGCTCTCTCTCTCTCTCTCTCTTTTTTTTTTTTTTTTTTTTTTTTTTTGCGGCGCCGGGATTGCGAATTTCAATGTCTAAACAGACATGTCGTTCCCAGCAAACAAATTATTAATTACGTAACTTTATTTTTCGGGGTGATAACTAAAACTTTATGACTACCTATATAGGGTGCGCCACCGTCTCTTTGTTTCACTGATAGTTAAGGCGTTCTTTCACGAGATGTGAAAACGCACTTGCTGGTGACGTCACAGCGTGCAATTCCACGTTGCACTGCTCTGCGGAGCGTGGAAGAAAGAATGTGGCATGTCAGATTTTTGCCTCGTGGTGAGAAACGTGGCCAATGAAATGCGACTTCGTTTTACGTAACAAGCATAACATAGGAGCCGTTATATTGTATGACGTTAAACATCGTATCTGGTGAGTTTACTTTCTCATAGAGCACGTGCTATAAACATATGCTGTTTCAAGTCACCAGTAAGTTGAGGATTTCTCGAAAGCACGTTGTTTTAGATACGATTTGTTGTAATAAAATGAAATGTTATAGCTTGTGTGCTACGGAAATAAACAGTTTGAATGCAGCGGCACAATGATGCACCAAAAGCACGTCTTTTTGGTACAATCTGCACATTAAACATCAAATAATGACGTTTGTAGATATAGTATTTAGACAGTATATGCCAATAAGGAGTGTCGGTTGCTACGTCGAAGCTGTAGCATAGTCGATAGCGTCGTGTGGTCAAAGTGACGAAGAAAAAGATGGTGGATTCACGTCCACCTCCATTTTTTTCCCCTTTGATTTTCTTAAGTACTCTGTGTCTTTCTTATTTATTTAATATTAATATTATCTCAAAAGTTGAAGTTATTTATTATAAATCTTATATTTTCCGCAATTAATGTTGCGAATGCCAACGACTGGAACCTTACCCCTTTTCATGGTAAACCTCCAATGATGGAGAGCAACTTCGAAAAAAATATTTTCTCCTATTCCAATGAAATTACGAAACGAATCGCGGCCTTGAAATTTATGTGATGAAGCACATTATTTCGGAGTCACGTAAGATGATTTCGCAACTGCGAAAAAGAACTACCATCAGCTGTAGAATGGAATGACGACAACGAAATTTTGTGCTGGACCGGGTCTCGAATCCGGATTTCCTGGTTATGGTGAGGGGTTGCCTTACCATTTGGCTATCCGTGCACGACTCACGGCCAAACGCAAACTTCCATATGTCGTCAACCATTCGTCTATGACCTGAACTCATACATCCATTATGTATATTCCCGAACAGGTAAGACGTTGTACTTGAAAGTCGCTTGCCCGATGTCGAAAGATAAATACGATATTGCAGAGCCTTTGGACATGCATGCATGTCCAAATGAGCAGGAATTGCGGCGACCACACTCGTTACGAAACACATCAAATGACTTCGCAATTGCGAATAAGGACTACCATCAGCTATAGAACGAAAAGACGACAGCGAAATTTTGCGCCAGACCGGGACTCGAACCCAGCTTTCCTGCTTATCGCGAGCGGTACCTAACAATTTTTTTAAAATCTCATTTTGTACGTTTTCGTTCGTTGTATCTGCTCGGGGCGGACGTCGAAAGACACCCGTTTCAGTTCGTTGTTGATGCATTAACTCAGTTTTTTTTTATTACAGAGGGCAGCTAGCCCTCTGACTGAACACGCTGAGTTACCGTGCCGGCGTTTTTGGCTATCCGTGCACTACTCAAGGGCCGCGATAAGCGGGAAATCCGGTTCGAGTCCCGGTCAGGCCCAAATTTTTACTATCGTCATTCGTTTCCGCAGCTCATGGTTGTTCTTATTCGCAATTAGAAATTCAATTGATATGCTTCGTAACGGCTGTGGTCGCCACAGCGCCTGTCCCTTTGGACATGCATGCTAGTCCAAAGGAACTTTGCATCGTAATCAGAATAACACAAGTACTGCAATATCTTATTATTTCAGAGTTGGCTCTGAGCACTATGGGACTCAACTGCTGTGGTCGTCAGTCCCCTAGAACTTAGAACTACTTAAACCTAACTAACCTAAGGACATCACACACAGCCATGCCCAAGGCAGGATTCGAACCTGCGACCGTAGCAGTCGCACGGTTCCGGACTGCGTGCCTAGAACCGCGAGACCCCCTGCGGCCGGCTATTTCAGAGTGTTGGTGTCATTGGAACATCGAGAATATTGATATTGTGCACACACAAACTGACATTACATACTATATCTTAACTATAGAAAATTCAAAACTGAAAGTGGGATGAAAATTCAATTCAGTTAACGAATAACTTCTACTAGTACGTATCTCAGATCGTTGTACAGCATTACGAAGTGGTCCTCTACCAGCAATTCGGTGTTCAAGCAATCGACGAGTCCAGAAATTTCTTCGCAATTTTCTCCGTTCTTCTTCGACAATCGCTAACAGAATTAATGCAGCTATGTGACACGTGTCAGTTTTCGTTTTGCATCCCAGAGAATACTGGACATAGTCTGTGGCACTTAAATCTTGATAACCTGCCATTTTAGCAGAAGTAACCGACCCAACAACTGCGCCAGACACATGTTGTCTTATATAGCCGTTGCCGACCGCAGCGCCGTATTCTACCTGTTTACATATCTCTGTATTTGAATACGCTTGCCTGTACCAGTTTCTTTGGCGCTTCAGTGTGTTTTGCAAAAAGTCGTCGAGCGACTTCCGTTCCAGTTAGCGTCATAACAGAGCTGTCCGTAATGAAAGAAGCAGTCAACGAGGATAAAGGCAGGCGTTTAAGGTGCAACGTGACCCGCTGTGCTCCTGTCCAAGTACCTCCATCTTCTCCTTCTTGAGGAGTGAGATATTGCAATCGAGCAACATGCGGAGTGCGCAACAGAATTCCGGATGCGGAGGGGCAGTGCTGGTTGTGAAGCGTCTGATCGTGTGCGGAATGTCGGACATATCTGGCTCTTGGGGGTGACCTATGAACCGGCAGCGGGAGGCGGCAGGTAGGGAAATGCCAGGGCTGCCCCCGCGGGAGCGTCTTCTCGCTTTCGTATGTCGCAACAGCAGCAGAACCAGCCAGCCACGGAGGACTTTGCCCTGCGACGGGTAACAGGTATCCAGTATTCCAGGGCTTTTCCACTCTGCTGTCAGCGTGACTTGCAAGTGCTGGAGATACGGACATTGGACTTCGACACAAAAAAATTTAATACAGAGTACATAACCTCCATGAGTTCATTTCAGATTGTGTCGCAGATCCTTTGTAAAATTCTGCATCGTAAATGGAGTTCTCTCTCTCTTTCTGCCTGTCTGCCTCTCTCTCGTTTCTATGTGATATAAGGTACAGTTTTCCTCGATTCGAAGTTTAGTTGGAACACCGCATGCTACACTTGGAAGAGTACTATTGGAAGCGCTATACGCTTCTCTTGCTCCTACATTTCAACCAGAGTAACCATTAATGGTGGCCTACTGTCTAGCGTAGTTTCTGATCAAGGGTGCAACATGGTATTTTTCTCACACACAAAATACAGAGTGACTCATAAGAACGGGAAATTTTGAAATGGAGATTAATGGTTTAAAATGGCTCTGAGCACTATGGGGCTTAACAGCTGAAGTCATCAGTCCCCTAGATCTTAGAATGCGCAAGCAACCCGACGGTGTGTGGCGGAGGGTGCCCTGAGTACCTCTATCGGTTCTCCCTTCTATTCCAGTCTCGTATTGTTCGTGGAAAGAAGGATTGTCGGTATGCTTCTGTGTGAGCTCTAATCTCTCTGATTTTATCCTCATGGTCTCTTCGCGAGATATACGTAGGAGGGAGCAATATACTGCTTGACTCTTCGGTGAAGGTATGTTCTCGAAACTTTAAGAAAAGCCCGTACCGAGCTGCTGAGCGTCTCTCCTGCAAAGTCTTCCACTGGAGTTTATCTATCATCTCCGTAACGCTTTCGCGATTACTAAATGATCCTGTAACGAAGCGCGCTGCTCTCCGTTGGATCTTCTCTATCTCTTCAATCATCCCTATCTGATACGGATCCCACACTGCTGAGTAGTATTCAAGCAGTGGGCGAACAAGCGTACTGTAACCTACTTCCTTTGTTTTCGGATTGCATTTCCTAAAGATTCTTCCAATGAATCTCAGTCTGGCATCTGCTTTACCGACGATCAACTTTATATGATCATTCCATTTTAAATCACTCCTAATGCGTACTCCCAGATAATTTATGGAATTAACTGCTTCCAGTTGCTGACCTGCTATTTTGTAGCTAAATGATAAGAGATCTATCTTTCTATGTATTCGCAGCACATTACACTTGTCTACATTAAGATTCAGTTGCCATTCCCTGCACCATGCGTCAATTCGCTGCAGACCCTCCTGCATTTCAGTACAATTTTCCATTGTTACAACCTCTCAATACACCACAGCATCATCTGCAAAAAGCCTCAGTGAACTTCCGTTGTTATCCGCCAGGTCATTTATGTATATTGTGAATAGCAACGGTCCTATGACACTCCCCTGCGGCACACCTGAAATCACTCTCACTTCGGAAGACTTCTCTCCATTGAGAATGACATGCTGCGTTCTGTTATCTAGGAACTCCTCAATCCAATCACACAATTGGTCTGATAGTCCATATGCTCTTACTTTGTTCATTAAACGACTGTGGGGAACTGTATCGAACGCCTTGCGGAAGTTAAGAAACACGGCATCTACCTGTGAACCCGTGTCTATGGCCCTCTGAGTCTCGTGGACGAATAGCGCGAGCTGTGTTTCACACGACCGTCTTTTTCGAGACCCATGCTGATTCCTACAGAGTAGTTTTCTAGTCGCGCGGTTCCAGACTGTAGCGCCTAGAACCGCTCGGCCACTCCGGCCGGCGGAGATTAATGGCTTATATTTATGTCTACGTACTCTGATTAGCCAGTACATTATGGAATCGTAATGAAAGGAGCTGACGACGATTTCGCTAGAGGCTAAAGGCAGGCGTTTAAGATGCAACGTGACCCGCCGTGCTCCTGTTCAAGTATGGCGATCCTAATAGCCGATATGTCCACCACTGGCACGGATAACAGCGGCGACGCGTCGTGGCCTTGATAAGTCGCTGGACGGCGTTGGCACCACATCTGCCCCAAAAGTCACCTAATTACCAGAATATCTTGCTGAAAAATGCAACTGCCGTCGGGGAACATGATCGTCATGATGGGGTGTACGTGGTCTGCAACCATTGTGCGATACTCCTCGGCCATCATGGTGCTTTACACGAGCTCCACTGAACCCATGGACACCCTCATGAATCTTCACCAGAGCATAATCTAACCTCCGCCAGCTTGTTTCCGTCTCAAATTCAAATGGCTCTGAGCACTATGGGACTTGACGTCTGAAGTCATCAGTCCCCTAGAACTTAGAACTACTTAAACCTAACTAAGGACATCACACACATCCATGCCTGAGGCAGGATTCGAACCTGCGACCGTAGCGGTCGCACGGTTCCAGACTGAAGCGCCTTGAAACCGCTCGGCTACAGCGGCCGGCATCTCCGTCCCGCTGTACAGGTGTCAAGAAGCTGCCTTCCTGGAAGACAGTGGATTCGCTCCTTCCCATCAGCATGATGAAGAAGGTATCGAGATTCATCAGACCTTGCAGCGTTCTGCCACTGCGCCAACGTCCAGTGCCGATGGTCACATGGCCATTTCAGTCGTAGTTGCCGATATCGTGGTGTTAACATTGGCACATGCATGGGTCGTCGACTGCTGAGGCCTATCGTTAGACGTATTCGATGCACTGTGTGTTCAGACAGACTTGTTAGCCCAGCATTGACGTCTCGTGCTAGTTCCGACACAGTTCAGCGTCTAAGATGTCCGTCATCTGTAATGAGAGGTGGCTACCCAAGCTCTAGTTGTCTCGAAGTAATTTCACTGATTGTTGAAGACACTCACTCCTCGAACATCCAACAAGTCGTGCCGTTTCGTAAACGCTCATGTCGAGCCTCGGGCAATCACCATCTACTGTTGGTCAAACTCAGATCGTCGCCTTCCCTATTCTGCACACGGACAGCACGCTCACTGATATCTACATGCACCGAGCGTGTGTCTCAGTAACCGACATTCCTCACCATGTGACGTTGCTATCGTCTGGACGGATTTATATCGATAGCAGGTCGGTCCCTGCTGATCACTGTGTAGTACAGAGTATAATATTATTGAATGTGACAAGAATTTTTATTTCTTGAATATCGCAGCTGACAGCTGAGTTCTCCATCGACGCACACATTCCTCCTGCAGCCTGATATGCATGGCTCGACCTACAATTCAGTAGGAATCCTGGAGATTTCCTCTCGTATCCTTGCTTTAAGCTCCTTGGTGGTAGCAGATCGAATACGGTGAATTGCGCTGTTTAGATCGTTCCAAAGGAAAAAAATCACAGGCTGTCAGGTTGGGCGGTCTTAGTGCGCATGCGCCTGCCGAAGTGGCCGAGCGGTTCTAGGCCCTACAGTCTGGAACCGCGCGACCGCTACGGTCGCAGGTTCGAATCCTGCCTCGGGCATGGATGTGTGTGATGTCCTTAGGTTCGTTAGGTTTAAGTAGTTCCAAGTTCTAGAGGACTAATGACCTCAGAAGTTAAGTCTCATAGTGCTCAGAGCCATTTGAACCATTTTAGTGCGCATGTTATGCCACCGTGCCTTGAAATGACACGGTTACGAAAGAATAGTCGCACAGCTCCCATCGACATCCATGCCATATGTGCGGTTGCTCCGTCATGCTGAAACAAACTGCTGGCATGAATATGGGGCATTTCATGCTCAGCAGAACTTTCCATCGTGGCAAAATACCGAACAGACGTTGCAGTGGTTACGCACCCATCATCATCATTAAGAAAGTAGGGGTCCATAGTGCCATGGCGCACCAGACAGTAAATTTGCTGCTGTGCAGTGGTGGCTCGTGTATCTGACGTGGATTTTGCTGAGACCAAGAGCGTAAATTCTGTCTATTGACAAAACCAGTGATCTGGAAGCGAGCTTCATCCACACCCACAATTGCTAATGAAATTGCCGTCGTCGTACACTTATGCTACATGCCTTCAGAATATTGTCCACGCATTTATATTTGCGGCTTGTACGTATGGAACTTTAAATCCACTTTCAGTAGTCGTTGAACCCTTGAACGATGCAACTGTAGGCACACTGCGTGACGTCGAAAAGTGCACTGCGGGCCTCTTATGAAAGCATTTCGCACAATCTCGATATTCTCTCCCAGTTCGGGGTCTCCTGCAGATTGCTTCTTCAGTGTAGAAGCCGTTGCTTCAAAATTGAGGACCCAGATGTTGACTGCTAGCGCTGAGAGAACACGACCATGCCGTCCGATGTTGAAATGATGCCGAAGTTCTCGACGCGCGGCCTCCACACTTCCGTTCTTATAATAGGCTTTCACCGCAAAGGCACCCTGTACATAGTTCCGTTGCTCCATGTTTACTGTTTACTAAACGGCAAGATAGTGCGAGCAGCATTCTATACGTCATTCGGTGCCACATGCTTCGCAGTGTTGCCAAAACACATTCCAATATTTCCCGTTCTTTTGAGTCACCCTGTATTTCCAGAGAGGAAAGATTGCATAAGCGCAGGAAAAGGTCGAATAAAAGTGTGGCTCTTACGTTCACTTCTGCTGGGAAACACGCACAGGTACACGTAAAGAAAGTCGTCGACTTTACTGTGTTATGCTCCCTTATGGAAAGATGATCTTACAAAGTAGATCTTCATATTTTTTCTCAAACTTATTGCCCAACAAAAAGTTAAAAATAGGTTTGATCCCCCATGTTGTGACTAAGTTCTCTGGGCGACTCCCACTGAGTAGAAGGCAAAAGTCACTCCCGCTGAAAGCAATAGAGCCCTACAACGTCGGAGATCTCAAACAACTTGCCCTATGGAAAAAAATAAATAAAAATCACTTCCAAAAGGTAACCCGTTGATAGTCAGTTGTATAAGAGAAATACTTTTTGCCATCAAAATCATAGGTACCGCAGTGTAGATTGGAGCATATTTTGTGTCCGCTCAGGAATGGTGGAGAAGTACCAGTTGAGAACAAGCAACGCCAATATACACAAGTAATTTTGCCTACAAGAGTAGATGGGTCAGAGGTGTGCTTCATGGAAGAAGGCGACCGCTACATCCCAAAAGCACACACTAGGGACTTTCTACACGAAAAAGCTATAAAGCCAGAAAATCTATAAGACACGTCTTCCACTCTGCCACAGGAACTCGTTCATTCTTTTGACAAACGAGGCTACGACGTTTCAGGCAAAATACCGATTTAGACACTCACAAGACAAATTAGGTTATAACAGGGTGTAGTTACAAAATGTAATTCCTACTATCTCGTTGAATTACAGAAAATAAAAATGTACTACTCGTTCGCTGCATCCCTTCTTAGAAGAGACGATGTTCGCTTATTCATGGTATTGCAGTCTATATCGTGTACTCAGTTTATCGCCTAAGTCTATTTCCTTGATTTAAAAAAAAATGGTTCAGATGACTCTGAGCACTACGGGACTTAACTTCTGAGGTCATCAGTCCCATAGAACTTAGAACGACTTAAACCTAAGTAACCTAAGGACATCACACACAGCCATGCCCGAGGAAGGATTCGAACCTGCGACCGTAGCGGTCGCCTGGTTCCAGCATGTGGCGCTTAGAACCGCTCGGCCACCCCGGCCTTCCCTTGATTTAATTGCTATATTATTTTTGTAAGACCATATCTACTAAGAACAACATCTTTTACGATGCGGTCGATCTGTTGCGGTGTTGCTTCCTTTAATAGTGGAGCTGCTCCCTGAAAGATCGTGTTTCACCGAACGCTGTGTGCTCAGTGAAACATACCAAAAGTAACCACCCATGAATAAATAGTGCTAGTGTCGTTCATTATTCGCTCGTAGCCTGGTTCACGAATGCTACTTTTTTCTTCAATCCACACAAACAACTTTTCTCGTCAATGACGCTGTATTTCGCTTCGACGCGAACGTCATTTGGCATCATGGGCAGGGTAGAGGGGCCTTCCTGATAGTATGAATGGAGTCTGATTCATTGTGATAAAAATAAGATACTGCTGTATTTGATAGAGTCGTATGATTCAGCGGCTCTTCCGGCAAGATCTGTGACTTACACGGACTTAAAATATCTGTTAAACGATGAAGTCATATTTGAGAGATTATTGTGCGACTGATCTGAGCAAGGTCAGCAGTAGGAAGACTACTTCTAGCCGTACCGGCAAGGAGACTCCGTGAACTCACCGCTGTCACTAACTTTCTGCCAATTTTTAAAAATCACCCCATCGAATATACAATTTTTTTATAGAGTGCCCAGGTTCTGGGAATCATTATTCTCTGTCATAAATGTCAATACCTTCCTGCAGTTGTCAGTTTGTGAGCACCATTACCGAAAGTTCTATGTGGCCATATTAAAAATTACGTGAAACTTTATAATTATCCTCGATGTGGTAAGTGTTTTATACGTCTTTAATTTTCGGCTGCTACTCGCTATTTTAGGGCAACGGCCTTGCCGCAGTTGATACCCGGTTCTCGTGAGATCACCGAAGTTAAGCGCTGTTGGGCGTGGCCGGCACTTGGATGGTTGACCATCCAGCCGCCATCTGCTGTTGCCATTTTTCGGGGTGCACTCAGCCTCGTGATGCCATTTGAGGAGCTACTCGACCGAATAGTAGCGGTTTCGGTCAAGAATACCATCATAACGACCGGGAGAGCGGTGCGCTGACCCCACGCCCCTCCTATCCGCATCCTCCTCGGAGGATGACACGGCGGTCGCATGGTCCCGGTAGGCCACTCGTGGCCTGAAGACGGAGTGCTTGCTATTCTAAGAAGTTGTATCAGACCTTAGAAGTCCACTTTATAATTTGTGGAAGGAAGTTGACATTAGCTTATCGATAAAAACGAATCAGAAACACAAAGAATCGGTATGTGACTAGAACCGATTTATCAGACAGAGAAGTTACTGGAAGCTGTGGCTTTCGTGGAAATTATCTTAGTCTCTAAATGGCCGTAAGCATGCTCACTCGAGCTGTAATGTCTGCGTGGAGCAAAGCGAAGCTACTAACTGAAACGCGGCATATCTTTCTAAGTATGTGGCTTCAGCTGCCGGAGGCTGCAGTCATCTGTATCTGTGTGTGTGTGTGTGTTTGTGTGTGTGTGTGTCTGTCGTCTATTGTCGACAAAGGCCTTGTTGCCCGAAAGCTTATATTGTGACGGTCTTTTCGTTGTGCCTATCTGTGACTCAGTATCTCCCCTATATGGTGAATGGCAACTTTCCTTTTCATAATATTGTTAATTATGTCCTGGTTTTTTCCATTGTTTGATAGATATTTCTTGAGGTTTGATGTAATAAATAATTTCGTTGCCTTGTGTAATTTATCTATTATCGCGATTAAAAATTTTTCTTAATGGGAGGAAAGCGATTACTCAGTGGTGGACAAGAATCACCTCTTCTACTGTTTACTTTTCCTGTTGACAATCCAGTTTCTTTTTAACAGGTGAATACTCCATTTCTCAGCAGGAGGCACATAATTGACAGGCACTTCAAGTAAACGCCTCGGAGTTAATGGCTTCACACTGTGAGCGTCTCATCAAAGTGACAACTTGCAGATACACAGCGATAACGTTCTTCTCCACTACTACCTTATACCTAGTGCAGTGAACACATGTCAAGCAACAGACTTGGCAAACTCACTATCTTCATTGTACTGTTCCGCCTCATCTACTAACAAGATACGAGTAAATTGTGTTACGAGACCATATACTACACATTACATTTTGACATGACTAAGAGACATTGGTGATATATTGCAAGATTTCCACCGCAAACGAGTGTGTGTAAGTTTTGTACTTTCGATGGGTTGTAGCAACACTAAGGGTATCAAATTCCTATCGTATCCTCCAGCAAAGCTATAAAGCAGCTTTTCCAGAAAAAGCTTCTGACAAACTACAAAGGAGATGGACTTACATATACTTCAGATCGAAAATTTTTGTAGCTCGACGGGGGCTGTTGCAATTTTAGTTTAATCTAATAAAAATTGCATTCAAACTATAATTGCACTCTACTTGCACGTAACTGTCACTTAATGTAATAAAGACGTTACGCAGTGATTGAAAAATGTTAATTGTCCATAAAATATTGAGTAATTAAGGAAACTAGTATACAAATTAACATGTCGTCGACATGTTGATCATTTCAGACTTAGTGCTACTGGAAAAGGATAAGTGTGTAACGGGCATATGTTATTTGAGGAAACTATCCTTTATTCGATTAAATTGAATTAGAGAAATCAGAGAAAAATGTAACTCAGGATTTCGGTGTCTTTGGCGCTATACCAAATTTCATGGTGAATAAGGGAGAAAAGGGGAAGGCAGGGCACGTGTAAAATATTCTGCGGATGGAAAGAGTTTACACAAATTGCACAGATAAAAGGAACAAGTGGAAACTGTATATGTTACGGCTGTGTGGGTGCGCTTTAAAAACCACGCACAAGATCAGAAAGACCGTATTGCTGGAGACGAGCTGCATTCAAATAACTGGATATTACTATTTTCTCTGGTTTTCCTAAAGCACTTCATGTATAACACACAATTCGCATTAATAAATTACCTTTACAGACAGAATAGCCCGCTTCTTCAGACAGCAAGTCGGCGCAAGGCAAGTTATGTGTAAGGAAGAAGAGTGGAAAAGGGTGACGAAATACACCGAAGGAAGTTTCTTGCCTCACTTTCTCCCTCCTTTCCCCTCTGTTTCTAAGTTTTTCTTCTCTCAAGTGGGTGGAAGAAGTTTATGCCAAAAAAACTAAGCAACTGCATTTATTTCTCAATACCGCTCAAGAGCGCGCGCGCGCGTGGCGCAAGTGTGTGTGTGTGTGTGTATGTGTGTGTGTCTGTGTGTGCGTGTGTGTGTGCTCGCATGCGCACCAGTGTGCGTATGTGAGCTAGTAATTAGTTTTTTACCCCTAAGCAGAGAAGCATGTTGGAATTTAACTTTAACGTCTCACTGAGACAGACTTCATTAGAGGTGAAACTGTAGGCTTTCCGGGACAAGACAGTCGCCTTGTTTAAAAAACTAGTAGATGAGTAGCCGGTGTTGCTCGGATATCTATTAGTTCCAGTCTTCTATTAGTCTGTCTCCTCCTTCTCCCTTTTTCTGTCCGTCTCCTCCATCCCTCCTCTAACATCACCTCCGACTCTTCCCCCCCCCCCCCCCCCCGGTCACCTCCTTATTTAACTTCGTCTTCTCCTCGCTCCTATATCCCTACCTCACCTCCTCAAAGTCCATCTCCTCCTCCGCCTTCTCTTTCCACCTCAATAGGGGATTGCTGGTTCTTACCCCCACATTAGGCCCACTTCTTTAGAGACAGTAATATCTGCACCAAGTTTGTTTTAGGAGGAGCTTTTTAGCCGTGGCGTTGCCTGCGTACACCCGTGCGACATATATTTAATATATTTCACACATATTTGTGTGATTCAATGGCAGATTCTGGTAAAGTTTATCATTTACCATTGTTAGTAAGATAAAGGTTCATAGTACGATAAATATGTACTTACTGGCTTTGTCGAGGCTGAGTAAAAGTATTCATCAAGCGTTCAATCTTAGATACGACAGTCTATAAAACCCGAAGCACCGTCAAACGGCCGGTGTTACAGCATTGCTCAAACGACAATATCAAGTACGCGAAATACAAGTAGAAGGCAATCGGCAAAAGTATTTGCTGTCCTGTGAGACGGCTAGAAGCTGTCGGCACAGACGAGGTCAGGCAATCCGTCTCTCCGTGGCCACGTTCTCGTGGAAGCTAGGGATGGCGATTATCACTGAAACACTTTTTTTTTCACTTGCCGCCCTGATTTTACGACCCACCACCTAATTTGCTTAAAGTGGGTCTTTATTGACCACTCGGTCGCTGCGATCGGTATATGGGGGCTGATGTGGCTGAACCTCCACACCATTTCCCGCATCCGATCGCACCGTTGCCCGTGTCCCGCCACGTGGAGGCTGGTCATAGTTGATCGTGTTTTTGTTTTTGTCTCTTTTATTTTGCTTTCTTTTACTTGGTTATCTTTGTTTGCTATTTGTCTTTCTTTTCTTTATAGCAGCTTTCCCAAACAATTTAACAAAAATTTATACGAAATTTAAATTTTGAAAAAGAAATACAAAAATATAGTTTATAATGAAGAAGAGGAAAGGAAGAAGTTTATAGTCCCTCCACCATGGGGAACTGAGGATGAAAGCCTTGGAATTAGTCGTCAAGCCATTGATCCTCAGTTCCAATCCTTTGCTTACCTTTAACTAAGAAGATCTATGCTAATCTACACTCCTGGAAATGGAAAAAAGAACACATTGACACCGGTGTGTCAGACCCACCATACTTGCTCCGGACACTGCGAGAGGGCTGTACAAGCAATGATCACACGCACGGCACAGCGGACACACCAGGAACCGCGGTGTTGGCCGTCGAATGGCGCTAGCTGCGCAGCATTTGTGCACCGCCGCCGTCAGTGTCAGCCAGTTTGCCGTGGCATACGGAGCTCCATCGCAGTCTTTAACACTGGTAGCATGCCGCGACAGCGTGGACGTGAACCGTATGTGCAGTTGACGGACTTTGAGCGAGGGCGTATGGTGGGCATGCGGGTGTCCGGGTGGACGTACCGCCGAATTTCTCAACACGTGGGGCGTGAGGTCTCCACAGTACATCGATGTTGTCGCCAGTGGTCGGCGGAAGGTGCACGTGCCCGTCGACCTGGGACCGGACCGCAGCGACGCACGGATGCACGCCAAGACCGTAGGATCCTACGCAGTGCCGTAGGGGACCGCACCGCCACTACCCAGCAAATTAGGGACACTGTTGCTCCTGGGGTATCGGCGAGGACCATTCGCAACCGTCTCCATGAAGCTGGGCTACGGTCCCGCACACCGTTAGGCCGTCTTCCGCTCACGCCCTAACATCGTGCAGCCCGCCTCCAGTGGTGTCGCGACAGGCGTGAATGGAGGGACGAATGGAGACGTGTCGTCTTCAGCGATGAGAGTCGCTTTTGCCTTGGTGCCAATGATGGTCGTATGCGTGTTTGGCGCCGTGCAGGTGAGCGCCACAATCAGGACTGCATACGACCGAGGCACACAGGGCCAACACCCGGCATCATGGTGTGGGGAGCGATCTCCTACACTGGCCGTACACCACTGGTGATCGTCGAGGGGACACTGAATAGTGCACAGTACATCCAAACCGTCATCGAACCCATCGTTCTACCATTCCTAGACCGGCAAGGGAACTTGCTGTTCCAACAGGACAATGCACGTCCGCATGTATCCCGTGCCACCCAACGTGCTCTAGAAGGTGTAAGTCAACTACCCTGGCCAGCAAGATCTCCGGATCTGTCCCCCATTGAGCATGTTTGGGACTGGATGAAGCGTCGTCTCACGCGGTCTGCACGTCCAGCACGAACGCTGGTCCAACTGAGGTGCCAGGTGGAAATGGCATGGCAAGCCGTTCCACAGGACTACATCCAGCATCTCTACGATCGTCTCCATGGGAGAATAGCAGCCTGCATTGCTGCGAAAGGTGGATATACACTGTACTAGTGCCGACATTGTGCATGCTCTGTTGCCTGTGTCTATGAGCCTGTGGTTCTGTCAGTGTGATCATGTGATGTATCTGACCCCAGGAATGTGTCAATAAAGTTTCCCCTTCCTGGGACAATGAATTCACGGTGTTCTTATTCCAATTTCCAGGAGTGTATAATTTCTATGCTAATTACTAAACCTGTTACTAAGATAATTACGCTATATATCGCTGAAACAACCGCTTTTCGCTTGTATCGAATTTTCCCATCCCAGTTCAACCTGACTGTTAAAAGCTGAAAATAAAGGGTTTCTGGAATAACCCACTTTTGATTTTTTTTATTCTTGTTATTTCGTCTAATAAACGTAGAAATCGAACAAAGATTGAAACATTTTGAGTCAGTTTCAAGACATATAGAATCAAAACATTAAATTAAATAGGAAAATAAAAGGAAACTTAGTCTGCCCTCAGCTCGCTGCTTTCCTGGTAAAGTGATAAGTGGTTGAATGTAACAGAGGTTCACCAACATTCTCCAACTGATTCTAATTTTTTTAAACTCTGCTCAAAACTCATACTGCAATCGGAGATCATAACCACTATTTGGGCATTACGAATAGTCTGTGCTAAAGAATGAAAACCGAGACTGATGAACTCTGTTTTTTGTATTAGTTTTTCCGTTTTCAAGGACTATAAGCAGATAAAAATTGTTCAGTGTGTGTGAAATCTTATGGGACTTAACTGCTAATGTCGTCAGTCCCTAAGCTTACACACTACTTAACCTAAATTATCCTAAGGACAAACACACACACCCATGCCCGAGGGAGACAAGCAGGTAAAGACCAATTTTGTAAACACAGGCAGCAAAAGAACTACTTTCTAATTTTATTTTACACTATTAATGAATTTTTACGTTTTTAATTTATTACTGTTGTCACAGTTTCCTTTCTCTTTTATTGAAATGAATCGAGCGTATGGCATCATTGGCCGGGAGGCCCCATCCAGGGAAGTTCGGCCGCCGAGTGCAAGTCTTATTTCAGTCGACGCCACATTGCGTGACTAGTGTGCCGGTGATGAGGATGATATGATGACGGGGACAACACGACACCCAGTCCCCTAGCGGAGAAAATCTCCAACCCGGCCGGGAATCGAACCCGGGCCCACTTGCATTGAAGGTGAGCACGTTACCACCCAGCTACGCACGCGGACTCTCTTTTATTATTTCATGGAAATGGCAGAAAAATCTTTCATCTTCTAAAGAAAATGAAGCGTTGTAATTCATTGCTATTCACTTCGTAGAAATACACTACTGGCCATTAAAATTGCTACACCAAGAAGAAATGCAGATGATAACGGGTGTTCATTGGACAAATATATGAAACTAGAACTGACATGTGATTACATTTTCACGCAATTTGAGTGCATAGATCCTGAGAAATCAGTAGCCAGAACGCCCTTGATACGCCTGGGCATTGAGTCAAACAGAGCTTGGATGGCATTACAGGTACAGCTGCCCATGCAGCTTCAACACAATACCACAGTTTATCAAGAGTAGTGACAGGCGTACTGTGACGAGCCAGTTGCTCGGCCACCACTGACCAGACGTTTTCAATTGGTGAGAGATCTGGAGAATGTGGTGGCCAGGGCAGCAGTCGAACATTTTCTGTGTGCAGAAAGGCCCATACAGGACCTGCAACACGCGGTCGTGCATTATCCTCCTGAAATGTAGGATTTCACAGGGATCGAATGAAGGGTAGAGCCACGGGTCGTAACACATCTGAAATGTAACGTCCACTGTTCAAATTGCCGTCAATGCGAACAAGAGGTGACCGAGACGTGTAACCAGTGCCACCCCATACCATCAACCTTCCAATGTGCGTTCACCGCGATGTCGCCAAACACGGATGTGACGATCTTGATGCTGTAAACAGAACCTGGATTCATCAGAAAAAATGACGTTTTGCCATTCGTGCACCCAGGTTCGTCGTTGAGTACCCTATCGCAGGCGCTCCTGTCTGCGATGCAGCGTAAAGGGTAACCGCAGCCATGGTCTCCGAACTTATAGTCCATGCTGCTGCAAACGTCGTCGAACTGTTCGTGCAGATGCTTGTTGTCTTGCAAACGTCCCCATCTGTTGACTGAGGAATCGAGGCGTGGCTGCACGATGCATTACAGCCATGCAGATAAGGTGCCTGTCATCTCGACTGCTAGTGATACGAGGCCGTTGGGATCCAGCACGGCGTTCCGTATTACCCTCCTGAACCCATCAATTCCATATTCTGCTAATAGTCATTGGATATCGATCAACGCGAGCAGCAATGTCGCGATACGATAAACCGCAATCGCGATGGGCTACAATACCACCTTTATCAAAGTCGGAAACGTGATGGTACGCATTTCTCCTTCTTACACGAGGCATCACAACAACGTTTCACCAGGCAACGCCGGTCAACTGCTGTTTGTGTATGAGAAACCGATTGGAAACTTTCCTCATGTCAGCATGTTGTAGGTGTCGCCAACGGCGCCAACCTTGTGTGAATGCTCTGAAAAGCTAATCATTTGCATATTACAGCATCTTCTTCCTGTCAGTTAAATTTCGCCTCTGTAGCACGTCATCTTCGTGGTGTAGCAATTTTAATGGCCAATGGTGTATTTCCAGACTAGGGTTGATGCCATTCTGCTGTACAACGGATGTCCGGTGACGACAGCGAGAAACTACTTTATAGACCAGGTGGGGCAAGCCTTGCACACAGCAAGTACATGCGTACCTTAAGCCACGACACACAGCAACGGGGAACATTATTGTCACAGCCTCAGCAATAGTGTACCAGTTCTTATGTCATGAGTTTGGTGCTCGTTTCTGTCGGCATTGCTATTAAAATACCACTGACTGTTTTTCCTATTTTCTATAATAACGCAATATCTCTAACCAATGCAAATTTTGCGAATAAAAATTACTAATCATTTCAAAAATGCCTGTATAAAAAAGAAAAATTGTAGCTTTGCTGCTATGGGTAATTGATACTTTGGTTTTTTTCCTCGGTTATTAGTAAAGAAACACCTGTTACAGCCGGGACCAATCAAATACCGAAAAATACCGTTTATTCATGACTAAAATATCAGTATCGGTTTTAACCGGCCGGTTTTTCCCGTTCCTAGTGGAAGCTGGCTGTCGCCCGGTAGACTCACCGGACTGCGAGTACGCTACCTCCCACTGCTGCGGCCACGTCGGGGCACAGAGCCCGAACCTCAGCCCTGACGCTGACAACAGCCCGCGGCTTGCCTGGCTCCGGCGAGCGGCGAGTGACTGACACGACGAGGAGACAAAACAAAGCTACGAGGAGCAGCCTTGAGGGCGTCGTAAACCCCGCGTGTGCGCGCTCTATTTGCGCTCCGCTAGAGATAGCTCGGCACGGCCCGCTGCGGTTGATACCGAGTCCACGGCGGCTGCATCGCGCCGGATGTGCAGCCCCGCGACGCGAGGCGATGACACCGGCCCTTGGCTGACACTCCGTGCGGAGGCAACCGGCCATCCACTGCGCGGGCAAGAGCGTGCGCTGTTAGTGCCGCTTCCTTTCTGGAGGCAAAACCAAAGACTCAACAACTCAACGGCAGCTCAGCTTCGCACGCAATATTGTCAACTTATATTTTGTACAGGAAAGGGACAAAATTTGGAAACACCAAAAAAATCAACACATTAACACGGTGTAGCAAACACGATGTAGCAAACACGATGACATCCAAAACAGCTTCCAGTCGTCTCGAAACTGATAAATACAGGTGCTGTATGGTTTTCAAAGGAATCTTCTACCATTCTTTCTGCAAAACTATGGCAAGTTCAGCTAATTATGATGGAGGTTGTAATGGTTCTTTATTTACGTGACCATTACGGCACTCCAACCCCAGTTCTCGATACCGGTAATATCGTACTACTTTTCTGCGAAATAACAGACATATTTTTGTGACAATATTCACATTTGGTTTTATTAATGTATAGGTACTCCTATGTATCGATATATTACAGTGATATGGTTGTTGTGTGTATTCATTTCTGTGAGACTGTCATAATCTTTGACTTACTTGTAACCGGTTTGGCGCGAATGCGCACAGAGCAGTCTTTGTTTCACTTTGCAGAAGTTATGTTGTTATTTCGCTTTGTAAAAGAACAGTTAAGTCTTGTGTTTGGTTAAAGTGGAAATTAAATATATGAAGATTGATACAAAACTGTTTTCTTGATGATGTGACAATTAAGAAGAAGTATATGTGAATTTACAAGACGTTTAATAAAAATGTGGATCGTGAACACCAAGTCAAAAATTAATTCTACCATACCATTGTTCTGATCTGAGATTGTTTGATCATTAAGAATTTCCTAAAAAACGCATTTTTAGTTCTTCATATATTGCTAAAATATAGATCTGGACCTTCTTGCAGTCAAAGTGGAATGACCCTAGAATCAACAAGATGACCCATAACAACTTTGACGAAATCTACGTGGGAATCCATTCAAGATAAGTGCCGAAATTAATGACTTTTTTACAGTGACTTCATTATTTCCATTCTGACGGTACCATCCACAATCAATAACTTTGTTGTTGCCCAATAAAGTGAACAAATGGTGCGTGAGCAACATTATTAATCTGATTTCTAACCTACTTTGCAAGTGGTTGTATTGTTAGAAGGTGGATAGCGATAACGCACCTTTATTTCGAAAGCTGACCACAAAGGCTCAATTGAGATCTTGCGACTGTGGCGGCCAGGGAAAAAGCGACCGCTCTTCCACGTGCTCACAGAAAATCCTAGCCAATGAGAGCTGTGTGAACATGGGCCTGTCATCTTCCAACACAGCATCAGCATTGGGGAACATACATTATAGCATGGGATGGACCTGATCAGCCAAAATAGTCACATAATCCTCGGCAGTGAAGCGATCTTGCAGAGTACCGATGGGGCACGTGGAGTAACACGATAAGGCTGCTGAAATCATCACCGAACCACCACTACGTTTCCCTCTTGGGACGTAAACTCTCTCAGGATGTGGTACCAGTATGAAACGAAGTTCATCCGACCAAATGACTTTCTTCCATTGTTCCACACTCCAGGTTTAATGACTTGGATACCACGTTTTTCCGTCAGGGGCATTTGTATCAATGATGAGTGGTTTTGATATTCCAGCTCGCCCTGCAGTTCTCTGCTTATGTAGATGCCATTGTAATGTTTTGGTACTGACATGGTTCGCGACACTCGGTTCCTCTTATTTTTAGCCATATTCATCTTCAACGACGGTCCATTACGATCGATCAACACACACTTTCGTCCGCGTCGTGACTTAGCAGATCGTGTTCTGCTTTCCCTGTACGCTATATAAATCTTCGATACTGTGATTCTTCATACATCAAAAACTTCGGATACCTCTGCTACGGAAGCACCCGCCATAAGAGCACCAGCGATTTGCCCACGTTCTAGTTCATTTAGCTCCGACATAATGTAGTGACAGCTACACAGAGCAGTGCTCTGGCGATGAGTGACACTTGCAACGTATTAAGGACATTGCACAGGTCCGTTCGTTGGAAAATATAACACAACCAGCAGACAGCTAGACAAACTGCCTATTGGCTTCTGTCTCGGATTCTTCGGCCGACGTTCATCTAATGATTTTATTGACGTTTCGCCAGCACGAGTGGCTGGCATTGCCAGAAATGGAGGGTTAAGCTTTGACAATGCCAGCTACTCGTGATGGCGAAACGTCAGTAAAATCATTAGATGAACGTCGGCCGAAGAATCCGAGACAGAAGCCAATAGGCAGTTTGTCAACAAGTGACCACGAAAGTCTTAACAATTTTGTAGATTTAGCTAGCATCTGCATTTACGTTCAAGCATCCATTTCTCGCTGCGTTTCAACCCCTGTATTCCATTACACTTGCGGATTTTAAGAAGGAGAATTTCCCTACTGAGGATCCATATTTCTAACGTACGTTGCAGCAAAAGTTTTTAACGTCCTGCCACATCATCCGATATATTTTGCAGGTGTCCTTCTATTGTGACTGTTCCTATTCCAATGTCAAGGTGACCCTTGATGTTTGTAAACATACACACAGTTACGATGAGTGTTACCTACTGATACAACGTCATACTCTAATGGATTGTAGCAGTTCAGCCGAATGAAAAGCACCTATAGGAACGCACTAGAGACAGCGGTAAAACGGTAGAGTGAGCATCCAGCATGCCACGAAGGACAAATCAAATGGCTCCGAGCACTATGGGACTTAAACATCTGAGGTCATCAGTCCCCTAGAACTTAGAACTACTTAAACCTAACTAACCTAAGGACATCACATCCATCCATGCCCGAGGCAGGATTCGAACCTGCGACCGTAGCGGTCTCGTGGCTCCAGACTGAAGCGCCAAGAACCGCTCGGCCACACCGGCCGGCCCCAGGACGGACATTTGAGACGAATGACCGAGACCGCATCATCATGTTACACGAAGAAGGCTTGTCAACGAGGAAAGTTGCCCGATGTGTGCACCGGAGTCAAAGTGATATGCTGCAGTCATGGAATCAGTTCCAATTGACTGTGCTGTTGAAGAGTTGCACCGCACGTGCTGTCCACGTTCGACAGATTCATGGGATGATCGATATCTACGACTGTTGACTCAAAGGAACCATGGGCTGTGTGTCCCAGAATTGTATTCGGTGTTCGAAGAGGCTACAGGACGTCATGTATAGCATCGAACTGTTAGAAAATAGTCCATTCCCGACGACCATGGCGAGCATTACTTCTTACATCGTAACACCATGGACTCTGTTACACATTGGCCAAAATCATGCGGAATGAACGCCCCGGAATTAGCATCCGGTGTTGTTTACGGATGAAACTCGTACTTGCTTGTACCCTGATCCTCCCAGACCAAGTGTTAACAGACAACCCGATAACATCGAATGCCTCCAACACTGTGTCTCAATTGTGCAACAAGGTGCTGTTGAATGAGGTAGGGGAGTGGCATTACATGGGTCACCGTAATCTCTCGTAGTTGTTGAGTGCAATCTCACGGCTCTACAGCACAGGGACGAGATTCCGCAACCAGTAGTGGGACCGTGTACCCAACACTGTGCTGATAGTTTCTTCTTGACGGATAACTCGCGTGCTCAACGTACTGTTCTCGTGAACACGTTCCTTCATCGTGCTAGAATCACCAAAACTAAGTGGTCTGCCTCTTCTCCGGACATGAACCAAACAGAACAGGTGTGGGATTTTACAATGTAACTTTTAATCCGTATTGATTGCAAAATGTTTATTCATATGACCGGTTTCGGTTCCTTTAGAACCATCTTCAGATCTGATATTACGGTTACAGGAGTAACCCGTCCAAATACAGCAACTTTCACAGGTGCGATAGATTGCGTGCGATATCGCTGACGTCTATCAGGAGTGATTCTTCACTCATATGTGGGGCCTCTTACTTTGGTACCATCGCCGGGGAGAGATGGGACAATAGAATCATTAAAGCTTCTGTAGGATGGTGATATGGATGTGGCAGTCACTGAGAGCGTTTGCAGGTCAAGAGCATGCACAACGTGCTGGCTGAAATTGCCTTGGATGGTTTCGATGGGTAGAGCACTAGTATGCTGTATATACACACATACTAATGGATGTTGCTGTGTTTGGACGGGTTACTCCTGTAACCGAAATACCAGATCCGAAGACGATTCTAAAGGAACCGAAACCGGTCATATGAATAAACATTTTGCAATCAAAACGGATTAAAAGTTACATTGTAAAATTACTGATTGCGGCTATTTTATCAGACATTATGTCTGGTTTTGCAGTTGTGGGATTGATTCAAACAAGCTGTCTTTGGATGTCGGTAACGACCACCTATTCTGTGCGACTTAACGCGGAATCGCCAGTGAAGAATGGGACAGTTTGTACCATGGCTGGGTTGATGACTTCATCAACCCTATGCTACGATGGATAAAAGTCTGTATCCAAGCAAGGGATCGCTCAGGAGTGCTGTAAGCACCCCCCCCCCTCCTGGGAAGTTGACTATTTTATTGTTACACATTTTCTTTTCAATCTGATGATCCGAACACATTGCAAATAAGCATATACACATGCCTCAGAGCCAATTTTTGCTTTCTTTGTCACGAATTTTGGAACAAGGGTGTGATGCAAAAGTTCTGTTGACGTATGTATATAAGAGCTCAGTGAGAGTGACATTTTTTGACTGATCTTTCCCCTATTAGATATCAACTACGTTCGTGTTTTGTTGTTATGGCGATTTCCAACGACAGTTGCGAATAGCCAGTTGATGTCGATGTATTGAGCTGCTAGCTATGAAGCCTTCCTTCCAGTCCAGTCGTCGTATCTCGGAATATTCCCTAAAAGTAGTTAGATAACTACTGATTTTTAACTATTGACTTTTGAGCTGTGAAATTTAACCTGCTTCGCAGGTCAAAGCGAGGCTGGGGACCCTTATCTACTTTGGCTTGACAATTTATCAGTGCAGACAGACTACAACAATTTGCAGAAGACAATAACATTACACCACAAGAGCAAGCTGGTTTCAGAAACAATCACAGCATCGATGATCCGTTATTAAGAATAACTAGCAAAGTAACAGAAGCCTGAAACTTAACAGATGTGACTGCTGCCCTCTTTTGACACATGGGATAAGGTATAGCACGCGGGTCTTCTTCACAAAGAGCTAAAATACAACTTCCCACCTGAAATAGTACAAGTAATAGAAAAACCCTTTGGAAATAGAAAAGTAAAAGTACTAGTTGCTGACCAAAATTCATTTTACTTTACACCTAAAGTGGGAGTCCCTCAGTGCGCCGTCATCTACCTAGCGGTTCTCGGCGCTACAGTCTGGAACCATGCGACCGCTACGGTCGCAGGTTCGAATCCTGCCTCGGGCAAGGATGTGTGTGATGTCCTTAGGTTAGTTAGGTTTAAGTAGTTCTACTTTCTAGCGGACTGATGACCTCAGAAGTTAAGGCCCGTAGTGCTCAGAGCCATTTGAACCATTTGAACTGCTAGCATCCCCAGACCTAAGTGACGGAATGAAGACACCGTTCTGTACGCTGATGACACCTCTTATTGGTGTCATGCATCCACCTTCAACGTAATCAATTAATAGGCTAACAGTTAATCAGTAAACTTGAAGCCTGGTTCAGTAAATGGAGGATCTAACTGATTCCAACCAAAATCCAACCTGTTCTGTTCAGACATAGAAATCTTGGTAATCGCTGACAACAGCACCCTCACAGACTCAACATTGGACTTTGGGGACAAGAAATTACTCCACAACCAAACGTGAAATATCTCGGAGTCTTGGGGTCAAGAAATTACTCCACCACAAAACGTTAAATATCTCGGAGTCTATCTAGATGAATCCCTAAATTGGCAGAAAAACGCATCTGAAAAGATTAAACAAGCTGAAAGCCACGTAGTACGTCTCTTGAAATACAAAAAACGTGGACAGGAACAACCGGTTGCCCTTCTTATATACACAATATTTGTCCATCCCATCCTCGAATATGGATTTCAAATATGGATTTGTCATCTAACCAAACGAAAAAAAAAAAAAAATCTATCTGCTGGCCGGAGGATGCTTCGAATAGCTGGGGATCTAAGCAGTGGCTTACCAACAAATTTATTTTACGAAACATTTAAAATAAAAAACATGTTAGCCGGAATAAAAGAACAAATCGCCAAATTCGGACTCAACAGACTACGTTACAATGGACTTACAAAATCATTCTTGCAGCACGATTCTACAACGTTTAATTTTCCGTAATTCAAATATGCATATGCTTCCTATATTAGTCTCGAAGCAGTATCGAATTCACTCCAGCAGAGTTCTCTGGAAAACGAAAAAACCAGTGAGACTGTCAACAAATCAATAACACGTACAAGGATTTGGTATGATGTAGCAGCCTTGACCAACAATACTTCCATCAGTACCTACAGAATGACGCAAAAATCTCCACATCGAGCAGATTTTCAAGTTTTTCATCATCTACAGAATTAGACGAAAATTCTCTTCACGAATAAAATTCCAAGATCACAGTGTCACATTACCAAGACCACTGAGATGATATGAAGACATATAAGCCAAAACAATGAGCAACCAATCCTAGCTGCGGTTTTTTCGACGGAGAGATTTTTCTATGAGCCGTAAGGCGAATACCGGGATTTGGAATGAAGAAACTTAAATAACAACATCTTGCTCACAATTATCCATTTATAAGCAATTAGAAATCCTACAAAATTAAATAAGCACCCAATTACCCAAAATAAATGGTGTCACAGCAGAACAAAATACAACTACTGGCTGAAAAGGGCTACGCTCTCCTACAGCCCACCGTCTCCCTCTGAGGTGGAATGAAAGAAGGAAAAGAAAAGAAAAAGAAGGCAATTAATGGTGGTCCGCCAAAAACGTTTCCAATCGAATCCGCGTAGCAGTACACCGCGTAATTCGCCCCGCGCGCCGCACGTCGCCAGGAGCGAAAGCTTCGAGGACAGACAAAAGGAACGTTTCACGTTCACTTTTAACATTTTTTGTGTCTATTACGTTACCAATGCCGCCACAACTTTTCGTGGGGCCTGATGATATTAGTCACTAGTCAACATCTCTCGTAATAATGCACCAATGTGCAGCTTGAGCTGCTGGCTACTGGTTAATAAGTAGTACACTATTATGATTACTGCTAAGAGAGGAGAAGAACAAAATTTTGCCCACCGTGTTTCGAGTGTCTGTTACATACAGCTGCGGTATTGTGCACAAATAAAATTTTATTTGCATTCAGTAGCATCTAATGCATATGTGCGTAGGCCCTATTGGCAGTTTTCATTACCTTTTCGGACTGATTAACTAATAAAATCTTAACTTTCTTCTAAGTAGCCCCAAAAAACATTAAACTTACAGCCGGCTGGGGTGGCCGAGTGGTTCTAGGCGCTACAGTCTGGAACCGCGGGACCGCTACGGTCGCAGGTTTGAATCCTGCCTCGGGGTTGGGTGTGTGTGATGTCCTTAGGTTAGTTACATTTAAGTAGTTCTAAGTTCTAGGGGACTGATGACCTCAGAAGTTAAGTCCTATAGTGCTCAAAGCCATTATACTTACAATACTCTGCCGTTCCGAACTGAGAAGAGATGTTGGTGTTGAAATTTGTTTCGCTCCTATATCCGAACGGTTTTAAAGTGCATTTCTGCGCAGCAGGCTTTACCGAGTCTTTCGGAGTTTACTAACTAATCAAGAATTGCAAACCGGCTCAGATGCCGACTTTTCACACAGCGGCCGTTAGTTTTCTGAGTTCAAAGTGTAGACAGATTGTGATACACGTTTGTTTAAGCTTCTGCTGACCTGGACTGTCAGCATCCTGCAGGACCGTACTGGAAAGTTATTGAACTACCGAGAGAGGCGACACGACTTTAAGACAGCGATATCGTATTCGGGAGGACAGCGGTTTGAATCCCCGTCCGGGCATGCAGATTTGGGTTTTCCACTGTTTCCTTAAATTGCTGCCCAATCCGCACTTGTTCTCCATTGCTAATGATTTAGTCATCGACGAGACGTTAACCCTAACCGTCCTTTAAGACTTTTAATAGGAGACTGCCTATGGTCAGGGCACAACTAGATTAATAAATGTGCTCATAAACGGAGAGGCAGCCTTCTCTCTCCACACAATTCCAGCCCTTCCTTAGGCTCATCTTTACGCGCGGTAGTTTTCAATTAATTTTTGTTAGTTACATGTTCCACAGATCATTTGAAGGACTCTGTTATCGATATGATGTGAAACGAGTCAGTTTAAAGGATATGTATACATGATTCGTGTTAATATGAATGAACATTTCAGTATTTTAGTCCTACTCATGCCATTACACTTAAAAACGAAATTTATATACATATATATATATATATATATATATATATATATATATATATATATACATATTTAACATTTGTTAAATTGAAATTCATCAGTGGAATAGAAGAAGGAATGATTTTAGGTAGCTTTGCTACCTGCCAGACATTTCATATTATTGAGCAAATGATCAAAAATTTTTTTTGCTGTTTATTAAACTTCTTTCTGAGCCACCGAAAGCTTTAATGATTCGTATTAAAGATAATTTTCCCTCTAGCATTGTAGGTATAGACATCACTGTTTTCCTCAAGTTGTGATGGATAATTTATAACAAATTTCATTAGCGAATATATGTATTGTAATTGCGCAGTTAAAATGTCTAACTCCTTGAAGAGGTATCTACATAACGTTCGTGTGTGAACACCACACATTTTTCTTACTTCTCGCTTTTGTGCAATCAATACTTTCTTTCCAAGAGATGAGTTACCCCACAAAAGTATTTCATCAGACACTATTGAGTAAAGATATAAAAAACACGTCAGGAGGTTGATTTGTTTGTTTTCAAGATTAGCAGTTAAACAAAGAGTAAAAGCAGCTGAACTTAACTTATTGAGAAGCTCAGTAATATGCTTCTTGTAATTCAAGTTGTCATCAGTATTTGCACCCAAAAATTTGGAGCATTCTGACCTATTTACTGACTCCTGCCCATGTGCTAAATCAATTGTTAGAATGACTATTTGTTGAACGGAACTGAATACGGTTCATTTTTTCAAAATTTAGGGAGAGTCCGTTTTCTGAGAACGACTTTACAATTTTAGAATGAGATTTTCAGTCTGCAGCGGAGTGTGCGGTCCGGCACACAGTTTTAATCTGCCAGGACGTTTCGACTTTATAATTCTTTGGAAACTATCAGTTACATTCTCTTCACTTGCTTTCTCTAATTGGATTTATTATAGCACTACTGAGTACCAATTCTGCTTGTTAAGTGTTAAGTGGTAGGTCATTCACATATATTAAGAATAGGAGTCGATTCAAAATTGAACCCTGTGGGACTCTGTTTGTGATTTATTCCCAGGAACTAAAATGTTCTGCCCTTCCAACATTGTTTGAATTAATGTGCAGCAGGACGTAAAACAATCGAATGAAACAACACTTTGGATGCTTGATTTGTGCGGTTCAGGTTCGAATTCTGATCGCACCACCTTTAAGGTATTTACCTTTTCCTTTCAAGTATTACTTATTACACGTTGAATAAGTCGCCGTTTTCTGTATAAATGATTTTGCTGAATTCTTGGACTTACTCAGAACGATGGTTCACTATAATTCCTTTGAAGTTTTCTTTTTTTCTTTGCTTTCATATATTTACGATTATCTACTTCCATCATCAGAAGAAGCCGTGCAAAAGCAATAACTCTCCATTTCACAAGACTGAGGAAAAAGAAACAAAGGTAGATAATTTATGAGCAGCGGTGCAGGCACTAACCGGCATCGCCTCAGATCGTCCCGTCCTTCTCAACGCGTGATGTACTCTCCTGGTAAAGAGGCCGGTAGTTAGGTAAGTAGCCAGGTTTCTGACACACAGCTTGTACGCCGGACGTTATTTACATTCTGCGGTCTTGCTCAGAATAACATCGCAACATTCTCACACTTCGTTTCTGCAACGTCTGCTCATGTTGATTACGTTTTCTTGTTATAAGCAGTATTGACAACAAGAGAATTTCTCCTCACTTGTGAGACGTGGTAATAAATGTCACTAAAGAAAGGTAAGATCAGTACCATTATAAATAAACATGTAACGGTCGGGCACGCCACTTGTAAACCAAACACGTAGACTTCAGTTTCATCACTGAGAATGCCCCCGGAGTAAAAGAACAAGGTGCTGGTACACATACCGGTGACACGCTTTCAAGTCATTTCTATTGCATCAGGTATCGGGCGAGGTGACACTGTGGTAAGTGGACCGTGGTTAAAATCCCCGTCTGGCCCACCCGATTTAAGTAGTTCCTGGTTTCCCTAAATGCCTGAAGTAAATATCTTAATGATACCTCTGATAAGGACACGGTCGATTTTCTTTCACAGCTTTCCCCTATAAGTTGAGCGTGTGCTCCGTCTCTCATGAATTAGAAGTCGACGGGACGTTATATTGTAATCTTCGTTCATTTTTTACCATTACATTAAGAGATATATTACTTCCTTATTAATATGAAGAGCTGACAATCATACAACTCGTGTGTCCTCATCGCCCTAAATATCAACTTAAATGTTTTTATGGGACATTGCTTGGGACTTCTCTCCTGTGCAAGCCTCATGTGCACATCTTCTCTGCACATAGTCCAACGAGCAAGCTGATTATGCATTTATTGCATGGAACAGTGCTGAAAGAGGGTTATCTAATACAGGAAAATGGCACTGAAACTGGCGATAAGGTGCTGTAAGATGACACTAAACGAAGACGCGCTTTTGTAAGACCCAGAACTGATACTCATGAGCTGTCTTAAGTAGTCATACACTGTGCCCAGAATTAAAGCAACGAACTGCTGTTTCTAATCCACCGTATAATCATACAAACTGTCAACAGATGTCCGTACCATTGTCTTCTGCACGGAATATGGCATTCCGGTCAACGGAAAACTACGTTAAAGATGATTCAGGGTACCTATCAAACTGGTTAGTGTTTTCCGGGTAGTCCCACATCCACAGTCGCTGTGTATACAGTCACCGACGGTGCAGTATGGCACAAAGAAGACGCCTACCAGATTCTCTGCGGTACACCATATTATTCCTCACTCTTTTGGCAAAAAAAAAAAAAAAAAATCCTATTTTTCAACATAATCTCTGTTCAGTGTGACAGTCCTACGCTACATTACTGGATGGGCCAGTATACTCGCATGGTACTGCTCCAGTAGTCGACGTGGGGTCCAAAGTCTTGCTCTCCATCATCCACGTACTGCCTCCCGTGAAGTGTACCCTTCATAATGCAAACAGATGGAAGTCGGAGTGGCCGAGCGCTCCAGTCTGGAACCGCGCTGCTGCTACGGTCGCAGGTTCGATCCTGCCTCGGGCATGGAAGTGTGTGATGTCCTTAGGTTAGTTAGGTTTAAGTAGTTCTACGTCTAGGGGACTGATGACCTCAGATGTTAAGTCCCATAGTGCTTAGAGCCATTTGAACCATTTGGAAGTCGGAGGGTGCGAGATTCGGGCTGTGGAGTGGATGAGGAAGAACAGTCCAATAGAGTTTGTGAGCTCCTCTTGGGTGCGCAGATGTCGGGAAGAAGGACAAGTTAGTTTGCATTTTTGTTGAAATGAACACGCTGAAGCCGTTTCTTCAGTATCGTAAGGGTAGCACAATGTATTTCAGAGTTGATCGTTGCACCGTGAGGGAGAACATGAAATAGAGTAGTACCTTCAGAGGTCCAGAAGAGCGTCATCCTGACTTTAGCGGCTGAGGGCGCGGCTTTGAACTATTTCTTCGGAGGAAAGATGATGTGGCGTCACTCCATGGATAGCTGTTTGTTTCCGCTTCGTAGCGGTCAAGCAATTCGGCACAAATGGTCTTGCGTTGCTCTTTATGGTTTTCTGTTAGGCGGCGAGGAAGCGAGCTGGCACACATCTTTGAGCACTCCAACTGGTGGGCGGGTCTGTCAGCACTGCCAACAGAGACGTTCAATTGAGCAGCGAGCTGTTTGATTCTGATCTGTCGATCGGCTCGAATGTGAGTGTCCACACGTTCCAACATTGCACGAGTCACAGAAGTGTTCGGTCGGCCGGTATCTCGAGAGATCGAAGAGGCTTGCGCGATCTTGTTGCAGTGACAGACGCCTCGCCCAACGACTCACCGTACTTTTGTTCACTGCCTGCGCCTATGAATATCTGCGATCTGCCGGTTTTTCGCCAAAAGAAACTCAATGTCAGCTCTCTGCTTGGAACGAATCTCCTTTACAAAGGCCATTTTGAAGGCTACATATACTGCCGCCATCTATTTGTACTTCATGAAGCTATAGGGGCTGAAGCAGGAATGTTCGACAATGTCCCACAACAAATTTCCCATTTTTTCAACCGAAATTGGCTGAGTGTGTGTGTCGTGACCAAGAAGGTCTTAATAAATACGGAAGAAGAAGTATCTATATTCTGATCTGAGCGTTTTTCAGTGGAGGCAAAGTGTACACTGATGCAGTTACCGCTGTTGTATATCCGCCTCAGGCGCGGACTCTGGAGGGAGAGCAGACGGCTCGGCGACGCCACGGGCGGTGGCCTCCGGCGGAAAGCCTTCCGGCGCCCACGCGACGCCTCCAGCCCCTCCCCCAACAGGTGGCGCCGTGTTTACGCGCGCCTCCCGCCTCCGGCGTTTATTTCATTTGGCGCGCGCAACACGCGAGGTAGCGGGATTTCCTTTCGCGCCCCCACGCGCAGCGCGCCAAATAATTACAGCGACGGCTCGCCTCTGAGTAGGGCCGTGCCTCCTCCCACTCCGCCCCCACTTGTTTACACCGGGGTACGCGCGCACAAGAGTTCGCCGAAGGAAGAAAGCCGAGCCCACCGCTACCGGGAAGTTGTGCGCAGTCGGTTGCTGATCGCCTGGCTGCATCTGTTTGTGTCAAGTAGCGAGGTGCGCAGCTCCACAGCAGCTTTCAACTTACTCGTATCTTTATTGACTCCCACACAGAGAGAACGGCTTGTGAGATTTAGTCGACAGTAAGATTAGTCCACTGCGTCATTCTGCTGTTTAGTATGGTGATCGAATCTTTCCCATGACGACATTCTCACATTATAGGCTAACGAAAGCAGGCCTGGTGTTAATCGATGCAGACATGACACGTTAGAGGCACTATTCAATTTTAACCGTGACGAAAACGGTGGAAGTAAGCATTCATGTCTCACGCGGCTTGTACACCAGAAACCTTTTGTACAAGGATGGTGATGCGAGTAATTTCAAGCAAGCATTTATTCCCCGAATATCACAGTCTATCCTAAAACACTGACGTCATAATCCTATTATGCGGAAAATTTCGTGTTCTTTCCGTTTTTGTGGAACTCTCTTTTTTCTTCCTAACCGTCACTTTAAACGCGGAAGGTGAACTCTGTGCAACTTCGCCGCAAAGTATAATAGAAATGTGTATCAAATTTATCTCGTGATTTAGAGCTATTGGCCTTTCAGCAACACAGTTTACTGCTAGGTGTTTTAGCAGATTATCATCAAACGTCTTACGTGTCCAATGTTCGGTTTCCACGCATTGTTGTATCGTCTACTTTTTTGGTGCCATTCAGATTACATTATTTTAGTGACGCCCACATGTCGTCAATTGCAATGCAATTATGTATTTCTTTTCTGAATGTCCCATCCAACCACTGGTTATTTGTGCAGTTTTCGAGCATTTTGAAATGTGAAGTGGACTGCAGATACACGAATACTGGTCTGGAAATCGTTATACAAAATAAGAGCTGCCATGCCCAAAAAATCGTAAGTACTGAAGGAAACGATGCAGTAGTGTATCTGTAACGGGATATAACAGCCGATTAATAAATTTCAGATACGAGGAAAACTGCAGTGACGAATCTAATCCTGCCGAGGATGATAATTGTCTGGCCGAGCGGTTCTAGGCGCTACGGTCTGGAGCCGCGCCACCGCTACGGTCGCAGGTTAGAATCCTTCCTCGGGCATGGATGTGTGTGATGCCCTTAGGTTCGTTAGGTTTAAATAGTTCTAAGTTCTAAATAGTTCTAAGTTCTAAATAGTTCTAAGTTCTAGGGGACTGATGACCTCAGAAGTTAAGTCCCATAATGCTCAGAGACATTTTTGATGATAATTGTCAACGAGTACCACCGGAGCTGTGAAGAATGTTAAAAAGTAGCCGCAAAATAAACAGCTGTGGAGAGGCCTATATTAAAAAAGAAAACTTCTGGAAGTGGGACAGAAAGAGAGAGGATTACATCAAAGTGCACTGAATCCTGTCGCAGTGGTATCAAAGACCACACTTCGCTATTTAGCAGTACAAAAGAATCCTCGATAAAATTGCACATACAAGCATGTACTGAAATCACCCAAAGGGGATGCTCACATTGTCTCAGTAAGCTTCAACAGTGATTCTTTGGATTTCTTAAAGTTGGGCGAAGGAATTTACTTCCCGAGGAGGACTTTACTACGCATCCTTACAAACAAATGTGATTTCGGATAACACTGCGCCACACTTTTCACCATTCTCTTGCAAACATACGCGAAGTTTGACCAACGTTTGTGACGGAGGCTGCCATGCAGTGTACGTCGTCACAAATCGATAGTAACTTGAGGGACGTAGAGTGCCTAGGATGGCGCCCGCGCTTCAGAAATCCAGGACTACGGCGAGCTGTTATGGTAGTTTTCTCGTGTTCTCATTGGGCACGTCGCGGAGAAATGGCGGAAGTGTATTTGAACTATGATTACTTGGATAGGGGATTAATACTAATTTCATTTCCTTGTAAGACTGACGATCATAGATCAAAATCACTGCAGTACACAGAGAAGCGTCTGTAACAACTATCCATTGCCTATAGACCTGAATTTCGTATCTCAGCACACGTCTCTACCAATGAAAACGAGTTGCTTGATTTTGAGAACGGACAGACAAGGCCAGAACTTCTAACACTGCTAACTCTCTCTGTAATGTTTGTTCTATATGAAGCTATTTCCTGGATACGTAATGAGCTGGATTCATGAAGTTTTAGCATTGACAAAATAAAAGACGAAATAAATCATAACACAGAAATGAAAGTCATTAAAAGTCTATAAGCAATAATAATTTTTGACAACATGTCTCTCTGGAGTACAGTGGTTTATTTATTGTTGGAAATGAATACTAACAGTCACAACAGTAATTTTAAAATATTTTTAGTATAAGGTTACCTGTTTCGGTCTCTTTTAGACCATCTCCAGACCTTACACCATGATGGTAGATCGTGACTGTGAACGGGCAGGCGCTACACCTCCACGAAAGCTTTGAGTAGTTAACGTTCGTGGAGGTGTAGCGCCTGCTCCGTTCACAGCCACCATCTACCATCATGGTGTGGGTCTGAAGATGGTCTAAAAGAGACCGAAACCGGTAACCTAATACTAAAAAAAAGTTTACTGTGGTTGTGACTATTCGTATTCATTTCATCTGTTAGTAATGAACACGATTTATTTATAAAGAGATAGTGTATTACAATGAGGTTCTTTTTATGCATCTGGTCTGCGACTTCATTAAAACTAATAAATAATACTACACGGTAGCATAAATACATATTTGTACAATAATAAACTTTAAAGGTGAATGCTTTTTGTAATTCTGCACGGAGTGTAAGAATTTATACTATCTCCGTACTCGAAACAGCGATGCAATAGCTTGTAACAGATATTCGCATCCTGTCAGAATAATGTTTCAAAACACAGTGAGCACTTATTTCGTCTTACTCTACGAAACAGATGTCAGCCAGCAAAAGTTATAAGCGATGGCAGAGATTCAAATTATCCCCACTGAATCGCTGGTGTGGCATCCATGCACTGCTAGACCAGAACATAATTTGCGTCACATATTTCAGTGACACAGTCGATGCTATAAACAATACACTATTATGGATATTACAAAACATGTCATGGGTTGATGTTACTTGACGACGAGATTACGAGCGGCGCTCAATAAGTAACACAACACTTTTTTTTTCGGAAGCTGGTTAGTTTTATTCAGGATTCCAATACATCATATTGTCTCCCAGTCTCTTGGCTACAAAACACTATTTTTCAACATAATTTACATTCAGTGCGACCGCCTTACGCCACCTTACTGGGAGAGCCTGCAGTATGGCCGCATGGTTCCACAATACTGGGTGACGACAGAGCCAATGTCCTGCGGCATCAATAACCTCCCAACCATCCACATACTGCTTCCCGCGGAGTGTATCCTTCATTGGGTCAAACAGATGGAAGCCGGAAGGTGCAAGAATCAGGCTGTAGAATGGATGAGGAAGAACGCTCCAATGAAGTTTTGTGAGCTCCTCTCGGGTGTGCAGATTTGAGTGAGGGCTTGCGTTGTCGGGGAGAATTAGAAGCTTGTTTGCAGTTTTGTGGCGACGGACAAGCTCAACTCGTTTCTTCAGTTTCGTGAGAGTAGTACAATATCGCTGCACCAAGAGGAGGACATGAAACACTATAACCCCTTCAGAGTTCCAGAAGACAGTCGCCATGACTTGAGCGGCTGAGGGCGCGGCTTTGAACTTTCTGTTCGGAGGAGAGGTGGTGTGGCGCCACTCCATGAATTGCCCTTATGTTTCCCGTTCTAAGTGATGAATCCGTATTTCATGACGACTGAGATGTTAGACACAAAACTGTCCCGATCACTCTTTAAACGCGCTAGCAATTCCATACAAATTGTCCTTCGTTGCCCTTTACGGTCTTCTGTTAGGCGGCGACGAAGCTAGTGGCCACATACCTTTGAGTATCCCACCGGTTGGACGAATCTGTCAGCACTACCAACAGAGACGTCCAGCTGAGCAGTGAAGTGTTTGACTGCGATCCGTTCAAAAAAATGTTCAAATATGTGTGAAATTTTATGGGACTTAACGGCTAAGGTCATCAGACCCTAAGCTTACACACTACTTAATCTAAATTATCCTAAGGACAAACACACACACTCATGCCCGAGGGAGGACTCGAACCTCCGCCGGGACCAGCCGCACAGTCCATGACTGCAGCGCCTTAGATCGCTCGGCTAATCGTGCGCGGCTTGCGATCCGTCCATCATCTCGAACGACAGAGTCCGCACGATACAACACTGGAGGGACACAGCTTTGCGCGGCCGGCCGGTACGCGGGAAATCGGACACATTTGTGCGACCTTGTTGCGATGATGACAGATGCTTCGCCCAACGACGACTCATTGTGCTTTCTTTCACTGCCACGCATCAGTAGACATTCTGCAAGAGCCTATGAATGTGTGCGATGCTTTAGTTGGAAAAAAAAAAAAAAAAAGACTCAATGACAGCTCTGTGCTTGGAAAGCACCATCGTTACAGATGCCTTTTTTGAAGGGTACGTACCATGCCACCACCAACCGGAAGTTCATGTAACTCTAGAGGCCGCAGCGGGAGTAATTCACTATGTGCCACCAAAAATTTCGCAACAGTTTCCAACCGAAATTGACCGAGAAAAAAAAGTGTTGTATTATATAGTGAACGACCGTCTTATTAACGATGGAGCAATGAATGGGCACTACACTCTGGAACCGCGCGACCGCTACGGTCCCAAGTTCGAATCCTGCCTCGGGCATGGATGTGTGTGATGTCCTTTTAGGTTGGTTAGGTTTAAGTAGTTCTACGTTCTAGGGGACTGATGAGCTCAGAAGTTAAGTCCCATAGTGCTCAGAGCCATTTGAACCATTTTTGAATGAATGGGCAGCATACATCGCAAAAGAAATATTCCAGAACTGACCTTAGTCGGTTTCGGAAAAGCCACGAAAACCTACGTTTGAGTAGCCAGACGGGATAATGTAATCGACCCTTCTTTCCCACGAATACGTGTTTGGTGTCCCAGGTGAGTATTACTGCGCGGAAGGCCATCCCAGAGCAGAAATACAAACATCGCTCTGCGACCGGCCTTGTCACTCGAACATCGCGTGACTGTTGTGACGTAAACAGAGCGTGGTAGTGTGGAGCGAGAGGCCGAGGCGGTGCCAGCGGAAAAATCCGGCGCGTGGTCAGCTGAGCGCCGTGTATTTTGGCGCGGCGGCCGTGGCGCCGCTCCCTGTGCTGCGTTGTGTGCTGTAGCGCCGTGTGTCGCCCGTCTCGCGCTCCCCCCGCCCCCACGGCTATTCCCGTCCGCCGGCTCGGGTTGCGCCGCGAGCCGCGACCTTGGCGCAGCACGCCGCGGCTGCAGCCCCAGAGCCACCCTCACGCGCCAGCGGCGGCCGGATGGCCCGCAACCGGCAACAAAATGGTTCAAATGGCTCTGAGCACTATGGGACTTAACATCTGAGGTCATCAGTCCCCCAGAACTTAGAACTACTTAAACCTAACTAAGCTAAGGACATCACACACATCCATGCCCTTGGCAGGATTCGACCTGCGACCGTAGCGGTCGCGCGGTTCCAGACTGAAGCGCCTAGAGCTGCTCGGCCACACCGGCCGGCCCACCGGCAACAGCCTGCCTGCTCCTCCCGCAGTAAACACCGACAGCCCTGGGTTAGACTCCCGCTCTACACGGACCACCCAGCGCCAAAGACGAGAGCACGCCAGTGCAGCTGTGTCCGGTTGATCTCCTACCCTAGCTTCAAAGAATAATTTTTAGACAACGTAGTTGCGTAGAGATAGCAGCGATTGGTTTGAAACTTCCTGGCAGATTAAAACTGTGTGCCCGACCGAGACTCGAACTCGGGACCTTTGCCTTTCGCGGGCACACAGTTTTAATCTGCCAGGAAGTTTCATATCAGCGCACACTCCGCTGCAGAGTGAAAATCTCATTCTGGAAACATACCCCAAGCTGTGGCTAAGCCATGTCTCCGCAGTATCCTTTCTTTCAGGAGTGCTAGTTCTGCAAGGTTCGCAGGAGAACTTCTGTAAAGTTTGGAAGGTAGGAGACGAGATACTGGCAGAAGTAAAGCTGTGAGTACCGGGCCTGAGTTGTGCTTCGGTAGCTCAGATGGTAGAGCACTTGCAGGCGAAAGGCAAAGGTCCCGACTTCGAGTCTCGGTCGGGCACACAGTTTTAATCTGCCAGGAAGTTTCATATCAGTGCACACTCCGCTGCTAGGTGAAAATCTCATTCTCGAAGCGATTGGTTTACTTATAATCAATCAATCGAAATGACAGTCACAATCGCCTTATTTATTTTCTTGCCAACCGGTTTCACCCCTGATGGGGTCATCTTCAGGGCAATTTACACTGTAAAGTTATAATATTAGTAAGTAATCATGTACGTAATCTACAAGCAATTAGTCAAAGTTACACAAATTAACAAATTTTTATAGCCATTTGGTCGCTCGCTGGAGTTGTCATCCTGCCTCTGCACGGTTGGTAACACAGGCTAGGGGGCGCTTGATATATACTATCGCCCATGGCAACGGCGTCCCTACCGCAAAAGATAGAGGGCTCTACTCTGTCCACAAATGATGTGAAAATTGATTGGGACAACAGTTATCTGAATTTTAAATAATTGTAAATTTCTCGAGATTTAAAAAATGATTCCAATGGCTCTGAGCACTGTGGGACTCAACTGTTGTGGTCATCAGTCCCCTAGAACTTAGAACTACTTAAACCTAACTAACCTAAGGACATCACACACATCCATGCCCGAGGCAGGATTCGAACCTGCGACCGTAGCGGTCGTGCGGTTCCAGACTGTAGCGCCTTTAACCGCTCGGCCACTCCGGCCGGCTCTCGATATTTAATTAGTTATAATTATTATTTATTATGTTTTATACTACGACTGGAACAAACTTTAAAATTCACGTTTTCTTGCTTAAATATGTAACTACCATTGGTCACCATGGAGGGCGTTACCGTCTGCCCACGTGTTGTTGGCCGTTATTTAAGCACATGGAGAGAACCCAACCATGTCTTCTCTGAGTTTTGAAGAATCGCCAACTGTGTTTTTTAACTTTCTGGTGACTTTTTTTAACTGTCCTCCATGAACATCTCCGTGTTAGTCTATTTTTTGCCTCCATTTTCTCCCATTGTTCTGTTTTAAGTCCGCATTTATCGCCTTATGTATGTAACATTTTATTCTTATTTTAAGTTGTCATGTCACCCGGCTGCAGAGTGGCGGATTGTGCCCCTGACCCATATGGGCTGGGGAATGAAATCACAATAAAGAAAAAAAAAAAAAAAACCAACCATGCATAGTTACCAACCGTGCAAGGGCAGGGAGACAACTCCCCCGAGCGACCAAATGGCTATAAAAATTTGTTTATTTATGTAACTTTGACTAATTTCTTGTAGATTACGTACATGATCACTTTCTAATATTATAACTTTACAGTGTAAATTGCCCCGAAGATGACCCCATTGCGGGTTGAAATCAGTTAGCGACAAAATAAATAACGCGATTGTGACTGTCATTTTGATTGATTGATCAAAGAATAATGATGGTCTCTCACTAAAACTCTTATGCGGGTGTATCTATACTAATCCATACTTTTTATAAAAATGGATGTGTGTGTACATATATGTTACCCATCTCTCCCTAAACCAGTGGACCGATTTCAATCAAACTTGGTAAGAATTTCACTTGCTGTCTGGAAAGAATCGCTGTGGGGTAAGAACCACCTATCTGTCACATGGGTGAGAAAAAACAAACAAACAGTATCGTCCATGAAGCGCGAATATCCATACCTTATTCACCCAGTATTTCAAAATGTGAGCACTTAGTGAACTGAAACAAACTCTACACATAATTTCAATCCTTCGTGAAACTTTTTCTCTCTGACAACCCCCACAAAATGATGAAAGGGAAAAAATGACTTACTACATGTTCCGGCGCATACAGTAAAGCTGCCGCATGAAGCACGCCGTATTAATTTATTACTTCTACGTTACTCACTCTATTTGCAACACAATTCTGAGACAGTAACCACATATACCGCTGGATGTGCCTGCAAAATTATGTCATTGTACGAACACAGTTCAGGAGGTACAATGTCGTATACTTAAAGTTGCGTGAGAATGAAACTGCAGGGTGAAGTTACCTAGACATACAGGTGAAATATGTGTACAAACACGCGTGAAATTGTTAAGTATGTGTGAAATATATTCGCCATTTGCGTATTCCAGCAAAGCCATTGGTAAATTCCAGGCTCCGTCGCCAATGAACAGCAGTCAAATCGGGTGCGTGAACCAAGCGCCCGCTGCAGAGGTCCATATGCAGTACCATTCACAGAAAGTTCGTTGAGGAGACACTTTTGTTAGATCCTCGGTTCATGAGGGCTATCTGTTGCTCAAAAGCTGCACGTCTATGCGCTCGCACACATCTCCGCTGCCGTCGTTCACACCTATCACCTGTTATGGCCCGTAGTGCACCGCAGTTGCCTCCACGCCGATTTTAGATAGCGCCATTTTGTTATGCACGGTACACTTTAAACATGGTAGCACACGAACAATTTACAGACGTAGCCGTTTCGGAACTGCTTCCACCCTTGGCCCCAAAACCAATGATCATGCCCCTTTGGATATCAGTGAAATAGCTCCGTTTCCGCATTACGACAACGACTAATCTGTTTTCCACGTCCCATCCCACCCACGCTTTGTACACCCTCCACCGCTAGTGCTGCCACCTGCCGTCTGTGAGTGGTATTGCACATTGACGTCGAACATAGCCGGTGGTTACATTAATGTGACTGGACCATGTAAATGCCTATTCTCCTCTTTGTGGAGAAATCAACTTTGTATCTTAAAACTGAAAACGGCGAGCGAGGTTCCTTCCCGACGACTTGAGCTCCAATCTTAGGGTAAGTTGAATGTTTCCTTGTATTAAGATTCAGTTTTGTGTACTTTGTGTTACATATACTAATATCCATAATGTTTTAGCTTTAAATTTTTATTACTTCATATTTCAGGAGTAAATTTCGGAAGGCTCCAATCACTAGCTTTTGTTGCTGTTGTTGTGGTCTTCAGTCCTGAGACTGGTTTGATGCAGCTCTCCATGCTACTCTATGCTGTGCAAGCTTCTTCATCTCCCAGTACCTACTGCAACCTACATCCTTCTGAATCTGTTTAGTGTATTCATCTCTTGGTCTCCCTCTACCATTTTTACCCTCCACGCTGCTCTGCAATACTAAATTGGTGATCCCTTGATGCCTCAGAACACGTCCTACCAACCGATCCCTTCTTCTAGTCAAGGTGTGCCACAAACTCCTCTTCTCCCTAATTCTATTCAATACCTCCTCATTAGTTATGTGATCTACCCATCTAATCTTCGGCATTCTTCTGTAGCACCACATTTCGAAAGCTTCTATTCTCATCTTGTCCAAAATATTTATCGTCCGCGTTTCCCTTCCATACATGGCCACACTCCATACAAATACTTTCAGAAACGACTTCCTGACATTTAAATCTATACTCGATGTTAATAAATTTCTTTTCTTCAGAATCGCTTTCCTGACTAGCTTATACGAAAGAAAAAAAGTCGATACGACGTTATCGATGCAAAAAGACAACAGCGTAGAGTCGATTTCTCGTTTATCGGAGGAAAATGTAGGATATCACTAGACCCTGTGTCGTCAACGGACTGTATACTGTTGCACGATTTTTGGACATTTTAACTTTGGGCGGCTTTGGAACGCTTGTCTTTGGTGGATAGTAGTCTTCAGACTGAGACACCTGAGTACACACCGAAACAAAAACAATACACCAAGAACTGTCTCTTGTAGAGAGCAACAGGCCCGCATTAACCAGCTCAGACCGCAGACGGGTGAGATCAGCTGGAGGGTGTCCAAGGTGCCTGTCGTTGCGCTGCTTAGAGTGCGGTGAGGCGTGTGGCTGGTGGCTGGCACAGAGCAAAATAAGCGGCCGGCAAGCTGGTGGCCGTCGCAGCCCTGGGCAGAAATACACACACACACGCACACACACACACACACACACGCACACACACACACACACACACTCCAGTTGTCGGAGCAGTGTCGGCCCTTGCAGTTACTTGTTCACAGCCGCAGTAAGACCCGCGCCCAACTGTCTGCGACTACACAGCCAGACAGTTGAAATTATTCCTCTCTAAATCCGTCCTCCGCCCATGCTGGCCACCCAGGATTCTCGAACGGGAACTTGCATGCTTTATCACTATTACCCGACGGACAAGTGACGTGCAAGGGCGTGCGGTTTCTGAATACATGACTGCTGACGAGCGTTACTCGTATGACCCGTACTTGCAGGGTAGGGCACTCGAGTTTGTTTCTGTAGGACTAACGTAACTGTACACGAAGGTACAATATGATCAAGTGTACAGAAGAAAGAGTAATGCAACAACTCTGTGGCCTTACTGTGCAGTATATAACAATACAAAATTGTTCAAAATACTGACTGCCAAGGTCACTACAGATAATGTACCATGCACGACTGTCAAGAACCCTCTGGGACTGTAACACAGCTTCACAGGCTGCGACAACTGGGTCCATACGAGTTATGACTGTTTGTGCTCCTGTACAAACTGCAGCGTCCTAGGAGTTAGGCGGCAAATGAAGAGATAAATGAGCGGCTGTCTGCCCTCAGCGGCAAATTCAGTAAACTAATGGAAACGTTTTCATTACGAAGATACACATTTGTGTTGAGCAACATCCGTAGAACTGTAACTGAGCCTACATCTCACCTAGTTGTAATTCTGCACAAGGAACTATTAGCTAGCAGTAATCAAATGGTTCAAATGGCTCTGAGCACTGTGGGACTTAACATCTGAGGTCATCAGTCCCCCAGAACTTAGAACTACTTAAACCTAACTAACCTAAAGACATCACACACATCCACGCCCGAGGCAGGATTCGAAGCTGCGACCGTAGCGGTCGCGCGGTTACAGACTGTAGTGCCTAGAGCCTCTCGGCCATCCCGGCCGACTTAGCATTAATAGTTTTGCAAGAACACAGCATAGCATAAAATTCTGCAGTGATTCATGAGATGTATGACGCGGCTAGTTGTCAGTAAACGGAAACGTCTACACCCGGATCAAAATAACCAAGCGTTTGACAACTAGTTGTTTACAGCAGAGCTACCATGGCAACAAGCTACCGGAGACAGGGCGTGGCCAGACAGTCCGTTTTGTTCGCCATTGCCATATCGATCTGTGGACGGCATTACCACCGGCCGCTGTAAAAAAAAAAAAAAAAAAAAAAATGGCTCTGAGCACTATGGGACTCAACTGCTGTGGTTATCAGTCCCCTAGAACTGAGAACTACTTAAACCTAACTAACCTAAGGACATCACACACATCCATGCCCGAGGCAGGATTCGAACCTGCGACCGTAGCAGTCGCACGGTTCCGGACTGCGCGCCTATAACCGCGAGCCGGCCGCTGTCGTCGAGCGGTTTTAGGCGCTTTAGTCCGGAACCGCGCTACTGCCACGGTCGCAGGTTCGAATCCTTTCTCGGGCATGGATGTGTGTGATGTCCTTAGGTTAGTTAGGTTTAAGTAGTTCTAAGTTCTAGGGGACTGATGACCTTAGATGTTAAGTTTCATAGTGCTTAGAGCTATTTGAGCCATTTGAACGGTATTGCAGTCGCTACTGAAACTGTTCTAGATCTTTGTCGTTCTATGATTTGTGTTGACTTTTTTCATTACATGCAATGTAATGTCTGCAACTAATAGCGAACTGAGTACTGCAGGTTGACGAGAAACGTAAGAAGCACAGTGTTGCTACCCAGTCTTTAAGCAAAAGTAATAAGAAGTAGTGATGAAGCCACCGTGAAGTGCTGCATTAGCATCCACAGGCTGGTAGCCGCAGTGTGGCGAAATGTTGGTGGGAATAACATACTGGTAAAAGGATTGCGAGACGTGGCTCGTCACGCTCAGTGGAAAACTGCAGCACACAGCGGGAATGACTGTAGCTGGTGGGCCGATGTCATCACACCAGGGTAAGTCTCTTGTTATGGGCAACGTGCTTAGGTGTCAGATTTTAGTGAAACAAATGTGCCTCCGAGTGATATAAATATGTCTGAATTTTGAAGCAGAAGCACTTCTTGTCGTTAGACTTCAGCAGCACCATCACGACGCCAGGGTCGTGTTGGACAGCGAGACGACTGGGCTTCACTAGCAGGAGCCGTAGGTTCAAGACCGTACTGCACCCGCCACCGCGGGCGCTGATAGCCTCGCCGTTGAGCGCCTATAAGCACCAAACAAACACACGCCTGCCACCAACACCACTAAATTCCTCACGGGACTTGGTTTCAAAGCAGCGTCAACCTGTCGTTCGCCTTGTAGCCACCAGTACCACGTTTTTTCCCTGGGACTTAGTACCATAGCGGCAGCCGCCGCCCGACTCCATGCCCGACTGCATGCCCGACTCCATGCGGCTTTTCGCGGATGATGCTGTAGTGTACAGAGAAGTTTCAGCATTATAAAATTGTAGCGAAATGCAGGAAGATCTGCAGCGGATAGGCACTTGGTGCAGGGAGTGGCAACTGACCCTTAACATAGACAAATGTAATGTATTGCGAAAACATAGAAAGAAGGATTCTTTATTGTATGATTATATGATAGCGGAACAAACACTGGTAGCAGCTACTTCTGTAAAATATCTGGGAGTATGCGTGCGGAACGATTTGAAGTGGAATGATCATATAAGATTAATTGTTGGTAAGGCGGGTACCAGGTTGAGATTCATTGGGAGAGTGCTTAGAAAATGTAGTCCATCAACAAAGGAGGTGGCTTACAAAACACTCGTTCGACCTATACTTGAGTATTGCTCATCAGTGTGGGATCCGTACCAGATCGGTCTGACGGATGAGATAGAGAAGATCCAAAGAAGAGCGGCGCGTTTCGTCACAGGGTTATTTGGTAACCGTGATAGCGTTACGGAGATGTTTAATAAACTCAAGTGGCAGACTCTGCAAGAGAGGCGCTCTGCTTCGCGGTGTAGCTTGCTCGCCAGGTTTCGAGAGGGTGCGTTTCTGGATGAGGTATCGAATATGTTGCTTCCCCCTACTTATACCTCCCGAGGAGATCACGAATGTAAAATTAGAGAGATTAGAGCGCGCACGGAGGCTTTCAGACAGTCGTTCTTCCCGCGAACCATACGCGACTGGAACAGGAAAGGGAGGTAATGAGAGTGGCACGTAAAGTGCCCTCCGCCACACACCGTTGGGTGGCTTGCGGAGTATAAATGTAGATGTAGATGTAGATGCGCTGGTTGCATGGGGAGCCCAAGCGGCGCCGCCACTGACGTAGCGGTAGTATGCCGGCAGAGGCCACCGGCGCCCATGAGCCTGCTGTCAGCATTGTAGGACGCTTACGTAGGATCCCCTCACGACGGTGCAAGCCACAACCCGTACTTAGGTGCTGGCCAGGGTCAACAGAGCGAGGCGTGTTCTGCCTTGCCGAGCCCGACGAAGTATGTACCAAGATTGAATAAAGCCTTCTTTATTTTCAGCAGTGTTTCCACTGGGCCCTCCATCCTGCTACCACCACCACTCACCCTTTCGAGCACAGCTGCACTCTTCAGTACCGAACTGCTGCGGCCATAGTGAGTGCCAACGGCCTTGCCGCAGTGGTAACACCGGTTCCCGTCAGATCACCGAAGTTAAGCGCTGTCGGGCTGGGCTAGCACTTGGATGGGTGACCATCCGGTATGCCGAGCGCTGTTGGCAAGCGGGGTGCACTCAGACCTTGCGAGGCAAACTGAGGAGCTACTTGATTGAGAAGTAGCGGCTCCGGTCTCGTGAACTGACATACGGCCGGGAGAGCGGTTTGCTGACCACATGCCCCTCAGTATCCGCATCCAGTGACGCCTTTGGCTTGAGGATGACACGGCGGCCGGTCGCTACCGTTGCGTCTTCCAAGGCCTGTTCGGACGGAATTTAGTACAGTGAGCGTGAGAGTAACTGCGCAACTGATATGGTTCAAATGGCTCTGAGCACTATGGGACTTAACATCTGAGGTCATCAGTCCCCTACAGCTTAGAACTACTTAAACATAACTAACCTAATGACAGTACACACACCCTTGCCTGAGGCAGGATTCGAACCTGCGACAGTAGCTGTCGCGCGGTTCCAGACTGAAGCGCCTAGAATCGCTCGGTCACAACGCCCCGCCGGAACTGATATCGTAACCCCTCTCTGTGTCTGTCCGTCACTTTCTTATTCTGATACAGGTACAAATTTCAGTAGGCGGTATTTCAAGGAACTGACAATAAGGGGTATTTTTAGGCAGTGTCGGCCGTCTATTTACGTACCGAAGGAGGTTGCTTTGCTGTACACTACGTGGTGCAATAGACATTGCTCCAAGCAGCTAAGCAGGCGAAATGGGACACCTCATAGTTATACAATGAGGCTAAATTATCGATGTGTGGCTAATGCGGCCAATTTACCGCAGGCTGCACCTGCGTTGGGAGTAGGAGCGCGCGACATGGTGACGCAGTATGCAGTTGGAGACAAGATACACTAATGTTGAACGAAAATCAGCGTTCGCTGATAAGGATAGCCTAACATTGGAAGAAGGTTATAATAAAAAAGAGCAGAGCTGTTAAATCTGAGCGATAAGAGGAGTCAGTATGCATCTCGATTAATCTGTTACTGCAATCACTCTTCGACTAGAGCTGCCAGAGTTGAACGTCCACCCGCGAAGGAAAGTCTAAAACCACTAATATTCCACGATGAGATGCTAGTAGCTTACGAATCAAATTGCGCCGACATCTACATCTCCATCTACATCTACATTTATACTCCGCAAGCCACCCAACGGTGTGTGGCGGAGGGCACTTTACGTGCCACTGTCATTACCTCCCTTTCCTGTTCCAGTCGCGTATGGTTCGGGGGAAGAACGACTGTCTGAAAGCCTCCGTGCGCGCTCTAATCTCTCTAATTTTACATTCGTGATCTCCTCGGGAGGTATAAGTAGGGGGAAGCAATATATTCGATACCTCATCCAGAAACGCACCCTCTCGAAACCTGGACAGCAAGCTACACCGCGATGCAGAGCGCCTCTCTTGCAGAGTCTGCCACTTGAGTTTATTAAACATCTCCGTAACGCTATCACGGTTACCAAATAACCCTGTGACGAAACGCGCCGCTCTTCTTTGGATCTTCTCTATCTCCTCCGTCAGACCGATCTGGTACGGATCCCACACTGATGAGCAATACTCAAGTATAGGTCGAACGAGTGTTTTGTAAGCCACCTCCTTTGTTGATGGACTACATTTTCTAAGCACTCTCCCAATGAATCTCAACCTGGTACCCGCCTTACCAACAATTAATTTTATATGATCATTCCACTTCAAATCGTTCCGCACGCATACTCCCAGATATTTTACAGAAGTAACTGCTACCAGTGTTTGTTCCGCTATCATATAATCATACAATAAAGGATCCTTCTTTCTATGTATTCGCAATACATTACATTTGTCTATGTTAAGGGTCAGTTGCCACTCCCTGCACCAAGTGCCTATCCGCTGCAGATCTTCCTGCATTTCGCTACAATTTTCTAATGCTGCAACTTCTCTGTATACTATAGCATCATCCGCGAAAAGCCGCATGGAACTTCCGACACTATCTACTAGGTCATTTATATATATTGTGAAAAGCAATGGTCCCATAACACTCCCCTGTGGCACGCCAGAGGTTACTTTAACGTCTGTAGACGTCTCTCCATTGATAACAACATGCTGTGTTCTGTTTGCTAAAAACTCTTCAATCCAGCCACACAGCTGGTCTGATATTCCGTAGGCTCTTACTTTGTTTATCAGGCGACAGTGCGGAACTGTATCGAACGCCTTCCGGAAGTCAAGAAAAATAGCATCTACCTGGGAGCCTGTATCTAATATTTTCTGGGTCTCATGAACAAATAAAGCGAGTTGGGTCTCACACGATCGCTGTTTCCGGAATCCATGTTGATTCCTACATAGTAGATTCTGGGTTTCCAAAAGCGACATGATACTCGAGCAAAAAACATGTTCTAAAATTCTACAACAGATCGACGTCAGAGATATAGGTCTATAGTTTTGCGCATCTGCTCGACGACCCTTCTTGAAGACTGGGACTATCTGTGCTCTTTCCCAATCATTTGGAACCCTCCGTTCCTCTAGAGACTTGCGGTACACGGCTGTTAGAAAGGGGGCAAGTTCTTTCGCGTACTCTGTGTAGCGTTGCTTAAAATATCTGGCGGAGAGTCATAGGGACCGATGAGTAATCAGTTACTCAGCAACAAATTGAGTTTGGCTTGAGTATCGTCTAGAAACACCCGCGTTAAAAGCTATTTCCTGCAGTTAAAGGCAAATGGCTGAGTGACAGCACAATGGCAGATTGTAGTTGTTATGTTGGTCCTATTGTTTCTCTCGAATGATGAATTACTCTGACGCGTTACGTGAAAAATTTTTTTTAAATAGTCACTGAGTGAGTCCACACAGACTGCCATCGCCCCCCGCCCCTCCCCCTTCCCCCCGCCGCCTCATGTCTCACCACTCGTGAAGTAGTTTCGCCTTTCGTTTTATGGAGATAAGGAAGAACTGCAACACATCTTCCGGACTACTCAGGCACTCGACTTTTACGTTATCGACAGTAATTGGGTTTTAGAGCGGACAAGATTTTCTTAATCATAATGAATGTCGGAAGGGGTGCTCCAATGTACAACAAGAGGCGCGAGATCTATTTATTAACATTTTATAAACTGTATGAGCCTGTTCCACGACAAACCAGAGAAAAAGAACAGCCATCTATCATGTTTGTTCAGGTGTTTCAATAATTTGATAACTAACTGTTGTTGTATCAAATGACTATCTTACTGCGTCTATTATACAGTACTCTATGAAGCGACAAAAACAGACGGGTTGCACTTTTTGATTTGATCTGCGTTCACATATACTTTGAAATTATATGAAATTTTTTGGAAATTGTGGCAGGAAAGCTAATATACGGGGATTATCATACAAACATACAACGGAAGCAAATACCACTACTGTAGCACTTATGTCAATTTACAATTTCTGATCATTTCATTAACGAGGGGGTGTGTATGGCACGACATGGTGCTGGGATGGTGATTCCCCCAATACACTTCTTCAGTTAATTCGTGGATCGCTTCAGCCGTCTATAGCAGCAGGAGATTAGCTGCTGGCGCCGCCTCTGACGTACTTGGTAATTTATTTGACAAGATCCAAGCACAGTAACAGAAAGATAACATGTGTTGTATGTTTTCATTACATTACTCTGCTCCGTAGCGTTAATCGTCTGACGCAATAACATCTTTCTGCGTTGACGTTATCCATGTTAAAGATGGCACCATCTCGAAGCACTGGTCTTCTTCATGAATGACTTATCTATAATTCCCTGTTTTACTGTCTTGATGAAAATTTCCCTCAACTTCACAGAATTCCTCGAGGAAAATCCTTGCCAGGTTTCTGCAGTGAGATTCACATCCACAGACACTTGACTTCCGTCTGTAATTTACACTCCTGGAAATTGAAATAAGAACACCGTCAATTCATTGTCCCAGGAAGGGGAAACTTTATTGACACATTCCTGGGGTCAGATACATCACATGATCACACTGACAGAACCACAGGCACATAGACACAGGCAACAGAGCATGCACAATGTCGGCACTAGTACAGTGTATATCCACCTTTCGCAGCAATGCAGGCTGCTATTCTCCCATGGAGACGATCGTAGAGATGCTGGATGTAGTCCTGTGGAACGGCTTGCCATGCCATTTCCACCTGGCGCCTCAGTTGGACCAGCGTTCGTGCTGGACGTGCAGACCGCGTGAGACGACGCTTCATCCAGTCCCAAACATGCTCAATGGGGGACAGATCCGGAGATCTTGCTGGCCAGGGTAGTTGACTTACACCTTCTAGAGCACGTTGGGTGGCACGGGATACATGCGGACGTGCATTGTCCTGTTGGAACAGCAAGTTCCCTTGCCGGTCTAGGAATGGTAGAACGATAGGTTCGATGACGGTTTGGATGTACCGTGCACTATTCAGTGTCCCCTCGACGATCACCAGTCGTGTACGGCCAGTGTGGGAGATCGCTCCCCACACCATGATGCCGGGTGTTGGCCCTGTGTGCCTCGGTCGTATGCAGTCCTGATTGTGGCGCTCACCTGCCTTGCGCCAAACACGCATACGACCATCATTGGCACCAAGGCAGAAGCGACTCTCATCGCTGAAGACGACACGTCTCCATTCGTCCCTCCATTCACGCCTGTCGCGACACCACTGGAGGCGGGCTGCACGATGTTGGGGCGTGAGCGGAAGACGGCCTAACGGTGTGCGGGACCGTAGCCCAGCTTCATGGAGACGGTTGCGAATGGTCCTCGCCGATACCCCAGGAGCAACAGTGTCCCTAATTTGCTGGGAAGTGGCGGTGCGGTCCATTACGGCACTGCGTAGGATCCTACGGTCTTGGCGTGCATCCGTGCGTCGCTGCGGTCCGGTCCCAGGTCGACGGGCACGTGCACCTTCCGCCGACCACTGGCGACAACATCGATGTACTGTGGAGACCTCACGCCCCACGTGTTGAGCAATTCGGCGGTACGTCCACCCGGCCTCCCGCATGCCCACTATACGCCCTCGCTCAAAGTCCGTCAACTGCACATACGGTTCACGTCCACGCTGTCGCGGCATGCTACCAGTGTTAAAGACTGCGATGGAGCTCCGTATGCCACGGCAAACTGGCTGACACTGACGGCGGCGGTGCACAAATGCTGTGCAGCTAGCGCCATTCGACGGCCAACACCGCGGCTCCTGGTGTGTCCGCTGTGCCGTGCGTGTGATCATTGCTTGTACAGCCCTCTCGCAGTGTCCGGAGCAAGTATGGTGGGTCTGACACACCGGTGTCAATGTGTTCTTTTTTCCATTTCCAGGAGTGTATTTCTCTTGGTGAGATTTCAAAAATAAAAATAAAAATGAAATAAATAAATTGAATGTTTGTTAGTAAATAAATTTTTTTCAATGTAAAGGTTCCAAGGCCGTAGCCGAATGGCCAGTGTGACAGTCGCTCATGCAGGGGTCTCGGGTTCGATTCCCAGTACAGCCAGGTATTTTTCCTTGGTGGGAGGACTGGACCAGGGTGCTCTTAGCCTCTTGATGTCAGATGAGGAATTACCTGATTAATAGCTAACGGCGAAAAGGTCGAAACGTCGACAACGTCCGGGAGATCGGAGTGACTGACTCCATGACCCTCCCCCCCCCCCCCCATACCGCATCCGATGATGAATGACTGAGGAAGACACGGCGGTCGTGGTCTTCAGGGCCTGATCGCAGAGTTTTCTTTTCCTTTCTTTTCAAAGGAAGGGCATCAAAGTATGTGCAACATTCATTCGTTGTACATTAAACATAAAAACGGTTTGCACTTAGTACAAAAATTTTTAATCATTGTTCTGAAAAGTGCGTAATATTCTTCAGGTTTCATTTTCAGTATGCTTCCAGCAGAACTGAACAATTTGAGTGAAAAGTCTAAACTGTTCACATCCAAACTGAAGGGTTCCTTTAAGACATGCTCGTTTAATTCTGTTTGGGAATTTCGCACAGTATCTGAGAGACTTTCGCTGTAATGTGTTATTTATTTTATATATTGTCACAAATATTTCGTTTCCGTGTTTTAAAAATTCTTTATAGTATCAAGTTTCTGAATTTATTATCTGTATACTGTGAATTATGTAGAGACTCGTTTAGTGCACGAACACCTTCGACTTCAATGTTCCCACTGTACTTGAGAAATTAATAAGAAAATAAGGGACAAACTCATAATTCTTTCAGAGAAGCGAATTAATGGAAAGTGTGGAGGAGTGGCGGAGTGTTTATGACGCTAGATTTGCATTCGTGAGACGTGAGGTTCCATATCCCGTCCGGCCACCAACATTCAGATATTCCGTCATTTCGCTGAACTGAATAAGGAAAAAAGGCAAATGCTCAGATGGTTCTTTTGTAAAGAACGCGGCCAATTTCATTCCAAGTCTCTGTCCAACCAGATCTCGTGACTGCAACATCGATGGGGCGTTAAACCAGTCTTCCTGCCTTTACCAATTTATTCTCGATTTTACGTCTACCACTAGTTTTGGTGGGTTCTAAAGGTGCGACACTGCACATCATTTGTTGAGAATCACGTACTTAATATACCTTACATACTGTCGTCTTCAGCATTTTCGGCCGGCCGTTGTGGCCAAGTGGTTCTAGGCGCTTCAGTCTGAAACTGCGCGACCGCTACGGTCGCAGGTTCGAATCCTGCCTCGGGCATGGATGTGTATGATGTCCTTAGGTTAGTTAGGTGTAAGTAGTTCTAAGTTCTAGGGGACTGATGACCTCAGATGTTAAGTTCCATAGTGCTGAGAGCCATTTGAACCATATTTTTTTCAGCATTTTAGTGTTGCTTAAGACCTTCGCAACGTGAAAGTGTCTTCTCTTAACAATATCGTCGTACATTTATTCAGATTATTAAGACATTAGTGGGCTCTTCACACTGTCAGCCAGATCAGAAACTCTACTGTAGCTCTTGGAAGCAACATCCATTACGTAATTACTTAGACAGATACAGGCTTGATAGTATGGTCAGTGAATCAGGGGTCATCTCTGATCTTGTGCTAATCTTTTCTGTCATATTTTACACAGAGATGAGCCAAGCCTTGCGATTTTTCGCATCCTTTCAGCCTTCGGTACTTCGAAAGCCGCAGCCGTGAAATATACCCTGGAACCGTTAGGTATGCTGCCAGTTCCGCAATCGGTTTAACGTCACCTGGTTCTAGTAACTGACATAACACGGGTTCTCAGGAAGCGGTAGTGGGACTCTATGTATTGTCAGCAGCGGGTAACAAGAGGTACGTCTCAAATCTGTTGTCAGAGGAATGAGTGATAAGATTTCCGTAAGTAGAACGAGGATAACAAACAGCACGACAGTTGTAGAACACAAGCTGTTGGGAAACGAAGGTCGTAGATGTTAAATCTAGTCGACAAACAAATCACTTTTCTAAATAAGGAAAATCTCCCTCATATATTTAATAAATGCAGTCTACTGATCTTACAGGAGCACGTTACTCAAATTACAGGTAATAAGGCCAGGAGATTTTCTTCTGTATTTTGTTTTTCGTTTTGGTAACAGCTGGTATAGAACTCAAAAAGAAATTACTTAGACGTATGGAGTAGCATTCCAAATACACTAGGATTCCAAACTCATTCTAATTAAGAAAAAAAAATCAATTGCGTTGTTAAACTTTAAATGTTTAGTAGAAACATCAACTTCGAAGAATAACACTCGAAGCTATGAACACTGTACCCGTAAACGATAGAGCTGTCGTTAGCGATCCAGCGACGCTGGCCAAGTAAAGAATGGTTATCATAAAAGAAGCTAATCTGTAAGATAACTAACTGAAACTGGCTGTAACTACAAAGGCACTGGTGTTGCAAGTCAAACTTAACAAAGTTTTTTCGAGCACTGGCTGCCGAGGATCTTGACGAATGTATCGAAATTGTTTGAACAGAGGCGGAAATCATTTTGGGGTAATTAGTGTCGTATTACCTGTTAAGATGACGTATAAGACAGTGGGATTTTCGCGTTAGTTTGCGGATTTACATAGGCGGCTTTATGTTTATGTCTTTCACAAAATTTTGATTCGCTGTTTTGGTTGACGTGTAACTCATCTGAAAAGATGGTAATATTTAACTGAAAAACTGTACAAAGCAGTATCGTCACAAAGAAAACTCTAGTAAATTAGAAATAGTGTTGCACTTTTTTTGCAGACGGTAAAATTACGTTGCAACTGTTACTGTACCACACTCTGTGGCTTATCTCAGATAGAGCATACAGAGAAGGTTAAACCAGACCTAAGATTATTGTAATTCATTATTTAAACATCTTTAGAAGTTATATGTGAGTTACGGGGAAGCAGTACTGTACAGATCACTGTAAATATTCCTTATATGTAACGCTTATTGTAAACAAAACGCGTTAAGTTGTCTTAGTGACAAGCATCATGTCTGGATAAATATTTTTGACAGCACATTAGAAGCGTGCAAAGAAATAAATATCAAGAATCGTATGGGAAAGCTATTTCAAATACGTTAGTAATGTTTTGAAACAGATAAATTACTCAATGGTTCAAATGGCTCTGAGCACTACGGCACTTACCATCTGAGGTAATCAGTCCCCTAGAACTTTGAACTACTTAAACCTAACTAACCTAAGGACATCACACACATCCATGCCCGAGGCAGGATTCGAACCTGCGACCGTAGCGGTCGTGCGGTTCCAGACTGAAGCGCCTAGAACTGCTAGGCCACTCCGGCCGGCAGATAAATTACTCCACCAGCTTTCAATGAAGACGGTAAACATATTCTGTACACAAACCTCTGCTCTCTTCATTTTACAGAATAACAGCCCATTTACTGTATTTATAATTTAAATAGGCGAGAGAAAAGAGTCTTGTGATAGAATAAACATTAATTTTCATTGGAGAAGCAAAACAAAAAAAAAAAAAAATCATATGTTAGAACCAGGTGGAGTGGAACCGAAGCTGCACGAAAATTAACAGCATTTAGGAATAGAATGTGAGATACCGTCGAAATAATTTAGTATTACTGTCCGAAGCAATTCGTATTAAGAAACTGAGGTGCAACGGACTAAAGCAGTATTTTTAACCTTAATTATGGTTGTGTCCTCTGTAGTACTGCCCGTTTCATCGGCGACATTTCATTTGACCGCTGATGAAGGTATTGTTGTGGGAAGCCTTGCTAGAAGAGAACACAAAGCACAGACTAAGCGGCGGACTTACAAGTGTTTGTTGTGCCTGCCGCAAGTGTGCCGCTGTCCTCTGGTTCGCGGTTCATACACACGTTAGAGCTAATTAGGTACAAATGGTCGCTCCGACCGCACCAACGCCACCAGCGCGTCATTAGGACGGATGACATCAGGTATTTGTGCAGCAGACGCCTTCTGCGACTGACTTCATAGTTGTCTTCCAGCTGCAGTCAAAGCTTTCACAATGTAACACGATGATGATCTTAGAGTAAGTCCATCACGAGGGTTAATCTAGTAACTATACGAAATATTACACGAAATAATTTCTGAATCTTAGATTGAATGGAGGCGTTTACGAAGTAAAATTGTGCTAAGTCATTCTAAATTCTTTCTACATGAGGGTCTGCAATAGAAAGCAGTGCTTAAAGGTTTTTTCTTCTCGGTGGAGTAGTTCTTCGCAATGAAAATAGGAAAAGTATTTTTGGTGTTCTAATGCGATTATGTTAAAATGCGAGGTATACAAACCTTTTGATCTTAAATGAGATGAAAGCGTCTCATATCAGCAAGTATTATATTTTAAGAAGCAAGTAATGAAGCTTGTGTCTTAATGACTGGCAGAGAATATTTCTATGTTGGTATATAGACTGTCTCTGTTGTTGTTAACAATGACTCACAAGTCCTTTAGTTCAAAAACATTTTCGGGCAGTCAACCAAGTTCCACTTCTATCCACTCTAAATCATCGTGCTAACAAACTAGTCGTCTCCTGCCGGTTATACAAGATGTAGCGGCCTACGTGAGTATTAACCTGAAATGCACTGGTGTCGAAAATTAAATCAACAAAGCAGTATTTCCCCGTTCTGTGTCTAATTCACGATATAATCGTACAAACTGCCAACACACGTCAGTACGATAGTGTTCTGCACGGCAGATGGCATTCCGGTCAACGGACAACCGTGCCAACGTCAGGGCACCTATCAAATAGGGTAGTGTTTGCCGTGTAGTCCCACATCCGCAGTCGCTGTATACAGTGTCACAGACGGTGCCGTATGGCACAGAGAAGACGCCTACCAGACTCTCTGCGGTGGAAGGCCATAGGAAGGATGGAAGCAGGACTGTCGTTAACTGATGCGGTCAGAAAGTTTAATGTGAATCGTTCTGTTGTTTCTCGGATGTGGCGACATTTTGTAGAGACCGAAGCTGATCCCGAACACCAGGGCAGGGCCGACCACGTGTAACATCAGAAAGAGAGGAGTGTTCTTTGGCAGTAAGGGCACGACGGTACTGGCATCTGACCGCAGCATCCCCTGGACGTGTTGTATCGAGGCAAATGGAGTACAAACTACACACATCAAAAACAGTTTTGCATCATCTCAGTTCCGAGAGTTCCGGAACCTGTACAGAAAATTAGAATAGAGATCAACATAAACATCATTATTTTACGCCCTTTTTATTGCTCATGAAAACTGCACACTGCATGTCGTACCACCATACAGCGAGACCTTCAGAGGTGGTGGTCCGGATTACTGTACACAGCGGTACCTCTAACACCCACTAGCACGTCATCTTCCATTGATGCATGTCTGTATTCGTCGTGGCATACTATGCACAAGTTCATAAAGGCACTGTTGGTCCAGATTGTCGCACTCCTCAACAGTGACTCGGCGTAGATCCCTCAGAATGGTTGGTGGGTCACGTCGTCCACAAACAGCCCTTTTCAATCTACCCCAGGCATGTTCGATAGGGTTCATGCCTGGAGAACATACTGGCCACTTTAGTCGAGAGATGTCGTTATCCTGAAGAAAGTCATTCACAAGCTGTGCACGATAGGGGCTCGAATTGTCGTCCATGAAGACGAATGCCTCGCCAATATGCTGCCGATATGGTTGCACTATCGATCAGAATATGGCGTTCACGTATCGTACAGCCGTTACAGGCGCCTTCCATGACCGCCAGCGGCATACATCGGCCCCACACAATGCCATCCCAAAACAGCAGGGAACCTCCACCTTGCTGCACTCGCTGGACAGTGTGTCTAAGGCGTTCAGCCTGGCCGGGTTGCCTCCAAACACGTCTCCGACGATTATCTGGTTGATGGCAGATGCGACACTCATCGGTGAAGAGATCGTGATGCCCATCCTCAGAGGTCCATTAGGTACGTTGTTGGACCCATCTGTACTGCGCTGCATTATGTCGTGGTTGCAAAGATGAACCTCGCCATGGACGTTGGGAGTGAAGTTGCGCATCATGCAGCCTATTGCTGACAGTTTGAGTCGTAACACGACGTTCTGTGGCTGCACAAAAAGCTTTATTAAACATGGTGGTGTTGCTGTGAGGATTCCTCCGAGCCATAATCCGTAGGTAGCTGTCATACACTGCAGTAGTAGCCCTTGGGCGGCCTGAGCGAGGCATGTCATCGACAGTTCCTGTCTCTCTCTGTATCTCCTCCATGTCCGAACAACATCGCTTTGGTTCACTCCGAGACGTTTGGTCACTTCCCTTGTTGAGAGCTCTTGCTGGCACAATGTAACAATGCGGTCGCGATTGAACCGCGGCATTGACCGTCTACGCATTGTTGAACTACAGACAACACGAGCAGTGTACCTCCTTCCTAGTGGAACGACTGGAACTAATTGGCTGTCGGACCCCCTCCATCTGGTACGCGCTGCCCATGCATGGTTGTTTACATCGTTGGGCGGGTTTAGTGACATCTCTGAACAGTCAAAGGGACTGTGTCTGTGATACAATACCCACAGTCAACGTCTATGTTCAGGAGTTCCGGGAACCGGGATGATGCAAAATTTTTTTTGATGTGTGTATAAAGACGTAGCAAGATTTTGTCCTTATATGTAAATAATAAATGATTGTCCTTCGCATCCAGCGTTTTTGGAGAAACTGAAATTATATGTAAGGGGCAGTCGAATAAAAACCAGACAAACGGGAAAATGTAAGTAAACTGTTTATTATTTCAAAAGTAATTGTCGTAACTGTTAACACATTTGTCCCAGGGCGAGACTAGACGGTGCATACCTTCATGGAGAAATGTATGCGGTTGCTTATAAAACCACGATAGTACCCAGGCGTATATCTCTTCGTCCGAAGGGAATCTACAGACAAGAATATCTTTGTTCAAGGTTCCAAAAATATGGAAATGGTGTGGGGAGAGAACAGTACTGCATGGAGGAAGCGGAAGGACTTCCCGACGGAATTTCTACAGTGTAGTCGAAATGACATGCCATCAAAACGCCCGGCCACGAGTCGCCAAGGTTGTTTCCAGTACGCTGCAGAAGTTTCACTAAGAAGTCCTAACACATCCTGCATACAGTTCCAGTCTCTCTCCATCCAATTTCCATATTTTTGGATTCCTGAAGAAAGAAATTCGTAACCAACGATTTGCTTCGGGTAAGTGGTGCACGCCTAGGTAAAATTACGGTTCCGCAAGCAACTGCAAACATTTTTCCATGAAGGCATTGACCGTCTTGGCTCATACTGAATAAATGTATTAATATTTATGGCGATTACTTTTGAACGAATAAACGATTTATTACTCGCATCTTTTTCCATCTGTTTTGTTTTCATTTGACTGTCCCTGATAATTGTGTTTTTCATAACGGTGAACTTAATGTGAAGTTCTCTGTAAATACGAATATATCGCAGCAAATTGAATTTAAGACAGAAGTTTTCATGCATAATTATTATTGTCCTAAACGGCAGGAAGTGGAAGTACGACACACACCAGCAAATCTGTAGGATGTTTGCTTTTCGACGCCAGCTGAATATTTGAGGTGGTTGCAAGTATCACGGTGTATTCTATCAAAGAGAAACGTTTGACATTTTTACAGGAATAATAGAAACATACTTTTTCCTGGTTTAATGACCAGGTCTATATTTCCCGGTCGTATTTTGGAACATATTTCTGTAGCGAGATACGTTATCTTAGTCGTGTACGCAGTCTAACTATCGAGCTAAGTGGCACAGTTATTTAGACTTTGGACTCGTATTCGGAAAGAACGGTGCTCCGATCCGAGACCAGATTTAGATTTCTGTCATCTCCCTAAAGTGCTTCACATGAACGACGCGATGATCCAATGCACAAATACAGGTCGATGCGCCTGCCTCAACGTGGTGCGTTCCGAAATAATTCTCGCTCTTGTCTCTTTAACTTCGGCTGCTTGTTCTTCCCTGCCTTTGTTTCGTAGTAGAATAAATTATGCTCTTTTTTGTGTGTTGACTGTTTACGGAGTTGCCTGCAAGAAGCGGAAATGAGGAACCAAGGTGCCAACCAGCTAAATAGATTTGGGGAACTACCCGAAAATTACACGAAATGTGCTCACTGTTCGAACCACCGATCTTAAGTCGATCGTCGGAATTTTGTCCCTATGAGATTCATCTTCACGTCGTTTTTTCTTAACTGCAGACTAATGAGTTCTTTTCCCCTCTCTCCATTCTCCACCCGTTCACAAACCGATTCGCCCATTCAGCTACTTGAACACACCTCCAAACCTGACTCGAACATTACTGGCCCAGTGTTTCCTCCAGTTACTTCCAAAAACTGCAACCAGAGACTCCGTCATTGGGTACTGAATTGAAATAGTCTACCTCACTGTTACATGGTAAGCCATGGTTCTCCGCCGACTTTTTTCCGGTAGTGGTGCTGTACCCACACGCCCCGTCCCGGAGGAGGAGGAGATTAGTGTTTAACGTCCCGTCGACAACGAGGTCATTAGAGACGGAGCGCAAGCTCGGGTGAGGGAAGGATGGGGAAGGAAATCGGCCGTGCCCGTTCAAAGGAACCATCCCGGCATTTGCCTGAAGCGATTTAGGGAAATCACGGAAAACCTAAATCAGGATGGCCGGAGACGGGATTGAACCGTCGTCCTGCCGAATGCGAGTCCAGTGTGCTAACCACTGCGCCACCTCGCTCGGTGCCCCGTCCCGTGAGAGAACCTTAGATAGCAGCACTCAGAAAACACAGGCAGTAGCATCAACGACAATGGAAGTGTGAATGTGGCCTGATGCGTACTCAGGTGACTGCTCATAATAAGCAGGAAAAAAATTTCTTTTGTCTTACAGGTAAAGAGAACTGTTACACTGGAAGCGTCAAATGAACTTCAATTTGGGCTATAGGGTTTACCGCATTGCTCATTTTTTTCTGGTCATCACAGCAGGTGTATTAAACTTTACTATGTGAGAAAAATAAGGAGTAGAGAAGCATGTTGTTGTCTGCAGCTAGATGCACTTGCACAATTTAGCAGCAGGTAAAAGTTTCGAATTCCGGTTTCATAGCTACGCAATGACCTCGCTGCCTACCATAAGTTAAAATACCTACAGTTATTGGCTAGGAAGCGTGCAGAAGCCTCACGGAGGACAGTGAGCTCGTAAGAGTTTGAGAGCGCTCTTTCGCAAATCGTGCTTCGGCCTTCCTCATTTCGCTTTACTGTTGCAGGCATGCTCGAACCACGTGAGTGCTAGGACGTCTGTTCGTGCACGATACTGCTGGTTTCTTGTTCAGATACTGCGGAATCTTTGTACAGGTTCTTCTTTTCCAGTAACGACGACATCGTCGACTAAATACACACACACACACACACACACACACACACACACACACACACACACACACCTATATATATAACTGAGCTGGCTGCTACCTAGACGCATCTGCGTGACTACCAAGACGTCCAGAGCGCAATTTCTCTGAGCTAAGGCCTAAGCGCATTAACTTCCCACTGCCGTTTTATTGCTGCAGTCGCTTTAGAGAATGCCGTAAATACAATGTTTTACTTCAGATGTCTGACGTCTTACTAAAAGAGAAGTCGACAGGAGCTCACAGCATTCGAGCAGGTAAGTAGCGTGAGGCCAGGCTTGAGATACAGACTTATCAGAGTAGCAGAATCACTTTATCGAACACAACTGATACTCAACTATCCCGTTGCGGACCGAGAGCATTGTTCCTGCTTCGGATTCTTCATCTAAAACCTATCACAGATGATTGCCTGACTTCGGTCACGTAATGTAGGGGAGGTGCTCAAGACCACGCTTAAACGGAGTTGTGGTCGTAAGTTTTGAGGATTTTATCCTAGAATGAGGCAGCAACATTTTCGCACATACAGTATGTGCCACATCACAAATTCGATACACCACTTCTACATACGCTCCAACGACATGTTCTCAGTGAAAGCCGAAGAGAAGTCTCATTGTGTCTGTGCTTTTTCTGACTACGCAAGCAAATACGTGATAAATAATCAAACATGTTGCAGAGACATGTTATATGTACATTTACGTCTGAATTTTCATCTACATGGCTCTGAGCACTATGGGACTTAACATCTATGGTCATCAGTCCCCTAGAACTTAGAACTACTTAAACCTAAGGACATCACACAACACCCAGCCATCACGAGGCAGACAAAATCCCTGACCCTGCCGGGAATCGAACCCGGGAACCCGGGCGTGGGAAGCGAGAACGCTACCGCACGACCACGAGATGCGGGCTTTCATCTACATCTAAGCTTCGCAAGCTATGATACGGTTGTGCACGGATGGGACGTTGTGTACCAGTATCATTTACGCCCCTTCCTACTCCATTCGCAAATGACACATGAAACGCGTGAAGAAGAATTTTCGGTGTCCTTCTCTATGAAATCGAATTTCTCTAATTGTAGCGCCGTGGTCATTACAGAAGATAAATGTGATAGAAAATAGTGTGTTTCTTGACGCGTATCCTTTACTTCAATGATATTCGACTTTCGCTGAGCATATGTGTTCAATTTGACCATCACACAAAGATAGTGTGGTTCTTAAGTGGTTCTGCTACTTCGATAATAATATGGACGAGCAAGCGGCACGTCAATATTGTACTATTTTGCTAGTGGGTTTCAAGCTCATCTTCACAACAACTTATGGCGACCGTTGGGCATACTGTTGTCTTTTGCTTTAATATTATTAATTAAAACCTGTAATTCAAATGTTTCTGGTCACTATGGGACTTAACATCTGGGTTCATCAGTTCCCAAGAACGTAGAACTACTTAAACCTAACTAACCTAAGGACATCACACACATCCATGCCCGAGGCAGGATTCGAACCTGCGACCGTAGCGGCCCGGACTGAAGCGCCTAGAACCGCTCGGCCACTCCGGCCGGCAAACCTGTAATTAATAGAGCGTCAGTTTTGAGCATATACTGTTCGGAGCGCTGATAGAATACCAAAATTAGGAAGTCTGGCAGATTACTATAGCTCGAAATGGCCAGAATTTTTTATGTTTTACCAGAGCAGATCATAAGCGGTAAACGTGATTACATACAATATTTAAAATTGTGCATTAAATAAGTTCTGAATATCAGAGATGTGGCATTCAACTCGACTGCCAAATAATATAAGGGGCGATCAAAAACGTCCTTTTTGAAGGCCGTACACTCCAGACTCGGGATGCCAATCAGGCAAAATGGGCGTGAGCATTGAGGAACTTATCTCACAGACACACCAGGTTGTAGATACCCGCTTGGTAAAACACCGTGTCCTGCTACGTGAAGAATCCATAACTGTCTGCTGCACATCCGCAACCGACAGGAATCATCGACCATTCTAGGTCTTTTTTAAGGGACTGAAAGCGTGATAGTCTCATGGGGAGGGATCAGGACTATAGGGCGGATGGTCGAATCGTTTCCACTTGAGTTGGCGTAACTTCTGCTTTAGGACGTTCGCAATATGGGGAAGTGCTTAACATGAAGCACAAGCACCCCTTGTCGCACCGTCCTACAACGGTGGTTTTCGACAATTCTTCATTCTCCGATGGTTGTCTGCCTGTGTTTGTCCTTTGGCAGCCAAAAATAGGAATAACAACACGCTGATACTGTTTTGATGCATTCGGTAACTACGTCGCCTTAGTTCACGTTTCTGCATTTACCGCTCGCACGTCGGACATACACGAGTGCCACGCTAATCGCTTACCTACATGCCGGTGCTTATATACCAGCACTAGAATCGCACTACCTTACATATTCACTGCAGCAACGCCCTCAAACGGGAGCTTTTTGGTCGCACTTTTATATGTTGTACGTTGTTAACGCAATTGTATTTTTCGAACATACGTATCATGCTACTTCTGCATGTATTTTACGATGTCATATATTTATTTAGAAGGCATACACTTGGAAATGAAGGTGTCGCAATTCGTGGGTGACGCGTATTCCGATTTTGACAAAATCGGAATGAGTACGCCTCATTCAGACATTGATTCCGTAAATGAGACACCTTCAAGGACTGTAAGAGGATTTGGAGTGTACACCAGAGAGAAATAAATCGGAAATCCGGGCATAACAGTGGGATGAAGAATGTAAAGTATGGACTCTAGATGACAGCTGAGATGCAAAGACCTATCAGAGAGTGAGACGAGGCATGCGGTTAGCAAGGAAACTCAGTTCCTTAATAGTGGACTACCACCTAGCCGGAAGGTAGTTTCAACTGTTGTCCACCATCCTGACGTGCATTTATCTTAATTTCCTTACATTGCACGACAAGGATGCACGAAATTCATCACATGTCCTTCACATCCCCTAAGCAAATTCCGATTTCAAATGACCTTTCTGTTGACAAAGCGTTAAATATTAGCCAGGAAAACACGAAGAAGGTCTCTCACACACGAACAGAGAAAGAAAAAAAGAGAAAAAGGAAAAAGAGTGGAGCAAAAAGTGTAGGACTGAAGGACAAATACAACCGTAGAACAATGTCTGGTATTTTTCAGGGAATGGTAAGTAATGATGCTGCTGTTGAAAACATGTTAGTGTGCAGAAGGAAGTGTTTGCCAGCTACTGGACAATAACCACAGCATTAGCTTACCACGACAATGAGCAGCAGATAAAGATGACACGTTAAAGATTACACTGTGCATCATGCAACAGGACAGGATGTCCAGTCGGCTGCAACTGCACAATTAAAAATCTAGTGTTCAGACTCATTATAATTTGCAACGAGAAGCTCGACACTTAGTAACTGAAATCAGTTTTCTCCGTGACCACAGCGGAAGAGAACAGTATAATAAATCGTGTAGTTCCTCCTTCCTAAACGATGAATATATTACACTGAGAGTGTCGTTGCTATTATTTTCACGGGAAGTATTTGTTTTGAGTTGTTCCGATAGATACGGACTTCCGCGGTATTCACACCATTCAAATCGGCTCAAAATGGCGCAGCCTGATCGTATTCGAATATGGCTTCCGTTGGATAACATAGTACTCTGTAAGGTGACATACAGTTTCAATGTTGTTCATCGAACTTTTCCAATTTAGTCCAAAGCTCGTTTACAGAGTTGCGTCGCACAAATCTTTAATAGCCATTCCATGCATGACCCCTCGACCAATATCAGAGGTCTAGAATCGTCTTGGAAGTCATTCTTTCCCTAATATCTATTGTAACATAATGCTGAAAATAATGAAATAATATAGACCTGCCTCTATATATAAAATAGCTTATAAGTTTTTGGTTTGTTAAAGGAATCTGACAGCTGCTGCAACATATAGGAAAGAAAAAAGTATTATCTGATGGAATTTCTTCGTATGTAATACAGTCTCGTGTCGCAATCATTGCTCTTGTCCGATTATGTTAATGTATCTAGGCAGACCTTTCATAAGTTTCAAAGCACGTTACAGTTATATGAACCGTACTTAATTGCACATCATTATGGTGCAACTCGATCCGGAAGTAGGAAATTCGAATCCCGAAGGTGAAATAAATTTTTACCGCCTCTCACGAATAGGAGAGGCGGTGACGTGGAGTTCATTACCATCAGACATCACACTAATTTTCGGAGTTGTGTCCTAAACTTCCCCGAAGTGTCTCGTTTAGTGGGCGCGTGTAGCAGTGCTACTCATGACTGTCCGTCTGTCGGAGGGGGATGGTGGCCGCCACAGTCACCTACACAACAAAGTTTCACGCCACAGGAAACACCTCCATTAGTACAGGGTGATCAAAAAGTCAGTATAAATTTGAAAACTGAATAAATTACGGAATAATTTAGATAGAGAGGTACAAATTGACACACATGCTTGGAATGACATGGGGTTTTATTAGAACAAAAAAAATACAAAAGTTCAAAAAATGTCCGACAGATGGCGCTTCATCTGATCAGAATTGCAATAATTAGCATAACAAAGTAACACAAAGCAAACATGGTGTTCTTTACAGGAAATGCTCAATATGTCCACCATCATTCCTCAACAATAGCTGTAGTCGAGGAATAATGTTGTGAACAGCACTGTAAAGCATGTCCGGAGTTATGGCGAGGCATTGGCGTCGGATGTTGTCTTTCAGCATCCCTAGAGACGTCGGTCGATCACGATACACTTGCGACTTCAGGTAACCCCAAAACCAATAATCGCACGGACTGAGGTCTGGGGACGTGGGAGGCCAAGCATGACGAAAGTGGCGGCTGAGCACACGATCATTACCAAACGACACGCGCAAGAGATCTTTCACGCGTCTAGCAATATGGGGTGGAGCGCCATCCTGCATATACATCGTACGTTCCAGCAGGTGTTTATCAGGCAGGCTGGGGATGATGCGATTCTGTAACATATCGGCGTACCTCTCACCCGTCACGGTAGCAGATACCTGCTGTCCAGCGCCATCTGACGGACATTTTATGAACTTTGTTTTTTTTTTTTTTTTGTTCTAATCAAAACCCCATGTCATTCCAAGCATGTGTGTCAATTTTTACCTCTCTATCTACATTATTCCGTGGTTTATTAAGTTTTCAAATTTATACTGACTTTTTGATCACCCGGTACATTGCGCTGTTTTCCTTCAAGTACTCAACGCAAATTTACTAGTGTAGCACTGACTTTGACTCGGAACTTCTACTTCCTATCTTCGTTGTATGGTTGAAGAGTGACCAGAAATGGTTACTTAACTCTAAATTCGGTACTAGTTAATTGCAAAACAAAAGCAATTGCGATGTGGCAGTTTCACGTGTCCGCTGTTACATATCTCTTTCCTAACCATGCCTTATTTCTTCGGCAAAGCGTTTCTTGTCCAGAAGCAAAGCGCAGAATCTCTTTTGACGTCAATGGAGTTCCGCAGCACTTGTTGCCGGGATAATAAAATTGCGGGTCGAGGGCCAGCCGTGAAGGCTTCTGGGAAAGTTCTGGGGGCACGTCGCACGTGGAGCTGGCATCGGTCCCACGCTGCTCTGACGTCACACCGCTCTATACAGGTGTCCCTGCAGCAGCGGCTGGGCGGAGAGCCAAGGGGCGCTACCTTTCTGTGCAAACAACGAGGGTGAGCGATGACCGAAGCAACCTCTGATCGATGAAATAAACCGCGCGGCTGGATGTAACCCCACGCATAGATAATGAGCTCAACTTGAGAACAGTAAAAGTAAAAAGAAATGAATCACACAAAGTATTTTGCTCATAAAAAACGTGGCTGATGCAATATTTTCGACCCCTTCCGAAAGTGACGGTAACTTTTGATGTTCTTCGTTTATCTCGCCTCTATCTTGTTGACACCGGTTGGCACGGCAGCTAACCTGATCAGATAAGGTACGACTTCTTTTCTCCTCTGGAGATACCGACATGTAAGTCCTACGAACATCTACCTGGAGTTATCGAACAAAAAATCACTGCGATAAGAAATATCCACCATTCTCCTCGCGATTACCCGCAAAAACATCGATAGTTTGCGTGAAGGGGCCTCCACTTGAGCAATGTTGTGTTTAAAACTCACGAAAGGCTGACGAAATGCAGAGAAGGATGGACAATTGCTCGTCCGCTTGCGCGTGTGCTGTAATTAGTATAGCTTTGCCCTCGGAAAACCTTCCTAAAAACTATGAAGCTTCTGCAGAACAGAAATTCTTGTGTAAGCAAACTGCTTTCGAAATTCTTCAATTAACTTTTTTCCTGAATGAATATTTCACGTTGTTGTGGATGATACTTTGTTATTAAATTTTCCTATTGAAGTTGTGTGGCATATCCTGGGTGAGATAGGAGCTTTTGTTCACAAAAGTCAAGGATCCGGTTACAGATCGCTGTGTTTATCTGACACTAAGTTTCAATTTTTTTCCTGCTAAGAGCGTTCTTCCCCTACCTGTCGTTCAGTGTTGCTCAGTACTTCTGCAGCACTGAACGATAATCAGTTAGCCATCGATAGCGGTCATACACTTGCACATTGTACATCCACACCAATTTAGTGCGAAGTGCATATCTTTTTCACAGCAGCAATCCACTTAGATGAGTAGCATCCAAGAACTAGCAGCAGTAGGGTACACCTATATCTTACATCGTTATAGTCACGTCTCTGCAACTGCTAAGTATCTTCTATGTGGGACCTGTGAATTTCATCTGCGTGATCAAAGGAATGAGTCTTCGTTTGTTCGTTACTACTGGGCAAAGCAGCACTCTACCACGCGACGAGAACGAACAACAGAATATGCACGATGTACGAGGATACAGTCGTCTGTCAACAATGTGCTTCGAGGATCCGAATAGGTAGCCGAAAGTAAAAAAAAAAAAAAAAAAAAAATATCGCCTAGAGTTATAGAACAGCAATGTTGAATCTAGTAGAAATAGTACTAGTACCAGTTGTAGCAGTAGACTGCCGCATATCTTTCAGTAATCACTAAGAAAATCTGTTGCTTGGTTCATTACTATTGAGTCTAAAGACACGAATGCAATAGGAAATTTCCAGTGTATGCCCCTAGGGTACGTACATAAAAAGTCCTTCATGCCAGCAGTAAAGCTCTCGAGCTAGTTTCAGACCTTGAAGCTGCCTGACAATGATCTCTATAATTTTATTTTGCTGAGATTTGAGCACCTGTAAAAACCATTGATGACTTGTGTTATAAGGTGTATTAAGTAATTTTTTATGGATCAAAACAGAAATTAATTTCAGCGATCATACTGAACGAAATCGCCTTGAATTAACCTTTCCGTACATGATGTACATGTACATGCAGTAAGCCATATTGCCAAAAACATTTGCTCAGCAGCGAACCAACCAACCGCCGAAGCAACAATCTGAATTTCTTCCGAATTATTAAATCTACTATACAAGTCGAAGCCATTGTAACAATTGATGTCATAATAGTATATGCTAGTTAGCGCACAAAGCCCCATTTCAAAAGGGTTAGCATTGCTTAAACTTGTGGAATACTTTCCCCCAAAATTATTAGTGCTGTTACCAGACCCAACAAGAGTAATACAAAACAGTGATACGTGAGCTGAAAGACCAGATGTTCTAAGAGACTCGATTTTTCAGACTGTCTGTCGTGGGTGTTACCTTAGGTGCGAAACGTAAGGTGTATCAGCAAGAGTACAAATGGTTCAAATGGCTCTGAGCACTATGGGACTTAACTGCTGAGGTCATCAGTCGCCTAGAACTTAGAACTACTTAAACCTACCTAACCTAAGGACATCACACACATCCATGCCCGAGGCAGGATTCGAACCTGCGACCGCAGCGGTCGTGCGGTTCCAGACTGTAGCGCCTAGAACCGCTCGGTCACCATGGCCGGCAGCAAGAGTACAGATCGTAAGCAGCAGACGTTACCTTTACCACGCATGATACTGCTGTGCTAGCTATGCATGGTGACGAAGATGCTTACCTGAAACAAAGTAAAAACAAAAGATTACTTGAGTTACAAGAACGATTTTTATTTAAATTTTAATTTAATTAAAAATAAATATTGTTTCTGGACTACATTCTTACACAAAGTTCTTGTATAGCGAGTGTGTGTTGGTATGAAGAGCCGCGTTTCTTTCATGGTCATCATGGTGCAAGCATTTAATGGTGAGGCGTATATAAAAGCGCTTCCTGTAGTTACAAGAGCAACAGAATATTTCGTATACCTTACCATGCAGCTGATGTTTACAGTTACATTCAGCATGGCGGTGTTGTCACAATAAACAATTAACTATCTAAACACTGTGCTGCTGCCGTACACCAGGGCATTGGACTATCAACCAGTCGCTCCTTTGACCCTTACATAAAGCTTCGTTAGGGGACAAGATCCGAGAAGGGGCACGTCGTTAGCATACTACTGTCTCCAACGCTAATGTCGGTGTTCGAACTCAGATCTGCTACTACTTTTAAGGGTGCTTTCTTGGCTTTCCTCTCCAGATTATGTGGACCTTGGACATGAATGGGGATGGAGCCGGAGTCTCCCGGGTGGCAGGAAGACGTATGACCCGTTAGGCGTGGAGGTGGAACCCTTAAGTGTCTAATCCTCCTGCTTTGATCTCTATGGGTCACGTGGTAACAAGTGAAGGGTTGGTTTTTATTACCAGCTCTTAGTTTCAAGAAATATGTTAATAACAATGATGCTAAAATTCTGCAGAGTGAGCTGAAGTGTAGATATTTTCGCTCTGAAGCGCTAAACTACCTGAGTGCAAATCTTCCTGCTGTTTCTGCGACTACTGCGTGTAGTCAACATGAGCTCAGAGCCTTTTTAAGCAGTTCTTCCTCTGTGTTCAGATTTGGGATACTGAATTTACATGATTACGAAGAAGACATACCTTCTCCTGAAATGCTGGCGACAATGATCAAGTAGCTTACTCTTCCAAGAACGGACAGTAGATTGTACTTCGCAGAAGACAAGGGCTGGGTATTTTGTATCATCGAGGTAGTAAGGTAAAAGGCCTGTCGTAAATTCAGCTGTTGTAGTCGACCTTGTTTTCAATATTGCTTACGAAGTAAGCTTTCAATGTTCTGTTTTAATAGACGGTTTTATAGTCACTTAAACTGTGGTATGCCCACCGATGAAAATAAATGAATGGATGAACAATGAACGACGTGATATCCAGTGATAAAGCTCTTAATTCTTCCCTGTATCCTACGCTCCAAGTAGTTTGAGAATATTCAAATGTTTTTGTTTTGTCACAGTTTTGTCCTTACAAAATTAGTTAGGATTAGATACTTTCACTCCTTCTGATAAAGATTTTCCCATAGTCCTCTTCGTTCAAAGTGAAAGTGAAATTGTGTGCAAGATGTATAATTCCTTTATGTCCGTAGCAGAGAGTAACTTTTTTTGTGGAGCAGTTTCAAACGTTTTCTATCAATAAGAGTGGCACTAAGGCTGCTCTCCAGAAATCTTTCTCGCTATCATTTCCCTGACGAGTAGCAATCATTAATCTTGTCGGTTTGTTATTAGAGTTAATTTTCATCGTTATTTCGTACTAATAAAAGATAACACTTGTTAATGGCTGTAGTCTGTTGGAGAGAATGTTTTTCTCGCCCACGTGCTGTCGTTAAGAGATGAGGGTACCGTTCTCTGTTCCTCTGTAGTTTTTCTCTGTAGCCGTTTTAAATCCACTTCAGGTCGACGGATCTTTGATTTTACTGTTACTGGTGACCTAATATTTTCTAGCTGCTGTCACCGTAGTTACAGAAATACGTCTAGAAAAGTAGGTAAGTAGATTGGTATTTAAGAAATAACGAGTGTAAAATGTATGGGAACATAGTCCCATAGAAAGAGATTATATATATATATATACATATATATATATATATATATATATATATATATATATATATATATATATATATAAGGCTGTTTAGGTTTTTATATTGGTAACGCCACGTAGCGCACTGCATGAAAATCACTGGCTGTGCTGTGTGCAGTCTGTGGCTGGGTGGTATTGTTGTAATATTCGCTATTGTAGTGTTGGGCTGTTGGCTGTTAACAGCGCGTAGCGTTGCGCAGTTGAGGTGAGCCGCCAGCAGTGGTGGATGTGGGCAGAGAGATGGCGGAATTTTTAGAGCGGACGATATGGACGTGTGTCCATCAGAAAGAGTAGATTTGTAATATTGGATATCATGGACTGATATATATAGCATCACTTTTGAACACTATTAAGGTAAATACATTGTTTGTTCTCTATCAAAATCTTTCATTTGCTAACTATGCCTATCAATAGTTAGTGCCTTCAGTAATTTGAATCTTTTATTTAGCTGGCAGTAGTGGCTCTCGCTGTATTGCAGTAGTTCGAGTAACGAAGATTTTTGTGAGGTAAGTGATTTGTGAAACGTATAGGTTAATGTTAGTCAGGGCCATTCTTTTGTAGGGATTTTTGAAAGTCAGATTGCGTTGCGCTAAAAATATTGTGTGTCAGTTTAATGTTGATCAGAATAAGTAAAGAGAGTAATGTCTGAGTACGTTCAGTTTTGCTCAGCTGTTTGAAAATCAAATAATGTAAGAGGCTTATCAGCACAGTAATTCATTAATTTTTCTAAGGCGATGTTTCATTATATATATATATATATATATATATATATATATATATATATATATATATATATATGTGTGTGTGTGTGTGTGTGTTTGTGTGTTTATGTGCAGATATTTTTAGTGATGCCTGAAGACATTGTTCTGAACAAAATAACATCAGTATTTACTTCACTTGCAGACTAATAATTACAGCTATTTTCAAGTATTATGTTTTGAGGTTGGTTAGTATGTCCAAGTATACAGGACACAAACAAGCAATTAATGTTTATTTTGCTCTGTGGAGCAGGTCAGATATTGAAGTGTGAACACGTGGACGCAAAACAGATAGTCTGTACTGAGAGATGTAGTTCATTTCGGGCTAAGTTACGACGATGCAGAAAACATTAGGTAGTAAATTATGTGATGTGTTTGTGGGATGACTCAGAGAAGAAACTACCGGTACACTGAAGTGGGTACATGCTGAGGTACCAAACATCACAACAACTGTATCTATACCCCTAACACCATATAAACTCACTTGGAATCACTAGAATAAATAGTCAATTTCTGTCAACACAAAACTAAGGCATTTGAGCACAGTAGTTCTGCAAGAAGCACTCTACGCTGCAGAAACTACATTGATTCATAGTCATATAAAAATAAGATACAGTGAAAAGCAGGAAAAGGATATTCTAAGGAAAATATTCAGACCAGTTTTTCGCGATGGAATTTGGATAAAGAGGCCATCAAGAGAGCTCTAAAAATCAGATAGAAACAATAATATATAGCTTTAAAAAGAGAAGGATGAAATGTTATGGAAATATCAACAGGATGAACAAGATCAGGATCACAAAGTAAATCTTTCACATAGCAAACACTAGCAAAAACACGACAAAATGGGTCACTGATGTAGAAAAAGACATTAAAGAACTGGAAATCACACTAGACAACATAAACAATCGAGAAATGCTCAGAAACATTATAAAGAAATATACACTTAAACAAGAACACACACCGAAAAAAGAACAGGAAATAAGTGGTCGGAAGAGTGCAAGAGCGAACTCAGCGAGAGTAAGAAGAGAGTTTAGGCGGGACGAAGGAAAAAAAAAAATCATGATTACTCGAGTTAAATCGCTCTCTTAAAAATGAGTAGTGCCTCTCATATGGGTGGTCAGGCGCATTTTCTCCGGCGTTTCGGAAGATATTTGCAATTTAGTTTTTGCAACGTGTAGACGGAGTCAGCACAAACAAATGCTGCTTACCATGTCTTTCATACGATGCTACGATGCATTTTTCTCATTACAAACAAAATGATATTTCACGTGGACTTCTCCCTGCCTGTTCGGTAGAGCGGTTCCAAATTAGTCTAGTGTGTTATCGTTATATCGACATGTATTAACAGGAGCACTAATATGGCTAGTCGGACGTTGCGATTGATATGATGGAGCTACTCATGAACATCAGATAGTGTTGCAAATTGAAAAAAAATGGAGAAAGAGACAGTCCAGAAATGTAAGTAAAAATGAATGTTGATATATTTACGATTGGTTCGAAAGGTCGGAGGGAGGAAATAAAAGTGCTGACATACGCCTCGTTTGGGTCGTCCGACAACTAGCATAACGAGAGACAACATCGAGCATGTGTGACAGGTGGCGAGACAAAATCTACGATTTTCTCAATACTGACATTGAAATCACTGTTGTGAGTAATGTTAACACCATCACTCTTATACTTTCGGCTAAACAGAGGGTATATCCTGGGTTGCAGCACGGATGAGCTTTGTGAATAACATCCATCCTTCCCGCAAACCATCATCATAGAAGGTGATACGCGGGATATCAGTTCAGTCCAGGATAGGGGAGGCAACCACTATGGTCACAGTGCACATACGCCTGCGACATTAAAAAGTAACAGACGCTGAGAGTTTCTAATAGGCCTTACAAATTTTTCCCGGTGTATAACTGGTAGTCAGTGACGATTATGAAGTTGAATAATTAGAGTTTGTTCGTATCCTACATTTTCCTTATTTGTGATATTATTCACAGGATGTTCCAGACAGACTTTGTAAAGTATGCACAGGATATATAATCAACAAGGAAGGAACCAGCGGTTAGCACAAAGTCTTTGATTATGCTGTCCGCACCCAAACCAGTAGACCCACATTAATTTCTGCGAGTGTCAGAATTATTGTTCGTGTGTTGCCAAAATAACGTGGCGGGTGTCCAGCAGGCACGACGGCACAAGGCCGGCGCCAGAAGCGACGGGGAATACCAGAGCCGTGCGCCCCACGAGTGACGTCAATCAGCTCCTCCCACGGAGACCCGTGTTTGCTCTGTGGACCACAACACGGCGTGGCCGCCGCTGTTTGCTGCAAACAGACACCGCTGTTTTCGTCTCGAGCCTGACAGGCGTAAGGGCGGCGCAGAAGCATTTCCTGCCTTTCATCAGGTGAAGGCAGCGTGCTCTTTACCTGCCGAGCTCATACGTAATCTTTATCCACTATCGGATCAAAAGTAGGCGGACACCCCTCTGCAGTGCAGATTTGGCTACTCGACAACTCGAGAGGCAGACGCCAGTAGAAAAGGAGGTGGGCAGTATTGTGCTGACAGTAGAGAAGCAGTAACAGTGGAGTATTTCATCCGGGAGAACACAGTGACTTTGAATGTAGACTAGTCATTGGATGTCACCTTAGTAACATATTCATCAGCGTTATTTCAACCCTTCTGAAGTTATCTAAGTCACCTTTAATGATGTAATTGTTAAGTGGGGCACGTGAAGAAACAACCACAGCTAAACCAAGACCAGCAGACATTGTGTACTGACGGACAGCGACCATCGAGAATCGCGGAGGCTGGTCGTAAAAAATCTCATGAAATCAGCTGAAGGAATCACTTGTGAGTTACTTGCCGCTACTAGTAGTCCAGGTAGCACAATGACTGTGAATTTCCTTAAAGAGAATGGGGTACAACGGTCGAGTAATTCCTAGTAAGCCCCACATTCCTGTTGTCGATCCTAAGCGTCACTTGAGGCGGTGTAAAGAACATGGCTGGAAACGAGTGGAGTGATTTGGAGTTATGACCCACCGTGTGGCAAATCGATGGAAGGATTTGGATTTGGCAAACGCATGGAGAATGTTACACGCCATCATGTGTAATGCCAACAGTGAAGGGCGGAGGAGCTGGTGTTACGGTATGGGGGTGTTTTTCGTGTTTAGGGTCTGGTCCCCTTATTAAGAGAACGCTAAACGTGGGAAGATCTCAACACGTTTTACTGAATTGTGTACCATGTAATGTGGAGGAACTGTTTGGAGACGATGACAGTTTGTTCCAGCATGACAATGCATCCTGTCATGAAGCAGCATCTCTAATGCAATGGTTTGTAGCCAATAACATTCCTGAAATGGACTTGTCTGCACAGATACTCTATCTGAACCCACTGGAACACCATTCGGATGAGTTACAACGTCGAATTCACTAGAGACCACAGCGTCCCCAATTATTACTTTCTCTGGATTCGACTCTTAAAGAAGAATGGGCTGCTGCTTCTCCAGTCACATTCGGACGCCTTATTGAAAGTTTTCTGTGCGCGATTCAAGCCGCCATAAAGGCGTAAGGTGGTCATAAGCTATATTAAAGTCCACTGTTAGGTGTCTGGATACTTTTGACCAGATGGGTTGTATACAGCGCCGGTTTAAGTTTCAAGCGACACAAGTCACCGCTTTGGGAACAATGCTGAAGATTAGATGAGTAGATAGGGTAGCTGCTGAGGAGGGGACGAACCAAATTGGAGAGCAAAGAAATTTATAACACTACCTCACTCAGTTAAGAGATCGACTGATGAGACATATCCTGAGGCATCAAAACATCATTTGTTTTAAATGGAGGTAAGTGTAGAGGGATATGAGAGCTTCGCTATACCAGCCGGCTTCAAATGGGGTGAAGTTCTAGTAGCTATACAGAGGTCAAGAGACTTACACAAGATAGGCTAACGTGGAGAGAAGCGTCAAATCAGTCTTCAGAATGAAGATAGCAGCAACAGCAAAACTTAAAAAATTACTTCATTTACTTATAAATGAAAAACACCATATTGGTTATTTTGTGCAGTATTAATTTATTTCGCAACGGTTTCGGGCTTATGCGTACAGTTACTCACTGTTTGTCCCCCTAATATTTGAAACAGTGCCATAATGTGTGAAACGTCTGTTTCCTGGTTCATTTATAGGCGGAGACACCCAAAGACCGAGCATTAATAGGACTATTTTGTCGTCTTCACAGTTGAATGATTGGGGAATCATATTTCGTCAAGATACTGTGCTAATTTTGTCGTAAACGAAACAAAACTACGAACCTGAAGATGGGAAACTGTACGCGAAAAAATTTACGTCTTTCACTCTTCCGTGTGCGGGGAAATAAACTAACTGACGACTGATTAACAAATAATGATTCATTTTTATCTTAACGCGGAACACCAATCTCTTTGGGAGTGATTTGTTAAGGGTGAACGGAAAATAAAGGGTGGACGTCTTAGAAATGTGTTTCAGAAGCAGTGATGTGAAACTTGTAATTGAGAAGTGTTAAACAGAAAGTGACAGACCACTGATCCTGATGTCGCTGTTGTAATCAGTCAGGTCGAAAGAAAACAAAACAAATTTTACTAGTTCGCTACTGATATGGAATTCCGTCTATCGCCGCTGAATCAGATGAGAATCCGCGTGTGAGGCTGCTACTTTGTCTCAATCCGGTAGCTGAGTAAGTGGCGCAATGTGTGCAGCCTGGTGACCGCCTCCCCACACAATGAACAAGCGCAGCTCCTGACGATGGAAAGCGACGATAAGTCGTGCTACCTGCTATCTGCTCCACATCGGTTTGCTCTGATGGTCGCGGTACGGCGTGAAAGTTCCAATAGAGGTGTGGCGCGTGTTCAGGTAAACCTGTTTCACATGTCGGTCGTACGTCGCAGCTGGCATGTAAATAGCTCAACGAGAGCGCAGACTCATTAGGTGTGATCAGTCGTTCTTGCATTGAGTGAAATGAACTGTAGTTTTCTTTCTCAAGTGTGAACTGCCAGAAGTTTACAATTAACTTGCAAAAGGTGATGACAGTTCAGTACCTGAACAAACATGGAGGAGGGAAGGAAGGGAAGAAGATTAGGATTTAACGTTCTGTCGACTTCGAGGTCATTAGGGATAAAGCACGAGCTCGGAATATTACAAGTACCGGGAAGGAATCGCCCTTGCCCCTTCAAAGGAACCAACCCGGCATTTGCCTGGAGCGATTTAGGGAAATCACGAAAAACCTAAATCTGGATAGCCGGACACGGATTTGAATCATCTCCCTCCCGAATGCGAGTACGTTGTGTGAGCCACTGCGCCATCTCGGTCGGTCCAGTTTACAAGGAAGACAAGTATTTTGCTGTGAGTGTAAACTATGATACTTTGATTATGCTGTCAGCCTCACGCGTGCTAATCTGTCGGTACAAATACAAACCTATGATTTCTAAAAATCTGTTTTGAACATAAGTCCAAAAATGTTTTATTAACTCCATACTATGTGACCATAGCTTTTGTGCTCCATGCAAGTTGCATACATTATTGATGAGACTAGTTGTTCATACTGCAGATGTCGTTTCACTACATTGGCACTGATTTTCTAAATGGTAAACTTCGCAAATATCCACATTTTCCTTTACTTGTTGCATAAACCGGGATATTTCTAAAAATGAACGGAAATCGGTTCAGAAGAATCTCATTAGCATCAGCGCAGCCATACACAAAAACTCGGGTCATGATGCACAGATTGAGTAAAATGCCACTGAATGAAGACAATGACAATAATGGGCTACTGACAATTATAATCAGACAAATAGCTGTAAAGAATGGATGTGTCACGACAAACTGAATCACAAAATTATAACAAAAATGAAAGGAATATCGAGCATACAAAAACAGGAGATCGTCACTAACATGCAATCCCAGGCACACATCTTTCACTTAGTCGCATAAACAAACAAATGGTAGGCATTCACCCTCACTTACAACAAAGCTACTCATACGATAGCAATATACTCACAAAGCAAGGACTGAAAGTATCCTATACAACAAGTTACTCAATACAGAGGACACTAAGAACAACCGGTACCAGCGCAGACAAACACAACACATCTCGTTTTTATCAGCTGACATATCAATGTTGAAATTCAATTTATATTGGACAGACAGGCAGAAACTTCAATATGAAGTACACAGAACACAGAAGAGTACCAAAAAGCAACAGCTGTCATTCTACATTCACAGTACACCTTATGGATACCTATCACAGATCAACCGACGTGAACACCGGCCTGAAATGGAGTCCCCCCCTCCCCCTCCCTACATAGAAACTAATAATTGAATAAAGCTACCAAATATACCAAATACAGAAAGCTGAAAGCTGTCATAGCTGGAAAGGAAACAATAAACCAATATGGAGCTCTCTGTAACGGAACTCTGATCCCTGCCTTTAAAGAATTGCCGGATGACCCAAACCCATAAACGTACAACTATAAACAAAGTAAAAAAATAAAACCGCTTCACTCGCTCAGTTTGACTCTCTCTCTCTCTCTCTCTCTCTCTCTCTCTCTCTCTCTCTCAAACACACACGCACAAGCACACACTCTTTCACGTAGAATAAAATAATGTTAGCCACAACTGTCAAATATTCCCATTCGTAAAGGACCATCTACAACTGTCTAATATTCCCATTCGTAAATGACCATCTAAATAATTTTTCTGTGTATTAAACCCTCTATGGTTGCACATGACAAACTGTGAAACAAAAGCAGTTACAACGCAAAATACAGAAAGCCACAGAAAATCACAGTAGTGTAAACGAGATATGTGTAAAAAATTTGTCTGGTTTTAAGTTTATAAACGCGTCTCTAAAATCCAAATTCTACATGTACAGATAGCGAAGACGAATTTTCCTGTTATTTAAGGGAAGGAGAAAATAAAACTACTGATATGCTGTAACTTCAGTGAAACTCGTCTGGGTAGAAAAGAAGAAAAAACTGTTTGCTGAAAGTGGAACCTATCCGAAAACAAATTTAGCTAATGTGTATCTGTGATTCAACGTACAACAGCAGGCAGATCATGCAAACATTACGTCTACGTCTAAACCTGCAACACGTACAAACTGTGGCAATGGATACACGGTATGTCATCATCGTTTCACGCTGGCCCCTTTGCATTTCATTCGTGAGTAGTGCGTGCGTGGCAATACCGACTGTCGGTACAGCTTCGTATAGGCCCATACTTCTCTATATTTAGTGTAGTAGTCATCCAGCGACATGTATGCTAGACTAAGCAATTTTTGTTAACTGACCCTCGGTCATATGATGTCAGAAGTTTAACAATAAGTCTGTATGTAAGACGTGACGTTTTTACTGAAGTGATTCCCACTAGATGTTGTTTGACTTATAGCGAAGAGTTTAATTTTGAAAGATTCAATATTTTACGAAACTTCGAAATGTAAGCCAAAAAAAGAAAAGAAAGAGCTTAAATAGTCATGCAGTACATTCGACGTTGCTGTTGGCATTAATGGTGCCACTCTTTATGGCATGGCCATTGCATTGTTTGTGAGTTCCTAGTTTACTACTCTTAGTTCTGTAACATGTTGTTTTCTTGTGACAGCGCGTTATTTAGACTTTATTGCCAGATACCACTAGTTTTTGCACCCTTCGCCTATTACGCAGAGACGCGCTTGAGTGGTTCGGCGCGCATTGTCCGCCAAACGCAAAGATCTCGTTTCGACTCCTGGTCCAAAGAACCTTTTCAATCTAGTAAAATGGTATTACTCCACACTCTGTGATGGACACCATTGTCCTACCTTAATATGTGAATGTTATAAACACCATTGTCCTACCTTAATATGTGAATGTTATAAACACCATTGTCCTACCTTAATATGTGAATGTTATAAGGTAATGATAGCCAAATACGGAAGCTCACTTGTAAATCTGTATTGTCACTCTCAGCTGCCTTTTTCATATGATGTTCCTTTTTTTATTTTTTATTTACGCTTCCCTTACATTTCATTTCAGCTGCATATATTGTCTACTGTCTTTTTGCTGCTGTTGTATTTCTCCAGAGACATTTCTTTACTTGGTTCCGTCTTCCCCAACTAAAACTCACTTTTACTCTCTCTCCCCCCCCCCCCCCCCCCCCGCCACCCAGGAGGCTCCCTTACTCTTTCCATTACTCCTCGAGAGATGCTAAGACAGTCCAGTTCCCTACAGAGTTGGAGACAGTTTATCAGCGTGTCATCAGAGGCAATGGAAGAACATTAGAAGCTCGTCTACAAACGTTTATAGCGAGTTTCTTCCTTTAATACAAGAAGTATGTGCATCGAGGACATTCGTTCCACGTCTGGAATCTATTTAACTACCGTATCAGACTATTAGCCTTGATTGCTACTCCAGGTGAAAAATAGTTTCTTCTCGGTCAGTTTTCGAGAAACATAAGTTCTCTCATTGAAATGGAACTCCATAAACCTGTCTCTTTTTTATTCCATTTTGCAACTCCAAAAATTACTAAAATTACCTCTTCTTATTTACGGATACCAGATTTTTGTTGTTATTATTATTATTATTAGAGCGGCATGTGTTCTGTCATTTATTCAAACTGACTCGTCGCTTCTCTGTCTAGCTGCATCATTTCACAAGTGACGTAAATATCACAGCGTATCTATTAAACGCTCAGTGACTGCATCATGAATTCCCCCTTATATAATGAAGATCGCAGCTGCAAGCGCAGCGTATTACATCACATTGTGGAAGAGCCTCAAGAGCGTTTCACTCGATCATTCAAACACTTAGTAGTTACGTTTCACTATTTGATCTACTCGTAATACTCTACTGAGCAAGTTAAACACAGACATCTAATTGCGGGATTGGAATGCATCCGAAAATTTTGTCAAAGAAAGAGACCATCATGAGGTGAAGATGAGAAGATTTTCTGCATGTCATTTCTGAAGTGATTTCAGTGCCGTCCTTCATCGCCGATTCTACAGCTCTGAGGCTTAGTGTCCTGTCGAAAAACGCAAGAAGATTAACGCGAATATATATTGGCTTACAAAAGAAAACTGTCAATATGAAGTCGATTACGGAGCTTTGTAGTATTCGGCTGCTGAAACAAAGGATTTTTCAGAATCCAGAGAAACTTGTATAAACAGTCTTGTACACTGGAAGTGACTTCTAGATTTCGAAAGTAAGTACTGGCGCACCGAGCACCAATTGTTGGTCATTTTGAAATCAGCAATGTGATCCAAGTCCAAATGCTTGCATGGCTGGAAACGAACTGAGCGGCCGACAAAGGTGTCCAGCAGTTCAGTCACTAGCAGCTATAAATATCGAACTTCACAACTTAATATGAGTGGTTCTTGCTTTGATCCACCTTTCTCGCCGGTGGGTGCAGATTTGTTGGAAGGGTTTGACGGATGGACGGTATCGCCGCTCTCGCTATGGTGCTGTACAAGCCACGTTTAGCAGACGCAGCGTACGTACGTATACGGCGAGAAAGGCCGGCCTGTGCGGCGGTGGTGAGTCTCGCGTTTCCGCATTTCGGGCTGCGGCGAACCGACGGAAACCGCCCGCCAAGGCTACCGGAAGGCAGACGGGGCCGCGCATGCGCACTGCGGCTCGAACTCTGCGAAAACTGGCAGCAACCTGCTGCCTCGTCTGTATCTATATCGGACGAGGAAGAACGTAACAGGTCGAATAACAAAAATTTCAGTTGCTGACAGAAGTAATTAAAACCGAACTACCAGCTTAGGACGTTATGACTGTAAAACTGTACATGGATTATTTACAGGAGAAAGGAGACGTCGGGTAAGGCCGATCTCGTGCATGATTAATTCCGAAGAAATATGGGAACACGTGATGCAATAGCGCCTCAACTACGTATCTTAAAGATAGGTTACAGAGAGGCAAACCTTCATTTATAGCATTTGTAGATTTAGAAAAGATTTTGAAAGTGATGACTGGAATACACACTCTCAATTTCTAAAGATAACGGGAATAAAACTGAAGGAGTGAAAAGCTATTCACAACTCAGCAAGAAAAGCGTTTCTGAAAAATAGAAATTTGTTGACATAGAATGTGCAAGGTGTCCCACCTATCTCTACACAATGGGCAGAAATTCACAATCCATAAATGTAAACAAAAAACATTTTCAATATAAAGTTGTCGTTGTAGTCCTCATTCCAGAGACTGGTTTGATGCAGCTCTCCACGACGCTCTATCCTCTGCAAGCCTCTTCATCTCCACGTAACTACTGCAACCTACATCCTTCTGAATCTTCTTAGCTTATTCATCTCTTGGTCTCCCACTAAGATTTTTACCCTCCACGCTGCCCTCCAGTACTAAATTGGTGATCCCTTGATGCCTCAGAACATGTCCTACCATCCGGTCCCTTCTTTTAGTCAAGTTGTGCCACAGTTCGATTCAGTGCCTCCTCATTAGTTATGTGGTCTACCCATCTAATCTTCAGCATTATTCTGTACCACCACATTTCGAAGGCTACCATTCTTTTCTTGTCTAAGCTATTTATCGTCCACGTTACACTTCTATACATGGCTTTCATCTGTTCCCGATAATGAAAGACGATCTTCGGGGACATCATTATGCTTCTGATGAAGAGGTTGAGAGAACTGTGAGACTGTGGTTGCGGAAATAGAGTGTCGACTTCTTCTGTGACGGCTTCAGAAAACTTGTTCTTCGCTGGCAGAAATGTATCCAATTGGGTGGTGATTATGTGGAAAAGTGAACACTGGTAATTAAAAATCGCGTTCTAAGGACTATTTCTGCGATTGATTTATAAAAATATTCCCATCCAAACCCAATTAACGAAGGTGGAGGCATTACTTTTCACTCAACCCGCGTATACAGATTGTGTTGAGGAGTGTCCTCTGAAGTTTCAATGATCGGTTGTTGAGTAGACCTTCTGCCTGCTAATCTTAGACACTCCGTCACTTAATGTAATCATCAAGACTATTAATTATAATAAAAATTAAATATTTATAAACTCATTTGCACAATGTGAAACTTCTCCACTTTGAACTCCATGTGTGCATGTTATCGAAGACCTACAGGCGTTGAAACTGAAAAAATCTTCTTATATAATGCATGTTATGCCACATTTCGTTATAGAGACAGTTTCAAGTAGTCAAAGAAACAACCCGCTAATGGATTTATACACGCTGAGTCGCTTAGAATTTGGATGATAAGACTGATAATCAGTATATGTCACTGTCGATTAGGTATTTGTGCTCTCCAACTAATACGTGTACATTAAGTCGATAAACACGTCGCGAAGTATTTGAGATGCTGCTGTCATACATCGGGTTTTCCATACGTTACGCCGTCTCTCATGACCTCGTTGTCGACGGGACGTTTAACTCTAACAACCACCACCATACGTTACGTTTCTCTATTAACTATAGTTGATACATTCCACAAGTAAATATGATGACTATAGGCAAGCAGTCTGACGTACACATAAATATTTTTGTCAAATAAAAGCTACTCCAGAAATCTCTATCGGCAGACAGTTCGCTTTGCTAGACTGATGCTGGCGATCAGCAGGAGAATGTGTGTGCAGCCTGCAGCGCCTTCCACCGTCTCTCTTCCCATATCACCTGCCCTCTCAGCCCTTCTACAGGGAATAATTTAATTTAATTTAATCTTAGGCCTCAAATTTACACTTCGATTTTTCTTAGATAGATTCACGGTTGATGCACCTTAGCCAATAAGTGTCAAGAAATATATTCATGAGCGATTCAAAATAGTATTTTTTAAAAGCTATCATAGTATCTATTGATTGTAGAAATTGTTTATTTTCACTTCTGCAGTTTCAGTCTTAAGGCCGTTATCTGGTGGTATACAGCAAAAGCTGAAAAATCGAGAACAGAGTATACAGTTATAGAATGGCTCTTAGGTATCAGATACACTGTAGTACATCACAAAAATGGCAACAATAGCACCTCACTTACACTGTGCTCCAGCACATGTGAAACTTTATAAATCCTCCGAAATGCACACGTTTAACTTTAGAAATCCTCCGAAATGTACACATGTCATCATCGTAATGAAGTTATTTAACTTCAAGAATACAGCCACATTAAAAGAGCACTAGGCTATGTACATCGTGAAATTATATAAATTACATAAAGCATTACCAGTGGTAACATCCTTAACACAAATCCCAATAAACCTCTGTTCTTGTACATAATTTACATGTGAAATGTGGCAGTTGGTGCGAAGATACTTTCACAAACTGTATTTTTTTAAAATTCTTGTTAAGGGTAATTCCAGGAAGAATAATTTAAATTTGTTGAATACAGACAGATATAGTCAAATTTATTTATAACGATGTGGCATAAAACTGCATTCGTTATCTGCCCTGCAGAACATTCAGTGGTTTGGGTGCTCATGCAGACATGGCAGCAGAAATCTTATCTATCACTTTACATGCGTATATATAGCTCGCCACGATCCCTCCACATCCATCTCAATCAGTTTACCTCCTGATCAACCAGTATTTCCTCAGAATCAATCCTACCAAGACCCAGACAACAATTATAGTATGGACCACACGCAACTTCCACGCCCACAACTTTTACCTTACCATTTACGGCAGTGCTATTCAATTAATTAACGCACTAAAATACCTCGGACTAACACTTCATCGCCCACTAACATGAAAGCACCCTCTACTAACCATCGAACAGAAAATCTATGATAGATAAAAATTACTAAGATTACTAACCCACAAAAAATAGGAGTTCCACACCTATAAATCCCTGAACCGACCCATCCTCTGCGACGCAAATGTGGCGTGGATTACAGCACCTCCCTCTCTCCATCAACCCTTGCAGACCATAGAACGCCAAGCATTACACCTAGCCTTTCGGATCGGCTTATCCTCTAACAACTTATAAAATTCCCCACCCTACTTTTCCATCCTGAACGCCTCCGAACATCCTATGTCACGCTCTTATCCTGGAACACTGCCGCGCCCATAACCACCACGTTCCCCCAGCACTAAACTTCCACACTCTCGAAATCCTCTCCCAATGATACTTCAATCGCCTTCAATCGCCCTACCATGAAATCCGCTCTGATATATACCATCCCGCCAGTTCTAGGAGCCCCAACCCCTCCCCCGGCCCCTTGCCAGGGCTTCCTTCTTCACCCCTCCCCTCCGCCCACGTTCTAAGGCTTGGTTCGAAACTACATCTCTCTTTACTCTTCCATATCCATCGACCAAACATTCACCTGCAGAAACCCCTTCCCAGCATAGCAACATACGCTACAAATTTCCTGCTACCCCTACCCTGTCAGCCTATATAGACCCATCACTTCGTTCACCTGTGTGTATACCTTAATCAAGCAACAAATCAGCTTTTTTTCTTATACTTTATGCAACTTTTGACAATGTTGACTGGAATACTCTCTATCAAATTCTGAAGGTTGCAGGGGTAAAATACAGGGAGCCAAAGGCTATTTACAATATGTACAGAAAGCAGATGGCAGTTATAAGAGTCGAGGGATATGAAAGGGAAGCACTGGTTGGGAAGGGAGTGGGTCAGGGTTGTAGCCTCTCCCCGATGCTATTCAAGCTGTATATTGAGCAAGCAGTAAAGGAAACAAAAGAAAAGTTCGGAGAAGGCATTAAAATCCATGGAGAAGAAATAAAAACTTTGAGGTTCGCCAATGACATTGTAATTCTGTCAGAGACAGTAAAAGACTTGGAAGAGCAGTTGAACGGAATGGACAGTGTCTTGAAAGGAGGGTATAAGATGAACATCAACAAAAACAAAACGAGGATAATGGAATGTAGTCGAATTAAGTCGGATGATGCTGAGGGAATTAGATTAGGAAATGAGACATTTAAAGTAGTAAAGGAGTTTTGCTATTTGGGGAGCAAAATAACTGATGATGGTCGAAGTAGAGAGGATATAAAATGTAGACTGGCAATGGCAAGGAAAGCGTTTCTGAAGAAGAGAAATTTGTTAACATCGAGTATTGATTTAAGTGTCAGGAAGTCGTTTCTGAAAGTATTTGTATGGAGTGTGGCCATGTATGGAAGTGAAACATGGACGATAAATAGTTTGGACAAGAAGAGAATAGAAGCTTTCGAAATGTGGTGCTACAGAAGAATGCTGAAGATTAGATGGGTGGATCACATAACTAATGAGGAGGCATTGAACAGAATTGGGGAGAAGAGGAGTTTGTGGCACAAGTTGACTAGAATGATGATGATGAGCGTTTGGCGTCATTGGCCGGGAGGCCACTCGCGGGGCAGGTCCGGCCGCCATATCGCAGGTCTTATTACATTCGGCGCCACATTGGGCGACCTGCACGCCGGATGGGGATGAAATGATGATGAACACAACACAACACCCAGTCCCTGAGCGGAGAAAATCTCCGACCCAGCCGGGAATCGAACCCGGGCCCAGAGGACGGCAATCCGTCACGCTGACCACTCAGCTACTGGGGCGGACTGTTGACTAGAAGAAGGGGTCGGTTGGTAGGACATGTTCTGAGGCATCAAGGGATCACCAATTTAGTAATGGAGGGCAGGGTGGAGGGTAAAAATCGTAGAGACAGACCAAGAGATGAATATACTAAGCAGATTCAGAAGGATGTAGGCTGCAGTAGGTACTGGGAGATGAAGAAGCTTGCACAGGATAGAGTAACATGGAAAGCTGCATCAAACCAGTCTCAGGACTGAAGACCACAACTACAACAACAACAACTTTATGCAACTGACAATCTGTATTTTATTTTGTGAAAACATTCATTCTTATAATACCATGTCAGTCTTTTCAGTATGTTTCAAATTTTTAACACCGTTTGGCTGAAGAGGGGCGAGCTATATCCGCTGAAAGCCCATTCCCGCACATTTGTGGGGAGAGGAATGAAACAGCAACGAAGAGAAAAAAGTACGTATTGCAACAGGTGAAATGACACCCAAGGCATAAAAAATGCTCACTCATGAACCGACACAACAAAAGAACCAAAAGCGCAGCACAATAAATTGAGACAGAAGTATATGACGAGACACTTTCCACTCTATATAGGGCATGTCTCTTTACTACCTTCTAGTATGTGAAAAGTAATATAAATATGCAAAAACGTATGTAAAATAAGTCATACATTTCCATGGTGCTTAGAATGTCAGCGAGCAAGGTCTTTTTGAGTTGCACTTATAAAACTCGTTACACAGTGCTAAACTGCTCAAATACGTTACATAAGATAAGAAGACATTTTGAAAATAAAATAAAATAGAAAATAAATAAATGACAGGGTGTGCTGTACTTTTCGTTGTTTTTTCGTGTCGGTTAATGAACGAATGTTTTTGTGCCTTCTCTGTTGTTTCACCTGGTGCAACGTTAACGCATCTAAAATGATGATAAATGAAATTATTACTACCCCTTCTGTACGAGCAGCCGAGTCGCTGTCAGTTCTTCAGGACAGGTAACCCATGTACTTAAACGCCACTACGTTACAACTAAATTCCCAATCCCGTCCCTTTGTACCATTTAACTGTATCATACAGAGTCCGGTATTATGTCAACAAATATATAATATTATGACACTGTGATGAAGCCTTGACATCACCTGAAGATCACGAGTAGGAAACTTATCGAAACGTTGCCGCAGAAATACGCCTAGACTCGGCAGATAACCGGAGAAGATTTCACATGGAAATTCGTCGGGGAAGTCTGCATTCCCATATTATGATACTATATTACAGTTGTTATCACTGGATTGCACTGTCTCTGACGAGAGCAAGTATTGTACAACCTGTGAAACTAGCTTCACACCATCTGTCTCAGTTCTCACATAAACAGCGCTCATGAGCAGTCGTCTGTTGGGGTTTGCGTTAAGAATGTTAGTAAGGATAGCATTTTATGTAATTTATATAATTTTTATAATGTACATAGCCTCACGTTCGTTTAATGTTATTGTACTCTTAGCGATAAAAGGCTCAGATACGACGGTGATGTGTTATTGCTGCCAATTTGGTAATACACTACCGCACATATACATACTGTATTTTTTATTTTTTAACATTTGCAGTATGCCAGCAGATAATGGCCCTAACACCGAAACTACAGTAGTGAAAATAAACAATTGCTGCCGTCAATGGCTACAATAATTTTAAAAGTTCTACATGGCTGTGAGCCCCAGCCATGAGAAGAGAACCAGCTTATACTCGTATTACTGTCTTCGTTAAAGGGATCCATAAGGCAGTCACTATAAACGTATGTTCCTGTGTTAAATAAACAGAAATTCACAATTACAATTTGCTACGATTGATTTCCATTGAAACTGCAGACACCGAAAATTGATGTGATTTTACCCCTTCCGGAGGTTTGTCGCCTGATTGTTATGCAGACCAGTACGACAACTCTGTAAATAAAGTTGCCTCTACTGAAGGCTAGATAGCTCTCCCTTCGTCTGCGTACTGTTTTTCAAAAGTGGTGCTGTAGAAAGAAAATGAAGCTGGTCATCAATCGTCAGTCTTTACCATTATGCAACGGTTGTTCATGTACTGATGTGGATTTTCTGATGGTCTGTGGCACACCTTATCTTAAGAACTGAAAACTGAGGATTCAAATGTCGCGATACCACTTCATGAAGATATCACTGATAGAAATGAAGACGTGTGTGTGTTACTCTGAAGGTGTTGGCTTAGTCACGACCGAAATCTTTTTAGGATAAATAGTGACCATGTTCTGAAAAGACGATCATTTAATTCTCACTTAAAAAGCTAAATGGCGTTGAAATTTTGTTGGATTTATCTGTAGGCTATCCTTCAAATGGGTACATCCTCTCCTATTCAGTTTTCAAATGAAAACTTTGCGCTTTAAAATATACTTAGGGATTTACAAAAAAAGGGTTCTACTTTCATTTTGGTCGCCCTGTAACTGTGACCAGTATCCGAGTAGCAGTGCTATCGTAATGGAAAGGCGTCAGTCAGAGAATTTTTCTGAGAATTTCAGTTTGTCCAGAGATTTTTGAAATTATAAAGTAAAAGTATTATAATCTTTATCTTGTCTGCTTACCCCTTCCTTTTGCAGGCCTCGTGACGCTTTTTACGTGTGAACAGCTGACAGTCAATGACGTTCTGAAGTATTATAATGAAGGACTGAGAATTTTCACGCGCTGCTAAAAATATGAAACTCAGTTAATTAAGACATGATAGATAACACTGCAGTTCAAATAGTAACGTAGTCCTAGTTGCGAGGCATCACTAGGAAAATTTATCGTTGTCGCGTGTAACACAAACATAAGAGCACGCGTAACATACTCAACTTTCAGAGTAATCGTTAATGTTTGTTACCATAGACAACATTATCCCACACCTTAAATGGAAACGTTTCGATATTCTAATTAGAAAATTGCATTTATTATACGGAGTCTTTCTTTCCACTTGGACGCGTTCTCGGATGACGATCATTTTTTTCTACAAAAGAGAATCGAAGTTGCTACCTCCAGGACGAAAGTCCTACTGCCTCACTATCATTTACGATTTCAGCCTTGGTGATAGACTGCTGGAAACACAAAAAAAAAAAAAAAAAATCGACTTTCGATAGTGCTGGTGTAGCTGCTTATTCGTTTCCTTTTGATTCTAACAGAAGAGCATGACCTTTAAAAAGACGTAGCTCTTTCACCACACTGAGATATACCAATGGAGACGATGTTGTGCGAGGAAGTTGCGCGACCTTAAAAATGTGTGTCAAGTCGCTTAGCAGCGAGAGACAACGATCGCTGTTACTGCGCTGTTAGCGTAGCGGCTCCAGCGGTGAACGCCCACTGCCTCATACGTAACCAGGCTGCGAAGTGTACCGCAACAGGTATGCAAACGGTTTCGCGTGCAGTAAGCTCCACCTGAGTTATGAGCTCGCCGAATAAGAAACCCTACTGAGGACATCAGCTGTGCTTTAAAAACACAGCTACAACAACTCCACTACAGCAAGTCCTCACCGGGATTTTGTTAAGTCTGCTTTCGATTTCTGAGTCTCTTCATCATTACTCAAAGATTTGTTCAGTGGCATTATCACGGATGAAATGTAGGGATATTTATATTTTTTCTTAAATAGGTAAGTCGTTTTGGTAGTCTGCTTGGGTTTGCTGCTGGATTCTAAAATCAGCTTGACTCGATATTCACTGCGATCCTCAAACCGCCATCTTCAGGAGAACACTGCTACTGAGTCCCAATGAAAACTGAAGCCAAGGCTATACGAATGCGTGGTATCTGTTCTTTCGACATGTCCGAAAGAACAAAATGGCACTGAGCACTATGCGACTTAACTTCTGAGGTCATCAGTCGCCTAGAACTTAGAACTAATTAAACCTAACTAACCTAAGGACATCACACATATCCATGCCCGAGGCAGGATTCGAACCTACGACCGTAGCGGTCGCTCGATTCCAGACTGTAGCGTCTTGAACCGCACGGCCACTTCGGCCGGCTCCGAAAGAACAGACACAACGCATTCATATAACTGATTCACCTCGATGGGCAATGGGTCCACCACATTCAGTGCGGATGCACGGTTACGTTCGACCTCCTGCGGAAATCTCTTAAGTAGTGAGCACGGAGGACATGGACAGGGACTTTGGGTAGGTGGTGCTAGGTGGGAATGTAAATTGGCAGAGAGGCGAGACGAGATAGTCTGCGCAGTTGCGAAGAAGACTGTGTCCAGGTGGTGCAGTGGTTAACGCGCCTTGCTAATAAGCAGGAGATATCGGGTCCGAATCCCGGTCTGGCGCACGATTTGACTCGTCGCCGCTGATGCCGCGCATAATCCTGATGCAGCTGATGTCACTAATTTCTTCAGTTTCCTTTCTCCCCTCTCCTCCTTCAGGTTACATAAATATGTCAAGGCGGAAAATCTTCTTCCTATACGGGCCTCAGTACCCTACACGGCACATAAGCTGCCCAACATTGTTGCTGCCCCAAGACTAGACTGGTAGCGCCGCCCCTAGTAGAACACCGGCGCCAACGATGTAGCGCACGAAGACTATCTTCAAACACTCGGGCCGGTGGCACCAAAGAACGCTGTGTTTTGATACGAAATAAATCAGTGTTTCACCTCCTGCTAAGAGGAAAGGGCTTGTCTTCCGTCAGATGCACCTACAAAGGCCTGAAAAATCCGTAGTAGCAAAACGGTGTTTAAAAGAGGGACACGGGGTGAAATTTGACGAGACCTCGATAGCTGCCAATACTTCCGATTTCTGGAACAATATTTATAAAGAGGAAATTAAAATTAGGTTAGCAGACAATTTATTAATAAAGATAAGGGTTTTCAACTTCGCAGAACATGGAACCCTGTACTATTTCGCATCGAAACACGACGCTCATTGGTGCGGCCGGCTCGAGTGTTTGAAGACAGACTTTGAGTGTGATATATCGTTGGATCTGGTGTTCTACTATGGGCGGTGCCACCAGCTCAGTCCTCGTGGGTAATAACTATGGTGGATGGCACATACGCCATGTACGGCACAGAGGTCTTTATAGAACGACGATCTGCAATCCTGGCATCAGTCTTCAGGGGGCTCAACAGTAGCCTCGTTCTCCTGAAGATGGCAGACTGGTGGATTGTCGAAATATCGAGTCATGTTGATTTTAGGATCCGGCAGGAAACCCGAGGAGAGTGACAAGAAATATTAGGTCGGGAAAGCCTACGCAGTAACGGGCAAGTCCCTATAAAACCGTATCGTCTAATTTTGGCAGCTATATCAATTACATACAAGAATGAAACGGGTATAAGTACAGATATTTTTGTATGTGGTGTTCTAACACATGTACAAATGAGTGTGCTATTAGTTTTTTCTCTACGTTGAACTGTCTTCCCACAAACATATCACATAATTTACTATCTAATGAAACTTTCTGGCAGATTAAAACCGTGTGCGGGCCGAGACTCGAACTCGGGACCTTTGCCTTTCGCCGGCAAGTGCTCTACCAACTGAGCTACCCAAGCACGACTCACGCCCCGTCCTCACAAAATGGTTCAAATGGCTCTGAGCACTATGGGACTTAACATCTGTGGTCATCAGTCCCCTAGAACTTAGAACTACTTAAACCTAACCAACCTAAGGACATCACACACATCCATGCCCGAGGCAGGATTCGAATCTGCGACCGTAGCGGTTGCGCGGCTCCAGGTTGTAGCGCCTAGAACCGCGAGACCACCGCGGCCGGCCCGTCCTCACAGCTTCACTTCCGCCAGTACCTCGTCTCCTACTTTCCAAACTTCACAGAAGCTCTTCTGCGAACCTTGCAGAAGCAGCACTCCTGGAAGAAACTTCTGTGCCGGCCAGCGCGGCCGAGCGGTTCTAGGCACTTCAGTCTGGAACCACGCGACCGCTACGGTCGCAGGTTCGAATCCTGCCGCGGGCATGGATGTGTGTGATGTCCTTAGGTTAGTTAGGTTTAAGTAGTTCTAAGTTCTAGGGGACTGATGACCTCAGATGTTAAGTCCCATAGTGCTCAGAGCCATTTGAACCATTTTGAAGAAACTTCTGTGAAGTTTGGAAAATAAGAGACGAAGTATTGGCAGAACTGAAGCTGTGAGGACGGGTCGTGAGTCATGCTTGGGTAGCTCAGATGGTAGAGCACTTGCCCGCGAAAGGCAAAGGTCCCGAGTTCGAGTCTCGCCCCGCACACGGTTTTAATCTGCCAGGAAGTTTCATATCAGCGCACACTCCGCTGCAGAGTGAAAATCTCATTCTACTATCTGATATTTTCAGCACAGTCGTAACCTTTCGGTTTCGAGTAGCCGTTGTGCGTCAACACGTCATATTTCAACACCTGACCTTCTGCGATGGGGCAACTGACCTTTACCACATGTACTTGGAGGTGCTAGCCAACCTAAAAGTATAATTCTCCTAATACTTATAATTTTATACCACAAGTGATGTAAGTAATGATGCAATGTTGTCCAGTATACCGGCCTCCGTCACCAGTAGAAATATCTGCTCGTATACCTGATGTAAGTAGGATGTTAAGGTTTTTATGTTGGTAACGCCACGTAGAGCTCTTTATGAAAATCCCTGACTGTGCTGTGTGCAGTCTGTGGCTGGTTGGAATTGTTGCAATATTCGCTATTGTAGTGTTCGGCAGTTGGACGTGAACAACGCGTAGTGTTGCGCAGTTGGAGGTGAGCCGCCAGCAGTGGTGGATGTGGGGAGAGAGATGGCAGAGTTTTGAGAGCGGATGATCTGGACGTGTATCCATCAGAGACAGTAAATTTGTAAGACTAGATGTCATGAACTGATATATATATATATATATATATATATATATATATATATATATATATATATATATATAATGACTTTTGAACACTATTAAGGTAAATGCAGTGTTTGTTCTCTATCAAAATCTTTCTTTTGGTAAGTATGCCAATCAGTAGTTAGTGCCTTCAGTAGTTCGAATCTTTTATGGCGCTCTCTGTATTGCAGTAGTTCGAGTAACGAAGATTTTTGTGAGATTAGTGATTCATGAAAGGTATAGGTTATTGTTAGTCAGGGCCATTCTTTTGTAGGGTTTATTGAAAGTCAGATTGCGTTGCGCTAAAACTACTGTGTGTCAGTTAAGTGTTGATCAGAATAAGTAAAGAGAGAAATGTCTGAGTACGTTCAGTTCTGCTCAGCTGTTTGAAAATCAAATAACGTAAGAGGTTTATGAGCACAATCATTCATAAATTTTTCTAAGTGGAGGTTACACTGTTACACCCTATGCAAGTATACCCCACAAGCATTGCGCTATAGATACAATACAATGAAAGCAACAAAAAATAGTTATAATAAAATTTGATACAATGTTTCTTGGAACTATTCCTTTCCAAAAAAAGAAGGGCAGTGTAAGTTGATAGTTTGGGTGTTCGCAGAAGCCACTTGTTGTGGCGAAGGCACTAGGACGCCAGCTGGAGTTCACGATTGTCATGTACGGCGGTGCGCTGCCTCTGAAAACGTCCGGCGAGGGTCGAGTGCCGATGGCAGGGTGAGGTCATGGCGCGTGCTCGCCATGTGTGTACGCGCATGTGTGTGTGTGTGTGTGTGTGTGTGTGTGTGTGTGTGTGTGTGTGTGTGTGTGTGAGCGGGACGCAGGGCAGGGCAGGGCTGGAGGCCGTGAAAGTCCCAGCTGCTCCCCGGAGAAAGCCGCGCGCCGCCGGGCCGCGATTCGCAAAACGCGGCACGCACTGCGACCGTCTCCTGTTTCTCTGCTCCATTTCTTATCTGCCGGCATCTAATCTCTTCACCTTGCTTACGGCAAGGCTACACAAAAATTCTGGAGAAGTCATCCCCTATTCACGGCTCGTATTACTGACGCTGCCTGTTAATCCACATCTACGTCTGCACGTCGTCTCTGCACGTCTAGTTAAATGTTCAGCAGATGGCTAATAGAACCACTTTCAGATCATTTCTCGGCCGTTCCAGTCTCCGACAGCACGTGGAAAAATGAACACCTAGATCTTCCAGCGGGAGGTCGGATTTCCCTTATTTTATTATGATGGCCGTTTCTCTCCATGTGAGTGAGAGACAACGAAATATTTTCGCATTCGGAGGAGAAAGCTGGTGATTGATATTTCGTGAAAAAATCTTACCACAGCGAAAAATTGTCTTTCATTTAATGATTGTCACCCCAATTCGCGTATCATATCCGTGATACTCTCTCCCCTATTTCGCGATAATGGAAAACGAACAGCCCTTCTCTGAACTTTTTCGATGTCCTCCGCCAATCCTATCTGGTAAGTGTCCCATACCTCTGAGCAATACTCCACAAGAGCACTAACAAAGTTAGTGTTGACGTGCCCTTTAGTAGATTTGTTGCAGGTTCTAACTGCTTCACCAACAAAAACCAGTCTTTCTGGGCTTGTGACGATTCGGTCTCTGTTTCTTGTTTACTGAAACACCCTGAAGAAGGTCACTTGAAACAGCGACCGAAACGTCGGTAGTTTTACATATTGACAATTCGGTCAAAAACCTAGAAAATTTTTGTTGAAATTATAACTTGTTCAGACGCTAAAGAGTTATTGTATGTAGCTGTATGTAGTGACACATCATTCGTTGTAAGCAGTGTCTTTATTCTGGTGGAAAGTTGTTGTCGATGAAGCACTAAGCACTGTAGTAATTTCGTTTCCGTCTGGTATCGTAGATGGTAGCCGAAAATGATGTGGTCGATGTGGTCCTCGGCGTCGCAATCACAATAAAGCGGAGACGGGGTGTGGTGACCAGGAACTTTCCATGGTACATACAAAGGGAATACTACGGTCGTGAAGGGCTCATTCCTCTCGCGTTTCGTTCATCAACATTTTTGACAAGAAATAATAATTAATCGAAACCCTCAGCTGCCAATAGGTGTTGTTGATATACCTCAATGGGGACAGCTGAAAATGTGTGCCCCGACAGTTGGGAATGTGGGTCTCACGGGAAGCGTGCAAGGGATAAGTCCCTGCAGTCGCGCTCTCCTCTGTGCCCTTGGTTGCTCAGATGAATAGAGCGTCTGCCATGTAAGCAGGAGAACCCGGGTTCGTGTCCCGGTAGGGGCACACATTTTCAGCTATCCCCATTGAGGTATATCAACAACACCTGTTGGCAGCTGATGGTTTCGATTAATTATCATTTCTTTCTAGAGAAGCTGCATGGTCATCATTGGTATCTGTTCTTTGGGAACAGTTACTATCTTCATATGTTTTGACAAGAGTGAGTTGGATTCATCGAACATATGTCTTTTTGGAAGAAATTTCAATTCGTACCAGGAATTCTTATGCGTATACAATTCAAATAACTATTACAACACAGGCTATTCATGAGGCATGACAAGAAAGTACGGATAAAGAAGTTAATCACCACCACTCCATTATTTCAAGTTCCTGGAAACAGTCTACTTCTGAGAAAAGTAAAACTTCTAAGTTTTCGCATTAGGTGAAAGATGGTGTCAGGGATAACAATGTAGGCATTCAAAGAATTATCAAGCTGTGGGAGGGAGTTTACGAGAACGAATGTAAACTCCTCCTTCTCCTTCAAGGAGTAGGCTTAAAGCCTGTTTCGTCTCCACGAAAGCCACCTTTTCAGTGGTCTATCTATATCTCTTTTCCTACTGTCTGTAGTCTATTATGTGACTGTTCTTTCAATGTGCTTCTTTCATTTTGTTATCTTGTTTCTATTCTTTCGTTCATGTAAAATAAATACAATTAGTTTCTTATTTCAGAATTCTTTATTTGATCTATTTTCTTAAAAATTTCATTTCAGCAGACTGTATCATTCTTTCGTCTTTCATGGTCGTAGTTCAGGGCTCGCTTTCAGATGTGAGCATAGGTATTGCCATTATTTTGTAGAGTTTTGTCTTCGTGTCTTTCTTGGTTTTATTGACCAATATTCTATGTATAGTGCAACGAAGTCCAACTTCATTTTAAAAAAAATTACCGTTGACTCTATGAACGATGCCGCTAACAAGTAAAGAGTACGTGCCAGTCGAATAAATTTCAGAATGCATTTAAGAGAAATTGGGGGTACTGCAGTTTTTGTTGGTAATATAATAAAGTGAAGTTGCAATAATTATAATGGATCTTTCTTTAGGTACATCATTGTTATTTTAATGTTTACATTAGACCAATTAAAAGAGAACTTGTGTGTAAACGTAACGCCTTGCTTAAGTTTACTCAAGTCAATCTTATGAACAATAACCAACAATGACAGTGAGAATCGTGATTAAAAATTCAATGTCTGTTACCACTGCCTAATTATGCTACAAATGCCGTACCTCTGTTGTGAGCGGAAGGGAGGGGGGCGCAGGAAGGTAGGGAGAGAACGGTGGGGGTCTCATAACAACACCTCTCCATCACGTTAGTGTGAATACATTCTGGTGAGCTCAGACGACGTTTCTAGGTAGTGTAATGTTTTCCATTTGATCACACCAAGATCTGTCCCACTCATGATAAAGGAATTATCCTGGCATTATTTTGAAAGTAACTTAAGAAAAGGCAAAGGTATGTACAGTAATTATGCGCTAGGTTAACCAGACAGATATTTGAACTCAGATGGTGCAGTACAAAAATTCTAAGTCTTCACTGTGGTTGGTGTGTAATCAAATGTGTTACTTTTTAGCTGACGTCGAAATTATCTGAAACGCGAACGCAACAAACGATCGAGGCAGAATTGTATTTGAAGTATTAGTTTTGAGCGATAAGTGTACATAAAACATGTTGATCCGATCAAGAAATTTTGTACGTCGTCAACCGATTCTGAAGAAAGTTGTTAGCCATACAGTAACACGCTTTCTTGCGGCTAAAAAATTAAAAAAAAAGGTTCAGGAAAACAGCTTTTTGAGTATCAAGTTCCAGCTATATTTCTTCTGTGAAATCAGAACGTGTCAAGAAGTGTTCCAAGTGTACAGGAGCTCTGACGTGACAGTCAAGTGTATGTGCACAGTCTTACTGCATGACGTATTACTGCTGTCGATTACAGCTGTCTCGTCACGTGAGATACTGATCTGTTATCATTCCACCTGTCATGCGGTCGTAGACTGCTTATCTCCGGTCTCTGTTAAATGTTATCGAATCGATATCAGCTCCCGTTTCCTTTCTATTACACGGAGGTAACTCTCAGACCTCTAAAATATCGGATACTCTCACGTGCTGCAACACAACACGTGTGGACATCAGACTTAACAACGGCCCTACTTCGGACCCCTCCTCCCTCCCCCGAAAAAAGTGAACCGAGAAACAAATACTGGTGTATGTGTGTGTGTGTGTGTGTGTGTGTGTGTGTGTGTGTGAGAGAGAGAGAGAGAGAGAGAGAGATAAAGAGAGAAAGCGGCGGGGGGGGGGGGGGGGGTGAGAGAGGTTTATGGCTCAAATGGCTCTGAGCACTATGGGACATAACAAGTGAGGTTCAAATGGCTCTGAGAACTATGGGACTTAACTTCTGAGGTCATCAGTCCCCTAGAACTTAGAACTACTTAAACCTAACTAACCTTAGGACATCACACACAGCCATGCCCGAGGCAGGATTCGAACCTGCGACCGCAGCGGTCGCGCGGTTCTAGACTGTAGCGCCTAGAACCGCTCGGCCACTCCGGCCGCAACAAGTGAGGTCATAAGTCTCCTAGACTTGGAACTACTTAAACCTTACTAACCTAAGTACATCACACACATCCATGCCCGAGGCAGGATTCGAACCTGCAGCCGTAGCAGTAGCGCGGTTCCGGACTGAAGCGCCTAGAACCGCTCGGACACAACGGCTGGCAGAAAGGGTTAATTCTGTAAAGTATGACTTCTATATATACCAGGTGCATATTAACTAATGAGTCGCCATTTGTGACTATATAATTTGTTTATTTCACTTTAGTGGCTTCAGACACTTCTTCTGACGTGCGTTATATGCTGTTTCATTGAAGTGATCTCAGATTGTTAGTGAGATGGATAAGAGCCAAGCGAGCGTTACATATGAACAATCATTCGATTTTGTCTATTCCATTATTCCATTCCATCTTCCCTTTTCTCTTCTTTCTTGTACACATTACTGAGAGTTCATACCCCTTTATTACTCGAATGGCCCCAACTTCGTACAGTATATTAGGTGTGAGCAGATATAGCGGAAATAAGATCTACGTATTCTGAAGATCGTACACTTGCATATGTTTTCACCAATAACTGATCGCAATGTTATTTGGTCCAAATGGCTCTGAGCACTATGGGACTTATCTGCTGTGGTCATCAGTCCCCTAGAACTTAGAACTACTTAAACCTAACCAACCTAAGGACATCAAGCACATCCATGCCCGAGGCAGGATTCGAACCTGCGACCGTAGCGGTCACGCGGTTCCAGACTGTAGCGCCTAGAACCGCACGGCCACTCCGGCCGGCTCGCAATGTTATTTAGCGAAAAGTGGTCACTATGTGAACCTTCAGAACAGTGCATGTAGTTCCTACACAATATCTTCCTTTTCACTTAAAAATGCTTGGTGTAACGCTTTATAGTACGTATATTCAAAATATCTGAGCGCCAAGTTTCTATCAGTGACCATGATTTACTGAAAATTCAATTTCCCTTAGAATGGCCACTGTAGCCAATTTCGCCTACACACATCGGGCAAGACCATTTCGTTTTAGTGCGAAGCCGGGGTTAGTGCCTTTGGATCTATCAGAAACAGTGCCTTTGCCTAGTAAATTTCGCATTTCTGATGCCTTCAGACAACCTACAAATATAATGATTTAGTACAGTACTGTAAAGTACGATAATGAGAAGACTGCTATTTGCTATCCTTCCTGTTTCCAGAATCTCATTCTGGAAACATCCCCAAGGATGTGGCTAAGCCGCAATATCCTTTCTTTCAGTAGTGCTAGTTCTGCAAGGTTCGCAGGAGAGCTTCTGTAAGGTTTGGAAGGTAGGAGGCGAGATACTGGCAGAAGTAAATCTGTTAGGACGGGGCGTGAGTCGTGCTTGGGTAGCTCAGATGGTTGAGCACTTGCCCGCGAAAGGCAAAGGTACCGAGTTCGGGTCTCGGTCCGGCATACAGTTCTAATCTGCCAGGAAGTTTCAAGTTTCATCCTTCCTGTTGTTGTAATGTTTATAGCCAGCAGCTCGGGTTACATGCAGTGTGCCGTGAAGTGACGCTGGAGGCAACACGAGCAATACGACGGTTCAGTGCAAGGTCGCTGGGTGCGTGCGCACCTACTTGGCTACTCGGAATGGGTTCGGCGAAATGAGTGCGGACGGGGCGTCCCCTCGCGCCGCCCACGTGCTGCCGCCTCGGGCCAGAATTGCAGGACAGGTTATGTGTACACCAAGTGCAGCCGAAGGCGGGCTAACCGCTGCCGCGGATTCTCATTACGGCCTGCTTAATGAGCTCTGGCTCCTATGAGCCGGAGGCACAGCACGAGAAACCGAGAGGCAACCGTCCGCCTTGTCCTTCTCAAGCTCGTTCGAATATCGGTACGTGCAAACGAGTTTAGCGAGCCACAGCATCGGCGAGTTGTGGGGCTAAGTAAAAGAGCATCTCTGGCCACAACACTGGTTTTATTTTGACCTGTGTTTAGAGTTGGGGGCAGGAGGAGGTGGTCTCAGTGTAGTTCATCTAATATTTTAAAATCTTTTCCTGGCCTTCCAAAACATTGGATTCCTGTAACTCTTCCAAACAAAACCTTGTGTTAGCATGGTATCATTCAAAGTGAATTTTCTTCCAAAAGCTGTTTCTACTATGTAGTAGCGTAGAGAAATTCGCTGCAGAAAGCTGGAGAGCTGAATCTGGAAGGCCTGGTGCTTGGTTAGCAATACTTAGATCAGTACAAGGAATTTGGTCGCATTTCCAGATGCACGAATGAGGAATCCTATCTTCCAATGTGAGAAGCTGTTTCTTCGACAAATACTGTCTATGTATCAGCAGTTAAACTACCTCCATAACAGCTTCTATATACACTCCTGGAAATTGAAATAAGAACACCGTGAATTCATTGTCCCAGGAAGGGGAAACTTTATTGACACATTCCTGGGGTCAGATACATCACATGATCACACTGACAGAACCACAGGCACATAGACACAGGCAACAGAGCATGCACAATGTCGGCACTAGTACAGTGTATATCCACCTTTCGCAGCAATGCAGGCTTCTATTCTCCCATGGAGACGATCGTAGAGATGCTGGATGTAGTCCTGTGGAACGGCTTGCCATGCCATTTCCACCTGGCGCCTCAGTTGGACCAGCGTTCGTGCTGGACGTGCAGACCGCGTGAGACGACGCTTCATCCAGTCCCAAACATGCTCAATGGGGGACAGATCCGGAGATCTTGCTGGCCAGGGTAGTTGACTTACACCTTCTAGAGCACGTTGGGTGGCACGGGATACATGCGGACGTGCATTGTCCTGTTGGAACAGCAAGTTCCCTTGCCGGTCTAGGAATGGTAGAACGATGGGTTCGATGGCGGTTTGGATGTACCGTGCACTATTCAGTGTCCCCTCGACGATCACCAGTGGTGTACGGCCAGTGTAGGAGATCGCTCCCCACACTATGATGCCGGGTGTTGGCCCTGTGTGCCTCGGTCGTATGCAGTCCTGATTGTGGCGCTCACCTGCACGGCGCCAAACACGCATACGACCATCATTGGCACCAAGGCAGAAGCGACTCTCATCGCTGAAGACGACACGTCTCCATTCGTCCCTCCATTCACGCCTGTCGCGACACCACTGGAGGCGGGCTGCACGATGTTGGGGCGTGAGCGGAAGACGGCCTAACGGTGTGCGGGACCGTAGCCCAGCTGCATGGAGACGGTTGCGAATGGTCCTCGCCGATACCCCAGGAGCAACAGTGTCCCTAATTTGCTGGGAAGTGGCGGTGCGGTCCCCTACGGCACTGCGTAGGATCCTACGGTCTTGGCGTGCATCCGTGCGTCGCTGCGGTCCGGTCCCAGGTCGACGGGCACGTGCACCTTCCGCCGACCACTGGCGACAACATCGATGTACTGTGGAGACCTCACGCCCCACGTGTTGAGCAATTCGGCGGTACGTCCACCCGGCCTCCCGCATGCCCACTATACGCCCTCGCTCAAAGTCCGTCAACTGCACATACGGTTCACGTCCACGCTGTCGCGGCATGCTACCAGTGATAAAGACTGCGATGGAGCTCAGTATGCCACGGCAAACTGGCTGACACTGACGGCGGCGGTGCACAAATGCTGCGTAGCTAGCGCCATTCGACGGCCAACACCGCGGTTCCTGGTGTGTCCGCTGTGCCGTGCGTGTGATCATTGCTTGTACAGCCCTCTCGCAGTGTCAGTTATCTCTATGGTTAGGATGATCTTCAGTGAAATTATCAGAATGCAATAAAAACTGTGAGGAATATTATCAAATAGGGATGCCAAGTGCCACTGGTCGATGGCATCGTCTGAGAAGTCAAGAGGCTTGTGTTAGTTTTGTGCTGTTGCACTGTAAGAGAAGTCGTTAATCTCGCATCTTCGTGTTTTTGCGGCACATTGACTGAGCCACCAGGTTTCGTGTGTGCAACTGGAAAAACATCATTTCTTCAACTCTGATAATTCGAGTATAAAGGACAGCAGTCAGTTGCAGAATAAGTAATGTAGACGACAGCATATAAGTATAAACTTATCAGAGCATAAACATGTGACATTTACATTTACATTTTGTTTCTGCCATGTAAATGTAAATGCTAGAGTCAACTGTTACATGCTCTTCTGGTAATACATCGATGATGATTACTTTATAGTCGAAATCTAGATCTGCAATAAATTGCGGATTCTGCTGACTGTTCTCCTTTATATTTGAACATTCAACGGTCGCTGTGCATCGCCAGTGTCCAATCTGGTCTTTCGGCTGCGTACTTGTCGGCACACCAAGATGGGTGAAAGTTACACGGCCGAAATATTACAGCTGAAGAAATGACGCTACTGCGGCTGAAAAGATCAAGTAATGTATCATCGCTATGTAGGTTCTCAATCTTTCGGCGGTAGCCAGCATTTTTTTAAAAAATGCCGAAAAATGAAAATTAAGTAAGCTGTAGAGTTGTCTTAGTTGTGTTATCGCCTTATTCGAAAAGACATTCTGATGTTACGCTAATGCTGGCAGTATATGATATCAGAACTGTGTAGCACATGCGAACATGAGGAAAGAAGAAAACGGACGAAAGATAAATCTTCCTGTGAACCTAAATGCGTGAAGACACAGAGGAAAAGTGTCGGAACACGACGTTTATTCTTACTCGGGTATTTCGCAGGTGCAGTAATGTTTGTTTTAATATCACGGTGTTTTTTTAACAGGGGGACTGCTGGCAAGCGTTCATCCAGTAAAGGTTACGTCGACCGTGAACTGTGCTCGTCTCGGGCTACAAAAGGCTCACGAGCACAGACAATGGCTTGCGATTTGAGAATGGGACGTAATTTGCGAGAGCCATTGGCTAATGCTTGCGACGATGAACATAACCTGTCACTGAACAAAGGTTTGGTGGACATTTGTTCTGTTACGTGTTTTGGTCGTTATGCTGGACGAAAGAAGAACAATTCAGCGCACTATGTTATTGGCTATAGTTGTCGAACTATCTGGAGATTTTTATTTGGAAATGCTTCACAGACAACAATAACGTTATTGATATACTACGGGTGTTACATGTTTCTCCTGTGGCCTGTTTTATATCAGATGGTGCATTCGATACGGTCTGTATGATTAGAACGTGACGTATAATACGCCACAATATAACTAACGTGCAATTATAGACTGCCGTTGGCAATGCTTCTCGTCCAGAAGTAGTTTTTGAGGTTACGTGACAATAATTATAGGTATCGGTGTTAGTAGTTTTACGTACAACGTAAACTGTGCTGTAGCGTTCCACTATTTATTAGGAAATGACAACTGAAGTTACTTACTTTAATATTTAATACTAAATTTTCTCTTGAATTTCAGTATTTGTTTTGTGTTTCCAGCTCACTGAATTGTACTGAGTGTTTCCAATTTAACTTATGCATGTAGCTAAATAGAATAAATAACAGAGTACTCTTACACGCATGCACATAGAATCTTGGGGACTTTTTACAATTACCTCTAGGATCAAAATCTTTCACAGATGTTCAGTTTGCCCTCCACAGGCTAAGTGAAAAACACCCAGACAGTAATCAATCTCTTTCCTACTTCTCCGGACATGTCTGGAGTTGATCTACATTCACTACTCTCGCCGTGTAGCGTCGCGATCGGCCCAGAGTTGTTAAAAGGGAGTGCAAATAGAATGAACCTCTTGTAAACCAAACGAAATCATATAACATGATATCAAGCGACCTTGGAGACCAATGGTGCAATGCTATATCTGTACATCTAGTGCGGCAATCCATCATTGAGGCAGCTCATTATTAAGTAATGCTCATACACGCTTACGTACGTGTTACCTGTCATAGTCGTATCTCGACGTATCATTGGTCCCATGTCATTCCAACTGCACGCGCCCCTCACCATTACAGAGCCTCCACCAGTTTGAACAATCAGCTGCTGGCACGCAGAGTGCATGGATTCATGAGGTTGCCTCCATACCCGTATACGCCCATCCGTTAAATACAATTTGAAACGAGATTCGTCCGATCAGGCAACATGTTTCGAGTCATCAACAGTCCAATGACGGTGTTGATGAGCCCAGGCGAGGCGTAAAGCTTTGTGTCGCGAAGTCATGACGGGTACACGAGGGCGCCTTCGTCTCCGAAGGCCCATATCGATAATGCTTCGTTGAATGGTTCGCACGTTGGCACATGATGATGGCCCAGCATTGAAACCTGCAGCAGTTTGCAAAACGGTTGCACTTTTGTGGCGCTGAACGATTCTCTTCAGTCGTCGTTGGTTCCGTTCTTGCAGGACCTTTTTCCGGTCGCAGCGATGTGGGAGATTTGATGTTTTACCGGATTCCTGATATTCACGGTACACTCGTGAAATGGTCGTACGGGAAAATCCCCACTTCGTCGCTACCTCGGAGTTGCTGTGTCCCATTGCTCGTGCGTCGATTATAACACCACGTTAAAACTCTGTTAAATCTTTAGAAGCTGCCTTTGTAGCAGCAGTAACCGATCAAACAACTGCGCCAAATACTTGTCGTCTTAAATAGGCGCTGCCGACCGCAGCATCGTATTCTGTCTTTTTACGTACCTCTGTGTTTTAACACGCATTTCTATACCAGTTTCTTTGGAGCTTCATTGAAAAAAGCTTGCGTTAGTATGAATTGACGCAATCTGCATTGCGGAAGATGTACAGCGTGTTGCGAATCTATTCATTCGAATTAGTATAGGAAATAGAGAACATCAAACAAATATATTTTGATAAGAAACATAATATGGTCTTTGAAGTCAGCCTGTTACGTCCGGAAACATTTTCTGAGAGGTGTTGACGCAAAGCGTTGTGTCGGTGGCGCTGACTAGGAAAGTGTACCGACATTCAGAACTGCTCTGTGTACAGAACAAGTGTTGGCAGAACTGCTGGGCTACGTACCTCTGCCGCTAAGACAAAGGATGTACTCCCAGCACGATGGGGCGCCAGTCCTTTTCAGCGCAGCTGCGAGGAATCATTTGAGAGCCACCTTCGGGAGTCGATAGATCGACCGAGGTGGTCCTGTGGTCTGGCCACCCTGGTGACCTGACCGCGTTTGTCTGGATTTCTGCCTCTGGTGGCTTATGAAGCACCAGGTGTATGAAGCCGTTGTGGAAACAGAAGAAGACCTCATCGCTAGACTTGTCGTTGCTGCTGGTACCACTGCAGACATGTCAGGAATCTGCGCAATAGCCGTACATTCTAAGAGTTCCTGTGAATACCACTCCTTTAAACAGCATGCTAAACTACCTACGGCGTAAATCGTCCCTGGCGTCAGAAAACGCCATTTCGGACCGTAATCAGCATAACAAAACGTATTTGTTTCGATGTTATCTGCCTCTTATATTAATCTGAACGAATAGTTTCGGGTTCAAATGGCTCTGAGCACTATGGGACTTAACATCTATGGTCACCAGTCCCCTAGAACTTAGAACTACTTAAACCTAACTAACCTAAGGACATCACACAACACCCAGCCATCACGAGGCAGAGAAAATCCCTGACCCCGCCGGGAATCGAACCCGGGAACCCGGGCGTGGGAAGCGAGAACGCTACCGAAATAGTTTCGGAACACCATAAACACTGTAGATGGAATGATGGCGACAGAAGTTGGAAACGGCACAACGCATTGTTAATTTACTTGCAGAAACATCGGTGAAACTCCCTTCGCGGCAAAACTGGGTAGCAAAGCCAATATGTCTTACAAGCTGGATGTAGTGGGTTCGTATCTGCCACTTTAGCGAAGTGGAGCAAGATGTATAAGCTTTACTGTCACTAACATTGGAGCTCCAGTGTCATTACAAAACATGGCCTTGTTCGATGCGTTACTTTCCTCTCCGTTACAGGCAAGACTGGAGACACTGGAAAGTCAATTACGGTTATAAGATTGCTGAAATAAAACGTCACATAATGAAAACGCTGCGTGGCGAGCCATTATGGATTGATCAACTGGACTAGATGAAGAACGCGGGATATATCGACTGCTGGAAACCAGCTTCAAGCTCGGTCTTCGAAGTGGAAGACGCTGCTACACCTGAAAACAGGTTTGGCGACCCTGGAATCATCTGCCACCTGTTTGCTTGAAAGCGATTCCTCCGAGACGAGCGAGGAGGGCACACGTTTGCCTTCAGCGGCACTTTGTTGTCACGGCGAGGTGAGGCGGAACTGCGGCGAGCGTCCACGGCCGCTGGCGTCCGGCTCTGGATCCGGAGCCGCAGGCTGTCTTTCATAAAAAGACGGGCGGAGTTGCTGCTAGGGGAGCTTCACATCCCACAAAATGCTCCCACTCCCTCGCTTTCTGCTTTTCTCACCCCCCTTGTCTGTCTGTTCTGCCTATCTGAGTGTCGATAAGACATCAAGGAGAGGATTGTAACTTAGCTTGTGGAATTAGTGCATTGTCTAGTGTTTATGAACTGAACTCCGCTCCCGCTTATCGTGCTCCCCATTGGCTACTTTCTGGCTGTGACTCAGGCCGATTACTTTAACCTTGAGTAAGCTCTGCAATTCTGAGATTTCTCGGTCTGTGTCCTCCTATGACCATAACAACTACATTAAAACGTAGAAACAGCATTTTTTTAAAAAAGGAATTGAGCGATAATGATGGGACGCAAGGAATCAAAGTCAGGTAGGGCAACAACTACATGTGGAAAGCAGCATCACATTTTTCGTAATTTATCACATTTAAAAACCCTAATTTTAACTCAAGTAGACTGCTAGAAGTGTTGTTTCTATGGAAGCACCTTAGGTTCCCTGAATATGTTGAACGAGTAAGTCGGTAGACGTGTTTTTAAATCTGAAAGATGATGTCTATATAAATTTCACGCCATTCACATAAGATTGGCGTTAGGAACGCCACTATGAGGGTGTAAATCACGTTTGCTTTAAATACACATTGTAACGATCGTGAGCGTTAGTTACCTTGGAGATTGGACGTGGTGTAAGAGGTCCGAGCAGATGTAATACAGATGTAATTTTATGTAAGAGGTCCGAGCAGATGTAATTTCGATGTATTGCTCATGCGCTGCCTGCGATATGCAAGGTATAAGAGAATCGCTGACCAGAGAGCAGTGTTGACTGTACGAACTGTGTAGCAGTAGCAGTAAGTTGTAGCCAGTGTGTGTGTCTGCTCTGGTCTGGTCTGGTGTATCATGTTGGCTGGGCCGGTCGCGGTGCAGCGATGCAGGAGCCTGAGTATTATTGTATAAGGTAAAAAAAAAAAAGCAGCCTCGCGCATATCTAGTAATATTATGTAAACTCCCATGTATATCTTTCAAAATTTCCTAATAACAAGCATTCATTTCAATTTAAAGAATTTAATATTTTTTTCAATGCATGATCATTCCGATTGTTGCAAAAGAAAAATCATTTGCTTCCTTTCATAAATAACAAATGTATAGGCCAGCATTGCACAGAGCTGTGCCGGAAAAGAGCTATTGTAAGAGCAGATAGTTGCCGACTTTATCGAGGTGAGAATTTTTGCTTTTCATTCAGAATGATCTTACAGGGCCATGACGCAGCACTGCTGTCGTCCAAATTTTACCAGGTTACTGAATTTATTTTTTATTACGAGGTTTAGGAATTTTTCTATTTCGAGCTTATATTAAATGAGAAAAGAATTTTGTGGGTACATTAAATGGGAACCAGTTTTGTTCTGAGGTTACACTAAAATTAGAATCATTAACCAAATAATATTTAAAATTATATATTTTTTGTGGGGAGGTTACAGTGGTGAGTTGATGTTAGTCTAGGCTGTCTTTCAGGCGATAAAGACGTCATTATCAATATCTCACTGAGTTTGAAGAAGGTCTTGTAATAGGGCTACGAATAGCTGGATGTTCCTTCTGCGGTACTGCAAAAAGGCTTGGCGGGAATGTAGCCACTGTATGTGATTACTGGCAGCGATGGATACGGGAATGTATCGGTTACTTCCAGATTAACTCCGAGCCAGACGCACTGCAGCGTGCATTCCACTACCCCCACACCACTGTTGTTTGTGACTTCAGTGGTGTCAAGCGAGAGATTAATGGAGGACAGAGTGGAGGTCTGTTGTGTCTCCTGATGAAAGCTGGTTCTGCCTCGCTGTCAGTGATGGGCGTGTGTTGTTTAGACGGAGCACACTTGAGAGCTTGCAACCAACCTGCTCATGTGCTAGACACACTGCATCTATACTTGCAGTTACGGTCCGGGGTGCAATTTCGTATAGCAGCAGGAGCATTCTACTGGCTACCCCTCGCTCCCTGACTGCAAAATTGTACATCAGTATGATGATTCGACTTGTTCTGCTGTCATTAACGAACAGCATTCCAGGGTGACTTTTCCAACAGGATAACGATTGCCCACACCTCACTGTTGTAACCCAATATGTTCTACAGAGCGTCGAGACGTTGCCCTGACCTGCTCGATCGTCTCCACTGGAGCACATATAGGACATCTTCGGACGACAACTCCAGCGTCCTCCACAAACAGCATTAATCGTCCCTGTAATGACCGATCAATTTAACAGGCATGGAACTCCATCCCACAAACTGGCATATGGCACCTGTACAAGGCAATGCATGCACGTCTGCATCCTTGCATTCGCCATTATGACGGTTACACGGGTTACTGATGTACCAGCATTTCACATTTTCGATCTCGTGTTTACAGTAACCTGTGATCTTACAATGTTAATCAAATGGTTCAAATGGCTCTGAGCACTATGGGACTTAACTGCTGAGGTCATCAGTCCCCTAGAATTTAGAACTACTTAAACCGAACTAACCTAAGGACATCACACACATCCATGCCCGAGGCAGGATTCGAACCTGCGACCGTAGCGGTCGCGCAGTCCCAGACTGTAGCGCCTAGAACCGCTCGGCCACTACTGCCGGCCAATGTTAACCATTTAAATATGTTACCCAGATAAATGTATTCCCGAAATTTCGTTATTCTACATTAATTATTTTTTGGTGTTGTAAATTTTTCTCGCCAGGGCTGTGGCTGTTGTGTAGGCGACTTGGGAATTCCTCTCACCAAGGAAGAGACTTAAGCACGGAACGCACCAAGAGGTAGAAGCGTGGGAAAGCGACGTTCTTACGAGATGCATACAGCTGAACATACATCCACATCTGCGTCTGTAAGCCTACTATGCAGTTCACACTTACATCCTTGGCAAATTTCGGACTATTTCTCGACCGATCCGCTGTCGAATAGCACGCAGGAAAAATGAACACCTAAATATTTCTGTGCGAGCTCTGACCTCTTTTACTTTATCAAGTGTAATGACCATGATGAGAAAATTCGAGAAAGTAGAGCCGGTACAGAGGCCTACCGATAATCATTGGCAGCCGGAGTGGCCGAGCGGTTCTAGGCGCTGCAATCTAGAGCCACGCGACCGCTACCGTCGCAGGTTCGAATCCTGCCTCGGGCATGGATGTGTGTGATGTCCTTAGGTTAGTTAGGTTTAAGTAGTTCTAAGTTCTAGGGGACTGATGACCTCAGCAGTTAAGTCCCATAGTGCTCAGAGCCATTTGAACCATTTTTTGATAATCATTCTTCATTCGCAAGCGGAAAAGGGTAGTAGAGTCAGTTAAAGGTACCGGAAGTATTCTCCACCACGCATTATTAGCTGGCTCGCGAAGGGTGAAGTGCATGTAGATGTAGGCAATGGAGTTCCTCATTATGTAGGTGAAAGTCAACAAAATATTTTCGCATTCGTAGGAGAAAGATGGATGACTGAAATTTCGCGAGAATATCTCGCCACAACGAGAAACGCATATGTTTTAATGACTGCCACTCCAACTCACTTGTCATATCTGTGATACTCTCTCCCTTGCTTCGCAATAATACAAAAGGGGCTGCCCTTCTTTTAACTTTTTCCGTGTTATTCGGCAATCCTACCGGGTGAGGACACAAAGTAGCAGTACTCCAGAAGAGGACCGACAAGCGCAGTGTAGGCCCTCGCTTCACTGCACTTGTTGCATCTTGTCATTGTTCTGCCAATAAAACGCAATCTTTTGTTCTCAGTCCCCAAAACATTTTCTGTGTGTTGCTTACAATTTAATTTGTTCGTAATTGTAATCGCTAGGTATTTAGACAATTCGACAGCCTCTGAACATCAAGAGTTGGAACAGAATGTGACAGGTAACCTGGTAGCTATTGGGACCGGCACCTGCAGTACCTGTTACGCTGAAAGGAGGTATGCTGTAACGTCTCAGCCTGTGCCTACCTCACACGTGGCGTCACCGTACGGGAGCAGCAGGAAGCTGTGGCGCACCAACCTGCGTGGGGAGGGGCGGCCCACAGCACACGCCCCGCGGAAGAACACGGTTATGCAAGAGCCGAGGTGGGCCGTGGACCGCGTGCTGTCCTGTGCCGGGGCGGTAGAAAGTAGCGGCTCTCCAGGCCGCCGGACCAGCCCGTGACTCACGGCCGGCGCCACGCCACTGTGCATCTTCTTCCGCACCCTCTTCTCCGTACCGTCACAGCAGCGTCACTCAGAACGCGCTACGCACTGTAGAACTCGACGCGAAACTGTTTTTCTCTTTCTGCTCAGCATTCAGTGAAAGTGACCACGTGTGAACGAAACGTTGGTATGCAAACCACTCCAGGAACGTACAGGAAAGTTGGTGTTCGTGACTTATTTGTAAAATTTCTCCGTGGTGTCGATGTCAGTACGAACTGACATATATGTGTCCCTCTTTCGATCGTCATAGAGCATCTGCATCTACACCCATACTCCGAAAGCCACCTGACGGTGTGTGGCGGAGGGTACTTTGAGTACCTCTATCGGTTCTCCCTTCTATTCCAGTCTCGTATTGTTCGTGGAAAGAAAGATTGTCGGTATGCCTCTGTGTGGGCTCTAATCTCTCTGATTTTATCCTCATGGTCTCTTCGCGAGATATACGTAGGAGGGAGCAATATACTGCTTGACTCCTCGGTGAAGGTATGTTCTCGAAACTTCAGCAGAAGTCCGTACCGAGCTACTGAGCGTCTCTCTTGCAGAGTCTTCCACTGGAGATTATCTGTCACCTCCGTAGCGCTTCAGCGATTACTTAATGGTCCTGTAACGAAGCGCGCTGCTCTCCCTTGGATCTTCTCTCTCTCTTCTAACAACCCTGTCTGGTACGCATCCCACACCGGTGAGCAGTATTCAAGAAGTGGGCGAACAAGTGTACTGTAAACTACTTCCTTTGTTTTCGGATTGCATTTCCTTAGGATTCTTCCAATGAATCTCAGTCTGGCATATGCTTTACCGACGATCAACTTTATATGATCATTCCATTTTAAATCACTCCTAATGCCTACTCCCAGATAATTTATGAAATTAACTGCTTCCAGTTGCTGGCCTGCTATATTGCAGCTAAATGATAAAGGATCTTTCTTTCTAAGTATTCGCAGCACTTTACACTTGTCTACATTGAGATTCAATTGCCATTCCCTGCACCATGCGTCAATTCGCTGCAGATCCTCCTGCATTTCAGTACAATTTTCCATTGCTACAACCTCTTGATATACCACAGGATCATCGCCAAAAAGCCTCAGTGAACTTCTATTGTTATCCACAAGATCATTTATGTATATTGTGAATAGCAACGATCCTACGACACTCCCCTGCGGCACACTTGAAATCACTCTTACTTCGGAAGACTTCTCTCCATTGAGAATGACATGCTGCGTTCTGTTATCTAGGAACTTTTCAATTCAACCACATAATTGGTCAGATAGTCCATACGCTCTTACTTTGTTCATTAAACGACTGTGGGGAACTGTATCGAACACCTTGCGAAAGTCAAGCTGTAAAGCGCGCATTCTATTTTATTCCTTACAGATTTTATAGCAATATACAAACAGCCAAAATACGAGAACGTGCTGAAATGTAATCCCTCTGATTTCTTTTTCTGCTCTCAATATCGATTGAAGTATTACACATCATTGATAATACTCGCTCGGCTTTCCCGTTTCGCTAATGCAAGCTGAAACCCGCTGGCGCTACATGACTTGTAGCGAGTAACTTGGCGACGTGTTGCGATACTGTGTTGGTGCGTAAGAAACACAAAACTGAAAGCACGAATTCGAAGATGAGGATGATGATATTTGGTTTGTGTGGCGTTCAGCTGTGCGATTATTAGCGCCCCTACAAAATCCCAATATTTTTAATAAAAGTTTCTCGGGCTTCTAGCCGCGTAAGGTGGTTAAAATCCCACGAGCTTTCGACCGACCTCTCCTCAGTCATTATCAAGTAGTAAGAAAGACTGCTGTGTCGCGGTGGCCGTGTCGTTATACAGCCGCACTGCTGGCTGTGACGTCACTAGTGTCCTCTTCCTCGCCATATATGGTAATGTTTTCATCCCGCGTACGTCGCTCCTGTTTTAACCTCGCGATGGCCGGGTCTTAGGCTGTCTGAGCTGCAAACCGCCGTCCTTGTTGATGGTGTTTTCAGAGGTTTTAACATTATTGATGATATAGTTTTGACTTTATGCGGTAGGAGCGTTGCTGTCGCGTCACGTGACGAGGCGACCAGCGAGCTTAATGCAGAAGGTGAATCAGGCCTGCAGCTCACGAAAAGCTGCCCACGGCTGCTTTAGGCGCTCAGTGCGCTGCGCGTGTCTGTTGTATATAAACAGCGTGGAGAACAGGGGCGCGTCATCCGGCCAGCGTCTCGTTGGGTGTACGCGTGAGGCGCTCGGCGGCGGGGTCAGGGCCGGCGGCTGGCGCGACCCTGCGGTGCGTGCGGCCATCCTCAGCCGCAGCCTCGGCCTGCTCCTCTCCGCCACTTGTTGCTGGCGCGTCCCGGATGCGGCCCTGCGCCAAGGACGCGCATCTGCCGCCAGCTTACGGTGCACACTCTCTGACTAACGGCCACCACCACTCTACATCTACACCTATATTTATACTCCACAAGCCACCCAACGGTGTGTGGTGGAGGGCACTTTACGTGCCACTGTCATTATCTCCCTTTCCTGTTCCAGTCGCGTATGGTTCGCGGGAAGAACGACTGCCGGAAAGCCTCCGTGCGCGCTCGAATCTCTAATTTTACATTCGTGATCTCCTCAGGAGGTATAAGTAGAGGGAAGGAAAATATATTCGATACCTCATCCAGAAACGCATCCTCTCGAAACTTGGACAGCAAGCTACTCCGCGATGCAGAGCGCCTCTTTTGCAGAGTCTCCCCCTTGAGTATGCTAAACATCTCCGTAACGCTATCAAGCTTACCAAATAATCCTGTGACGAAATGCGCCGCTCTTCTTTGGATCTTCTCTATCTCCTCTGTCAACCCAATCTGGTACGGATCCCACACTGATGAGCAATACTCAAGTATAGGTCGAACGAGTCTTTTGTAAGCCACCTCTTTTGTTGATGGACTACATTTTCTATCGACTCTCCCAATGAATCTCTACCTGGCACCCGCCTTACCAACAATTAATTTTATATGATCATTCCACTTCATATCGTTCCGTACGCATACTCCCAGATATTTTACAGAAGTAACTGCTACCAGTGTTTGTTCCGCTATCATATAATCATACAGTAAAGGATCCTTCTTTCTATGTATTCGCAATACATTACGTTTGCCTATGTTGAGGATCAGTTGCCACTCCCTGCACCAAGTGCCTATCCGCCTCCGTGTGTTTGGACACGTGATCAGACTTGCACCATACAGTATTCCGTAACAACTAAGATCTAATCAATCCTAATACGCGTTATGAAGTCTCCGATACCGATTGGTATGTAAATCGGTATTTACTTAAATGATTCTTCAACCCACATTCAGTTTACTTAGGAAGTCAGTCTTAACCATGAACCCACTGATAATTTTAACACAGAAACAACTTGCAATAGTGAAAAAACGAATAGCACTATTGAATTATGTGAGAGACCTCTAAAATTAATTTGCAAAGAAGTTGCATCCAGTGGACTCGATATTTCCAGCCAAGACTAACATTAAAGAAATATATTTATCGGACTAGAAGGCTATTTTGGCACCATTGCCGAAAACATTAAACGATGTTCGTAATGTTTTACAGTAAATGTCCATTTTGAAGTGTAAGAAAAGAAAATATCCTACTCATCCACGGCTGTAAGTTTAATAGGAATGAAAATAGAATTCAGGTGTTTTTAAACACCTTCACGAGTGCCCCATAATGGACAAGAGTATTTTATCAAGCATTACCTATGACTGGTCTAGCTTAGCAACCACGGAGTGTCCTAAGTCTCTGAAAATGGGAAGCAAAATGCTGTAGTGCCAGCTTAACTTGTGTTTTCTTCTGCTCGCAGTTGACTTGAGTCCGAAATCGACGACCACGTGCAGCTGAACAATTTCGAAAAGCGATCACGCGCCCTGTTGGCTACTTGAACAACAGATGAAATTTTGCATCTACACGCCATCGGGATCACCCGATATTTCCGACAGATTTTGCAAAAACCTCAGGCTCCGCCTGTGCATTATCGGAGACCCGACGTTCAGACCGTTAGGTGCAGTTCTTGGAACCGGCGATTCCGCTTCCCCAGCTGGCCATGGCCATACACAGCGCGTTTCTGCGAAGACCTCCGTTCAGGAGGTCCGTGACTTTTCCAGTGCTTTTAACTTGGAAGGAAGTTTGAAGAGCTACAGGTGTAACGGAAGAGTGGACCAGTGACCACGCCGAAAAACTGATACGACTGCACCGCGAAATACCTTGTCTGTGCAAATTGTCACATGAATATTACACGAACAAGAATATAAATAATATGGCGTACAAAGAGATAATTGAAACATTTATAGGTTGTATTCCAACCGTGGACCAAAGCGTAGTAAAAACTAAGCTACACAATTTTAAACTAAGTTTGTCACATGAATATTACACGAACAAGAATATAAATAATATGGCGTACAAAGAGATCATTGAAACATTTATAGATTGTATTCCAACCGTGGACCAAAGCGTAGTAAAAACTAAGCTACACAATTTTAAACTAAGTTTCAGAAAAGAGCTCGGAAACGTGCAAGTCTATCCTAGTATACCGAACCTTCACGACTGATAGAGGAATGCTCACGATTCTGAATCAGAACCATGTGTCTGGAATACTGCATTTCCGCAATAAATTTTTTAACCGATTTTGTGCGATTTTTCTTTCGAGAGATATGCGAGTACACACAGTATTAATCGCCGGCGACTGTCACAGTTCTCTTCCTACTATCGCCCTTAATAGCTGCCTGTCGACGATTTAAACGAGTTTAAAAACCCCAGAAATGTACTACAGTAATACACTACGTGATCAAAAGTATGCGGACACCTGGCAGAAAATGACTTATAAGATCGCGGCGCCCTCCATCGGTAATGCTGGAATTCAATATGGTGTTGGCCCACCCTTGGCCTTGATGACAGCTTTCACTCTCGCAGGCATATGTTCAGTCAGGTGCTGGAAGGTTTCTTGGGCAATGGCAACCCATTCTTCACGGAGTGCTGCACTGAGGAGAGGTATCGATGTCGGTCGGTTAGGCCTGGCATGAAGTCGGCGTTCCAAAACATCCCAAAGGTATTCTGTAGTATTCAGGTCAGGACTCTGTGCAGGCCAATCCATTACAGGGATGTTATTGTCGTGTAACCACTCCGGCACAGGCCGTGCATTATGAACAGGTGCTCGATCGTGTTAAAAGATGCAATCTCCATCCCCGAATTGCTTTTCAACAGTGGGATCCAAGAAGGTGCTTAAAACATCAATGTAGGCCTGTGCTGTGATAGTGCCACTCAAAACAACAAGGGGTGCAAGACCCCTCCATGAAAAACACGACCACACCGTGTTTACACGCGTATTTTAAAACATAAAATATATATTTACTGTCCGATATTAGGACTAAGTTGGAATGGATGTTTCGTCTTATTGAATGGTTGCAAGCTGCTCCAGAAAAAATGTCTACTGGGTGTAGACAATGAAAACTCATATTAAAAACACATAATGCTTGTAGCAGGTGAGACACGCCCAAATGGAGAGGAATATCTTGATATTTGGTTCCATTCTTCAGCAACGGTATTTGAAGGTTTTCATTACTCACTGTGGCCTATCATTAACATGGGTCTTTACTGCAATCTGTGTCGTACGAGAAATCAAAGAAGCGAGCTATAACTGGATGCTCAGCGCGTGAGCATCTTCTCTTACTTGCAAAAGACTTTTGTCAGAGCTCCAGTTAATTACTTATGCTGACTAATGATGTCCAAACGAGAGAACAAAAATCCGTGGTATTTATGAATGGTGTCGCTGTAAACAAGCACACGGGAACTTCCAGTCATTTAGCTCATTCGGGAGAAGGACCTCACGTTTCACAAAACGCGTCACGGCACTGCTTTAATATTACTCTATGAAGATTTGTTCCTTAATTTGGTCATTGCCTCCATCCGTCTTCACAACTGATTCAAAAAATGGCTCTGAGCACTAAGGGACTCAACTGCTGTGGTCATAAGTCCCCTAGAACTTAGAACTACTTAAACCTAACTAACCTAAGGACATCACACACATCCATGCCCGAGGCAGGATTCGAACCTGCGACTGTAGCGGTCGTGCGGTTCCAGACTGTAGCGCCTTTAACCGCTCGGCCACAGCGGCCGGCACAACTGATTCAGGTACGCTGTATAACAGGCATGATTATTCCCAAGACAGAATCACATTAGGAAATGGTAAGTGCATTGTCATACATAAGTCTGAAAGTCGGTAGCAAATGCAGATGATGCAGTTGATACTTAAACCACAATGTCAGACCGGAATTTTATATCGAAATGTTTTAAACTAGTTTTATTACCGATAAAGTATGCTGTTATTTCTATCGACCTTAGTCCATAATGATGTGTATTCAGTACCGTACTATTCACTAAAAGTACTTGTTATGTGTCCGTCATTTCATGTTTTTGAAGTTCGGAGTTAGGTTCCTATCATAGAATGAAGGCCACAAGTAAGTGTACTAGTTCTACACATCACTGCATGTAGAAGCAACTGAACTTAACAACCAAAAAAGAACATCGACAAATTTTTCGTCACTTTTCGACGTGTTACAATGCGCAAAAATAACGTTCAATTTATTAAATGCTGTTTCCTTAGGGAAAATTCTAAGTCACAGAGATTCATTTCCTAGTCTTGAATTCCGAGAGATGCTAACAGTGCGAAACTGTTTATTGTACCGTTTGATTTGCCTGCAAAAACAGTGACACAACATTGTGTTCAACAATGAATGCCAACAGATTAAGAATTTGCTAACAAGGAAGATATTCAGACAAGAACAATAGTACTAAGGAAAGAAAAAGTAAAAAAAAAAAAATCTATCGCCTTAGGTATGAGTAATGTAGCTGTGACACATCAGTTTGTATTACTTAACGCGCAGGAAAACAATTAGATAAGTCGGATCAGGAATGAACCCATGCAGCAGATTAACGACTTGAGTCCTGGCGTACCGCCCAATTCGAGTACGGTATTTTTGGTTGTTTGTTTAGCAAATTTTCCCAGCTTCTACCTCAGAAGGCACGTTACACAGACACTTAAAAGACGATACTAATCAGAACTGTGATTAGACGGTGCACAGACAGATGGTGCAACAATTCTTCTCCCTGAGGCTTAGAGTCAACAGCGGCAACAGGAAGGTCGTGCGACCCCGAAATTGAAAAATAATAATTGGCAAATTGTGGAATAGAAAGGCGAGTATGTGAAGAAGAGAGTCAGTGAGGCTGTGGAAGGAGCCATGGCGACTCCAGTGCTGTGGCCAACTGTGCTAGATTTTTCAATTGAGAATCCATGGCGCGAAGGGTCCGATCGATGTGGTCCCACATATTTTAGATTGAGTTTAAATCCGCAAAGTTTGGTGGCCGGGGGAGTACGGTAACCTCATGCTGGTGCTCTTTGAACCTCGCACGAACGTTGCGAGCTTTGTGCCGCGATGCACAGTCCTGCTGGTAGATGCAATCATGCCAAGAGAAAACAGACTGCATTTATGGGTGGACATGGTTCCCAGGGATAGATGCATACCGGTGTTGATCCGTTGTGCCTTCCAGAATGACGAGATCACCCAGGGAATGTCACGAAAACATTCCCCAGACCATAACGCTCCCTTCTGGTTGAAGGATGTTTGCTTTCAGACGTTTCACGCTGTACACACCAGTGCTCGTCGATGGAGCGTAAAACGTGATTCAACTGAAAATGCCAGCTGTCGCCACTCAATTGACGTCCAGTTGTGGTAATAACGTGCAAATTCCAGCCTTTGTCGCCGACGAACGGCACTTAGAATGTGTGCTTGAACCTGGCACCTTTTGAGAGGCCCGAACGCAGCAACAGTCACTGGGTGGTCGCTCAGGTGACACTGTTGGTAGCACCTTGGTTCATCTGGGCTGTCAGTTGCTCAACAGCTCGACTTAATCTGCTGCCAAATCTGCTATTAAAAAAGTTCAGGGAAGTTTGTGTGGTGTGCGCCATGTAGAGTGTTGCTTCGTGACGCCGTTGTTTAATTTTCCACGCCATTCTTATGGCGTTGTGGAGTGATGTCGTGCTGCACAAGACGAATCGAACCTAACGTAAGCACAGACACTAACACCGCAAACGATCTCGGACGATGGAATGAGCAGTGCCTATTGAGAAGCGCATCTGCTGAGAAATTTATGCTATATTCATTCTGAGATTGATGACAATCAGTTCCTCTATTACCTGGAAATTGGCGCCTCTGGCCGATGTCGATGGACTTCCTTTCCGAAGTACGATAAACGGACTATCACCGTGAATGCCGTGTCAAATTCCAGCTAGTACAGAACGTAATGTCTCTACAGTGATGAATTTCTTGATGAACAAGACGGCCTTATAGAATCACGTGAGGACTCTTGCAAATGAGATTAGCATGGTATGATGGGCACATATCAGGCCGTTAGACCCGGCGTGCCAGTAACTGATTCGCATGCACAGTTCTCTTCAGCTGCCACCACACGCAAAAATCAAGGGCTGTTTATTTCTGGTGACTGAGGTGGCCAGGTACAAGGGCCAGCCGGAGTGGCCGAGCGGTTCTGGAACCGCGTGACCGCTACAGTCGCAGGTTCGAATCCTGCCTTGGGTATGGATGTGTGTGACGTCCTTAGGTTATTTAGGTTTAGGTAGTTCTAAGTTCTAGGGGACTGATGACTTCAGATGTTAACTTCCATACAGCTCAGAGACATTTGAACCAGGTACAAGGACCCTCTCGTGCTGTACATCTACTGAGGGCAGATGTAGCTGAGGTGTTGACAAACATTGATGCAGAAGTGGACTGTTGGCTCCTCAGGATCCAGCCACATCACATGTCACGTTGCTAAAGGCAACATCCTACGTAACACTGAAAAAATCAATACATTGTAATGTACCTTTGTTACTTGCTTTATTTCAGGCTCACCGTCCATTTCCAGATACATGTTCCTTTTCCTGTTAGGAGTCAACTCCTGAACTTTGGCCCCGTACGTGATGCATATGCAGATGTCGTCGACTATGTGTAATCGTGTGAGTGACTTTCTCAGGAGTGAACATGACGTCAACGAAAGGAATGTACGGAAACAATGCGAAGCGACAGAAGGGTAATGGCTTGCGGAGGTCAGAGAACCGCGGCGAGTCGTAACGCCAGGCCGGAAGCGGCTCTCGGTGCGTGCGCCGGCCTTCCGCGGCAAGGCCCCGCGAGGGGCGGCACCCGGCTTTTGTTTACACGCAGCGCACCGCGCCGCACGGCAACGCAAGGCTAGACACTGCCAGCGTTGGCTGGTGAACCTGCTGCTGACACGCGCTCCAGTAACAGCAATGGTCCCACTACCTGTGTTCGACGTCATGGTGCAATAACACCTCACTGACGGGAGGTGACACCACTAAAAGTGGAGGACATGTAAAGCGTATCGGGAGGACGCGCAAAACATTTCAGTCGTTGTCGTAATGCGGAAACGGAGCAATTTACCTGTCGTCCAAAAGGCTTGATTATTGGCTTTCAGGCCAAAGACGGAATCATTTCCGAAACGGCTAAGTTTGTAAACTGTTCGCGTGCCACCATGGTTAAAGTGTACCGTGCATGTCAAAATGGCGTTATCCAAACTGGAGATGAGGCAACACGGCCATAGATGACAGGGGTGAACGATGGCTGCAGAGAAGACTGGCTGGCTCTGAGCACTATGGGACTTAACATCTGAGGTCATCAGTCCCGTAGAACTTAGAACTACTTAAACCTAACTAACCTAAGGACATCACACACATTCATGCCCGAGGAAGGATTCGAACCTGCGACCGTAGCGATCGCGCGGTTCCAGACTGAAGCGCCTAGAACCGTTCGGCCACTCCAGCCAGCGCAGAGAAGACTACGGACGAATAGACGTGTAGCTGTCGAGCAAACGAACACCCAGATGAAGGGTCTACCAACAGTGTCTCCTCACGACCGTCCAGCAAATGTTGCTGCGTATTGGCCTCTGCAGCAGGTGTCTGGTTCACGCAAACATTCTAAGTGCTGTTCATCGGCGACGAAGGCTGGAATTTGCACGGCAATACCGCAACTGTACGTCCATTGAGTGGCGACTGCTGGTCTTTTCAGATGAATCACATTTTATGCGCAGTCTAACAGATGGCCGTTTGCGTGTAAGGTGTGAAACATCTGAAAGCAAACAGAGTGGAAGCGTTATGGTTTGATGTATGTTTTCATGGTATTCCCTGGGTGAGATCGTCGTTCTAGAGGGCACAATTGACCAACACAAGTATGAATCTATCCTTGGGGACCATGTCCATCCCTAGCAGCAGCTTGTTTTTCCTTGGCCTGGTGTTATGTACCAGCAGGACAACGCAACGTGCTCGCAGTGTAGGTGCATGGTTCGAAGAGCACCAGGATGATTGTACCATACTTCCTTGGTCATCAAAGCTCCCGAATTTAAATCTAATAGAGAATCTGTGGGATCATCTCGACTGGGCTGTTCATGTCATGGATCCTCAACCCAGACACTTAGCGCAGCTCACCACGGCACTGGAGTCGGCACGGCTTCATATCCAAAAAATGTTCAAATGTGCGTGAAATCTTATGGGACTTAACTGCTAAGGTCATCAGTCCCTAAGCTTACGCACTACTTAACCTAAATTACCCATGCCGGAGGGTGGACTCGAACCTCTGCCGGGACCGCTTCGTATCCCTGATGGTACCTTTAAGAACCTTATTGACTCTCTTCCTGCACGTCTTACAACGGTCCACGCTGCAAAAGGTGGTTGTTGAGGCTTTTGACAGGCGGTCACATTAATGTGACTGTCTGTTTCCAAAATGGCTGTTCAGAATGTGCCACTCAGCTTTATCTCAATTCTGAATTTGAAGACTACTTGGCAGCAGTTCTTGTCCACTTGACTGTTGGCTGTTGATTTCTTGATTACCTCATCTGAGTCTACTCGGCGCTGTCAGTTTGTAAATCTAATCGTCTGTGTTTCATATCTCGTTATGGATGTCCCACCAAGTTTGAAATCGTCTGCACGCATTCCTCTCTTTGTAGCAGGTGTCACAGACTGTAACCGTGCACGAAACACACACCAGGTGGTTGCTCCTTATTGGATTTTCTCGTACAGGCTGAGTGTGGCGGCGCTGATGTGTGCTGCAGCCGTGACGCAGGCTGCTGCCGGGGCAGCGCGCCCAGGGCCCGTAACTGGACGGCTACGCACACCTCGCGGTACGTGCTGGAGCCTCACTGCGCACGAGCGCCGCACCACACGCGACCCTCCCGATAACCAGTTTCCGCCAGTTACGGCCAGTTTCGCCCCGTAACGACGGATCGCCTCAACGCTCGCTTGCTCAACAGCGTGCGCAACAATTCGTTAAGATTTATTTTGCGGAGGTCGACACGAGTGGTATCAGCGAGAGCTTCGCTCTCACGTCGCGTAAACCACAGCAGGTAGTTAGATGCGCCACCGTGTTGTTGCTAGTCTCTTCGAAGGAAAGCATGACTCGAACAGTTTCAACGGGGTCGTCCAGAAACTTTTCCTTACGACGGTTAAACAGTTAACAATGACCACCAATCTGCAACAAGTTATTTCCAGAAACACTAATGCGTCTGCTGCTGCAAACAAATTCGGTCCCCGGCTGGCTCGGAGATTTTCTTCGCTCAGGGACTGGGTGTTGTCTTGTCCTAATCATCATGGTTTCATCCCCATCGAAGCGCAAGTCGCCGAAGTGGCGTCGAACCGAAAGACTTGCACCTGGCGAACGGTCTAATGGTTCAAATGGCTCTAAGCACTGTGGGACTTAACAGCTGAGGTCATCAGTCCCCTAAACTTAGAACTACTTAATCCTAACTAATCTAAGGACATCACACACATCCATGCCCGAGGCAGGATTCGAACCTGCGACCGTAGCAGCCGCTTTGTTCCGGACTGAAGCGCCTAAAACCGCTCGGCCACAGCGGTCGGCGGGAACAGTCTACCCGACGGGAGGCCCTAGTCACACGACATTTACATTTATTTAACAACGAGGAAGAAATCGACTTACCGAGCCCAGCAGAAATTGGTTCAAATGGCTCTGAGCATCTTAATGACTTACCAGATATGTAATTAGAAGTCATTTACAGAGATTGAAGATTGCATCTCTCAATCTGTAGTGCAGCGTACCCTGCAGAAATCTGTGTGATAAATGAAAACATTGCAGAGGGCCAACGCTCTGTACGAAATATTTCCATTTATGGTGCGGCGGCCTTACGAGCCGAGCCTTGTGAGGGCTTCACCCACCACGAGTCAAGACTTCAGTCCGCCAGTAACTCTGGAGTATTATCGAAATCCTATAAAAACTCCAATGATTAATGGAAAAATTTTATTGCTATGATTTATTTTCTATTGGCAAAATAAAAAAAAAATGGTTCAAATGGCTCAGAGCACAATGGGACTTAACTTCTGAGGTCATCAGTCCCCTAGAACTTAGAAGTACTTAAACCTAACTAACCTAAGGATATCACGCACAGCCATGACCGTGGCAGGATTCGAACCTGCGATCGTAGCGGTCGCGCGGTTCCAGACTGTAGCACCTAGAACCGCTCGGCCACCCCGGCCGAGCCAGCAGAAATAATCAGGTACCATGTTGCCATTATCACGTTCTCGATATTGTATATGAAATCCACAATTTGAGTACCGAGAGGACGAAATACTTCAAATAGGTCGTATTCTGTCGTCTGTGATCTCGAAAATACACCGTACAATTATCAGGGTAGTTTTTATAAGTAGATGGACAATAACGTTTACTGTTTCTTTCCCAATCAGAGAAATGGACAAAAGGGACAGGATGATGGAGTTTTACCAACCAGAGAAATTGATTAAAGAGAAAGGAGGATGAAGAGGAGAAAATTAGCAAACACTGAAAAAGTGAAAAGACAGAAACAAAATAAAAGCAGAGTAAATATAACTGATGAGTTACAAATTTCTTTGAGGTACCCAATTTAAAAAATTCTACTTTAAGCTTGCAACGAATGTTCCGGAGTTTCTTTCCAGAGAGGAGGGGTGCAGTTCAGATTCTCTCCAAAATGACATTCCACAGGGTCATAACAAGTCACCCGGGAGCGACGAGTAGGAAAATTATCGAAATATTGTTTAAAGGACGACACTGTTGCGTGAATGGATACATAGAAAAAAAATCTGTGAAATTCGCCTGAAAATGTCAATTGTTCGATACCCTTGTACAGAGAATTGCTGTAAACTGTAGAAACGAATAACGGGGAAAACGAAGAAGGCATCGTTGTTAAGAAACATATTGCCTAAGTTCAGAATAAATAATATCTACAATATGTGTGAAAATACTACGAAAAAGAGGAAGAAAATATATACAAATCTAGAAGGGGAAATAATACGTATGTTAGTTAACCTTCGTAGAGTACAGTATCTCTCCGGTTGAAAGCAAAGAAACGTAGAAATCATCGCCGTATGTAGTGACCAACAATAGGCCTGCAATAGATTAGGCGTTAGAGACATCAAAACGGTCAAGCTAATGAGACAAATGATAAGATGTGTAAAGAATGAGGAACCTGACATTGGATGGCGGCCCAGTGATTAAATCCTGTACAGGGAAGGAATGTGGATCTTATCTGTAAAAAGAATGCAGCGCTGAAGAGATAGAGTTAAACCAAACTAAACAGGGCACTGGTTAGTCAGCGCTAGAACGTTACAGAAATCTTCAACGAAATCAAGTAGGAGTCGCAACAGTAATAGCGGAGAATCTCACTCTGAGAACTGTAGAGCCTTTCATACCACCATGACTAATGTAACATAACTGAAATATGGGGGGGATTATATAGAAGGACTGTAAGAAGGAGCTAATAATTCCAACTTCAAACAGGCAGCTGCTAACAGGAGTGAATATTAGCGAACTATTAGTTTAATAAGTCATGGTTCCTAAATATTGACAGCAATTTACTAAAGAATGAAAAACTTGTAGAAGTCAACCTCAGGGAAGATTAGTTTGGGATTCAGAGAAATGTAGGAACTTGAATGGCAATGGTGACCTGCAAATTTTCTTAGAAAATAGACTAAAGAAAGGCAAACCTACGTTTAAGCATTTGTAGATTTGGAGAAAGCTTTAGACAGTGTTGAATGAAATACATTCTTTGACATACGGAAGGTAGGAGGGGTAAGATACAGCAAACCAAAGTTTATTTACAACCTGTATAGAAACCATACTGCAATTTTGAGCCTAACATGAAAGAAAAGCAGTGGTTGAGAAGGCAGTGATAATGGGCTGCAGCCTGTCCCAGATTTTCAGTCTGTACATTGAGCAAGCCGTAAAGGAAACAAACGAAAGGAAATTAAAATTAAAGGAAAAGGGATAAAATTTTTGAGGTTTGCCGACTACATTGTAATTCTGTCAGAAATATCTAGAAAAAGACTTGTAGACCAGTTGAACGAAATGAATATGACTTCAAAAGGTGCTATAAGATGGTCAGCAAAAGTGAAACTATGGTAATGGAATGTGGTCGAATGAAATCAGACAATGCTGATGGAATTGGAGTAGAAAAAGAGTTATTAAAAGTAATAGATGAGGTTTGCTGTTTGGACAACAAACTAATGATGATGACCGAAGTAGAGAGGACATAAACTGGAAACTGGCTATAGCAAGGAAATAATATCTGAAAAAGAGAAGTCGGTTAACATCAAATAGAAATTTAGGTATTAGGAATTCTTTTCCGAAGGTATGTTTATCTGCAGACCGATAAGCAGTTCAGACAAAAAGTGAACAGAAACTTCTGAAATGTTGTGCCACAGAAGAATGCTTAAGGCAGGATAGGTAGATCGCTTGACTAATGGGGAGGTACTGAATCGAATTAGGAAAAAAAGAAAAAAACTTATGGCACAACTTGACTGAAAGAAGGTTTGTGTTTATAGGACACATGCATCAAGGAATCGTCAAACTGATAATGAAAGAAAGTGGGAGAGGACGGCGGGGGGGGGGGGGGGGGGGGGTGGCGTGGGGGGGGGGGGGAGCGTGAGTATTTTAGTGGGAACCAAAGAAATAAACACAATAAACAGGTTTCTTCGCAAGTAGTCTGCAGCAATTATTTGGAGATAAAGAGGCTTCCACGAGATGGTTAGCGCGGAGAGCTGCAACAGATCAGTCTCCGAACTGAAGACCACAACAACAAACAACCAACATATTAATTTCTGTAACTAATTTGTCGTGTAATGACCTCGAAAGAAAAGTTAAAGGAATATGGTAGCATACAGAGGCAACGGAAAAGGTGTCCTCGTGCGCACTATCCCCAATGAGATACGGCATGGAGGAAAAATCGTTTTGTTACACCATGTCCCATTCACCACACTCCATACACGGCCTTGCGACATACCTTGGTTGATAAAGCTGGAGCTAGACGTTCTCCTTTAAACAATCATTTCCTTCTTCAATATACAACAATTAACTTCTAAACTTTCGATTGGCGCTCATAGATTTGAAACGAGGCGACGAGGTCTCTGTTACGTTTTGCGCGGTAGAAGACCGGTTTCAAGAGAGATACAGATTATTTTGCGTTATAGGGACTTTTAATCTATTGATGTGACAGATACGAATTGATTTAAAGGCATGCTAGCCAATGCGGACCAACCAGTGACACAGTAGATTGTACGAGTAGCTTTTTGTGAGTTTCAAGTGGCTCGATACCTCTACGCCGTTAAAAAGATTTATCAGTGGAATGCATGACAGAATACGTTCTCTGTAGCGGACTGGCCCCATTAAATATGGAATCACGATTGGAATATACTCACAGAATCAGTCTCACATCTCCGGAATGAGATCGTATGGCAATTAGCACGTATTCGGAAGTTACGGGCTTCAAATTACAGCCCCTCTCATCTGACTCAGCTTTTAGCTGATGACTGAGAGCAAGAATCGGAGCATTTATTCAGCAAGGTCTTGGTTGTATCTTTTTTACACACGTTGCTTAACGGAACTCGGTGTTCCACGTACATCGCTTTTCTGCGCAACAAAAACAGAGACACTATCAGAGTCTAACGGTACGTGATGTTGCCATACACGGTGTTTCTCGTCGGTGATGGATGTGGACACAATGTTTTTCTCCGCATGCGTGCGCCGTGTGTTCGCCGACAATGGCGGGCCGTGCTGCGGAACGCACCGTGATGCCTCACTGCCCGGAGAAAGCGCTTTCCGGACCGCTGATTGGCGGGCGCTGCGCTGGCCAGACGCCACTCAGCTATGCGAAAACACGGCACTCGGCATTTCTGCCGCTCGGCGCTCTGCGTTACGGCGATGAATGGGCGAGGTTGAATTTTATTTACTCAGCGAACTGGTTTGATAACAGACACTATTTATTTCTCCTAGTGTCAACTTCTTCCCTTCTGTTTTCAACCCTCAATCAGACCTAGCGTATTCCATATTCAGTACTACCGATCCTCCATAGTCTGTGCACAGAATCATCTTCGTTTTACAAATTAGGCACTTAGTAAAGTGCTTTTTATCTGAAATTTTCTACACAGATTTTCTATGGTCATATTACGGAAGGTCAGTTTTCTTCGTAGCCTGTTCTCTCATATTACCCGTATTCGATGAGACTGGTTTACTAAATGCTCTGCGCAGTGTTATACTTCAGACGCATAATTTGCTTCCCGAGCCAGAAGTTGAAGAATGACAAGGAAATCCTTATTTCACTGTATTGTACTATCCTTTTTCACCATTTCTACAACCGTCTTGTGCAACTTTTCTGTCTGAGTAGCGAATACCCGTTGTTCCTGTTCTGTCTATCCTAGGTGTTTCTTTTCTTTTCTTTTTTTTAGTGGCGAGGCAACGGCATCTTCAGATCTTAATGGCTGCTACCTTTGTCCTTGAATCTTAACTCTCGGTCTCGACTTGAAGCTCGGTTTTATCATTGCGATTTATGTGGCATTTACAGTGTAATGCTGTTCAATTGGCACGTGGAACTCTTAATTTTTCAGGTTTCCTTGCCTCCATCTTTCTGCTGTTTCTTCCGAGTGCTCTGTCTCTTTAGGTTTCCGTACCTCAGCTGACAAAAATGGAACCTTTTTAGGGTCACTTTGTAATCCGTCTGTCGGTCTGTCTATCAGTTAAGAACTCTTTTACCATGAATGGGTGGAAATATCAAGTTGAAATTTATGTCACGTACTGAAGTCTACAATCCCTTGGCAATGTAAAACATATACGCTTCTAAATCGATGCAATAAAAAGAGACCGCCATTTGTGTCACATGCTTTGATACTCGCTAAGTCACTTCTCAAAACCTATAGAGTACTTCCCGTTGAACTAGAATCATAAAATTTGGCAAGAAGCAGAGCTTCAAAGTACAACTAAGGGCAAAAATAGAAATTATTAAGTTGTAATTATATGACGTACTAAATATCTTTTTGCTATTACATCTTATCAGCTGCCAGAAGTCCACCCCCGTAGCGTAGCGGTCGCGTTTCCGCTTATCATGCAGGGGGCCGGGGTTCGATTCCCGGTAGGGGACTCGGTGTTCTGTGTCCTTCATCATTGACCCGCAAGTCGCCGAAGTGGCGTCAACTAAAAAGGACTTGCAATACTGAGGCCGAACTCCTCCGCATGGGGCCTCTCGGCCAACAGTGCCACACGCTCATTTCATTTAATCTGTCAAAAGCATAATACAAAAATATTACTGCATGCAACTTATGTTTTTGTTTCAGAAAAAAGGAAGTCTTCTCTCTCTACACATATAAAGTGGGTCCAGTGCTCGCTTCCGTTTGCATATCTGGCCTAGTATCAGCAGCTACTGTAAAGATTCTGATACGGTCTTGGAACTCTCGGGACCGATATCTTGTGAGTATCGATAACAGGAAAAAACCTTCGAGATCCTTGATTTCCGTGATGGATCATCTTCCTACGTATATAAATCATCAAGTTTTTACGGAACCCTCAGAGCGTGAGTCCTACTCGTGTAAGTAGACTGTTTAGATTTTTATATTGGTGACGCCAAGTAGCGCTCTGTATGAAAATCACTGGCTGTGCTGCGTGCAGTCTGTGTCTGGTTTGCATTGTTGAAAAATTCTCTATTATAGTGGGCAGTTGGATGTGAACAGCGCGTAGCGCTGCGCAGTTGGAGTCACGAGCCGCCAGCAGTGGTGGATGTGGGGAGAAAGATGGCGGAATTTTGAGAGCGGACGATCTGGACGTGTGTCCATCATAAAGAGTAAATTTGTAATATTGGATATCATGGACTGATATATATATATATATATATTATGACTTTGGAACACTATTAAGGTAAATACATTGTTTGTTCTCTATCAAAATCTTTCATTTGCTAACTATGCCTATCAATAGTTAGTGCCTTCAGTAGTTAGAATCTTTTATTTAGCTGGCAGTAGTGGCGCTCGCTGTATTGCAGTAGTTCGAGTAACGAAGATTTTTGTGAGGTAAGTGATTTGTGAAAGGTATAGTTTAATGTTAGTCAGGGCCATTCTTTTGTAGGGATTAGTGAAAGTCAGATTGCGTTGCGCTAAAAATATTGTGTGTCAGTTTAAGCACAGGCATTGATAATTTTTCTAAGGGGACGTTTCACTCGTACTTGCCCATTTTTTTAAATATTCTCATACATTTCGTATAACTATGTTTGGAAATTTGTGGTAAGTTCGTATGGGACCAAACTGCTGAGGTCATCGGCCCCTAGGCTTACACACTACTTAATCTAACTTAAACTACGCCGCATGGCGTATAGCTATTCAGTGCGTAACTCCTCATTAGTTCCTTCATTGTACGCTTCGAAATCTTTTTCTGGTCTACGCATCTGGTGGTTGTATAATGACTTTCCATTAGTCTTTCTCTAATAGTAATGGCGTCATTACAGTTTTTCGAGATATCTACTTTCTCCAACACCGAATTATCGGTGTGTAGCATTTGTTCAGTTTCTCTTTTACTTGTTGTGTCAGATCAGTTGAAAGCACGTTATGTAAAAGCGACCTACAATTCGTCAGACGCTTCACACCAGATAATGTAGCAGAATTCGTGATACTGGCTGATGCACCTGCAGATTGAAAATACAACGAAACACTACTTTCACAATAATTGTCTGTGCTTGGTGAAGACTCTCTCCTTCAAGGGCTTGATTTTTATTATTCTAATGAACTTCGTTATTTCTATATTTGATTCTATATGTAGGGAAGAATTAGACGGTAATGGCACAGTTGTGATGCTATCTCGAAACCGCGGAGGTTGGTCAAACGTAACAATTTTAATTTGATCGTCTGCCTTCGAAGTACGTTCGTGCACCATTTCTTGTCTTCAGATATTTACAGCTTATGTAGTATTCCTTGTTAACGTACGGCAGCAAGCTGAAATCTGCAAATTTTGTGAAGGCAAACAGATTAGTGGTCACTGGCGCCAAGTTAAGATCTATTTCTCTAATTGTGCACACTGGTTTTGTTAAGGCATTGAAATCCGTGTGAATGGTAATCTAGATTTTTCCCTTCTGGAAAGAATAGCAGGACAAGTATGGGAATAGAAAGAAATGATTGTACTATGGTACATAAACCGGAGGAAGTGTTGCGAATGTGGCAATAATATATAAGAGTGACTATATGAGGGTGATCAAAAACCAAACGATATTGAATTAGAAGAGGAGACGGAAGTTATAGAAGAGGAAAAAGGATTCTGCATCTTGGAAGAAGAAATAGAAAGGATGTTAAGAGATATGAAGTATCATAAGGCAAATGTTTCAAATGGCTCTGAGCATTATGGGACTGAACATCTGAGGTCATTAGTCTCCTAGACTTAGAACTACTTAAACATAACTAACCTAAGGACATCACAGACATCCATGCCAGAGGCAGGATTCGAACCTGCGACCGTAGCAGCAGCGCGGCTCCGGACTGAAGTGCCTAGAACCGCTCGGTCACAGCGGCCGGCAGGGCAAATAGAATTGATATATTACCAGCAGAGTTGTTTAAGAGACTTGGGAGCAGTGGTTTGGAAGAGTTAACATATCTATGTATATGAAAAAGTGAATGGTCAGATGACTTTCTCTTGACAGTAATGATACCGATTAGTAAGAAAAGGATGCCAAGAAATGTGAGGGTTTTAGAACTATGAGTTCGATTTGTCATGCAGCAAAAGTTTTATTAACGGTGACAAATAATTTCACGAAACACGTGAAAAAATTATTGCAGAGGAAAATTATGGATGTAGAAGAGGGAAAGAGATACAAGAGGGAAGGGATACAACTGGATTTCTGAGAATTATAGGCGAAAGATACATTGAAAATGGAAGAGAAGTTTATATTGTCTTCATTGACTTGCAGAGAGCCTTTGATAGAGTACAATGGAATAAATTAATGAACGTTCTAAGGAAGAATGGTGTCGACCTGAAAGATAGAAGGCTGACTAAAAACCTATACCTATAGCATAAAATACGAGTTCAGATTGGAAATGAGATGACAGAGGAAACCACAACTGCAAAGAGAGTGAGGCAAGGCTGTGTTCTCTCCCCACAGTGTTTAACATATATTTTAAGTATGCTACTGAGAAATGTTTGAAAAGAAATAAAGGAGTGCGGGTTGGTGGTAGGAGGATAGACTGTATATGAGATGATGTGATTGGCAGAGAGCGAAAGAACTGTGACTGGAATGTTAAAAGAATTAAATAAGACCGTTGAGTAATTCGAAATGAGAATTGATAAGAAAAAGACAAAATGCATGTTGATAAGTTCAATAAAAGTAAGAACAACTATGAAGTTAGGACAGGAAATTATAGTGCAAGTTAGAGCTTTCAAATAATTGGGAAGCATTAATATGGACGACATGAGAGATAATAACGAAGCGAAAATACGAACAGTAATTGCCAAAATGGCATTTAATAAGAGGACGAGACTTCTATGTGTCTGCATGGAAGTGACGTGAGGAAGAGACTGGCGAAGTGCTTAATATAGAGCGTGGCATTACACGGAGCTTAGACATAGACACCGAGGAAAGAGGAAGAAAGAAAAACAGAAACATTTGAGATGTAGAATTGGAGAAGAATGAAAGGGATAAAACAGACAGGCAAAGTGGGAAATGAGGAGGTGCTGACTGGTGGAAGAGAGGAAAATTTTAAAAGGAATCAGGAAGAGGGAACATAATTGGCTTGGACATTGGATGAGAATAATGGAAGGAACGGTCAATGGACGAAGAAGAAGAAGAGGTGGAAGAGGACGCAGAAGATACAAGATGGTAGATAGTATAAGGATAGGAAACAGTGATGAGGGAACGAAGAGGGTAACAAATGACAGGACTACATGGAGAGCTAAATATGAGGACCTGCCCTAAGGCAGGGCACTGGTGATGAAGATATGATTGTATCAAAAATGCAGAACACCGATGACGATGAGGTGATTATATCGAAAATATTATCAATCTTTGTTTCTTGATATTAAGTTTCGTGACGTAAATAACAAAATACGAGAGGGTACAATGATCAAGGCTTTTTACGCGTTAACGTGTTTCTCTTGCTATTATGAAGACACTGGTTTGAAAAAGATTACGTGTGTGTGTGTGTGCGTGTGTGTGTGTGTGTGTGTGTGGCGTGCAACGGCCGAGCGGAGGCGTTTACATAAGTAGAAAGTTTTGGAGCGCTGCCCAGTCTGTTGTGCACGCGTTGACTGGGAGTTAATTGTCCGTCGCCCGCAGACCAGAGATCGCCGCCGCTTCTCGGAATGCCGCCCGCTGCCGGCTCCTCTCGTTCTCCCCCTACTCTCCCCGCTGTCACTGGTTTCAATAAATGGCTCGCTGCAGCGAATTAAACGTACGGCTGTTCGTATTTTATTTTTATAAGGCACGTAATGAAACCTTTAAAGCGGCTGACTTGTCCGTCAACTGAGAAAAGAAAAGGTGGAAATCAACTGTCAATCAGCTTTCGCAAGGCCCGCTCAACGAAACAGCATAGCACCTTTCTGCATCTCTCTCGTCTTCTAGATCGTGGACTATTCTTTCATAATGAAATCTGATGCTGAGTCTCATTTACAGATTACTATTACACATTTACATCCTGGGTTTAATAAGAACATCATGGTTTTTCTGCTGTCACCTGTCGGAAAAACATTAAGTGTCGCATCATGCTGCTTATTTCAGTTGGGAGAATAGTAAATTTTCATTTTCTTTCCGCTGGTATATCAGCATTACCACAGAGGCGACAGCAACGACCATGAACTCTAGCACCAGAGGAACCAATTGAAGTAGACGTACGAGTAACTCAGCTTGTCAACTTCAGGATGCAATTGCTGTAGAAATACAGGGTGTTTCAAAATGAATATACATATTTTTAAGGCTTTTTAGCATTTATTAAAGTCAACTTACAATTATAAATAATACGTCAACTGAAAGAGCATGTCAAAAAGTTTTTCGTACAAGTGTTCAAGGTGAGCGCCATTCGTCACACATCCAGTTGACGGGCGACTTAATGCCAAACATTGATAAGTGTGTCTCGAGTAATTATTGCAAGAATGCTGTTTTTAAAGTCGGGTCGAACAGCCGGTAGCGCAGGCATATACACATCACCCTTTATTAACCGCCAAAAGTAAAAATCACCTGGTGTCAGATCGTATGCCAACGTGGAGGTCGTGCAAAACAAGCTCTGTCATCCGATCCTTTGCGGCCGGTCCAGCGGTCGGGTACAACGTTGTCTGACCAATTGCGTACTGAGCTATGCCACTGGGGCGGAGAATCGTCTTGCTGCCGAATAAATTTCTATGGTTCAGCTTCTTCCAACTGATGAAAGACCCATACTTGTAACGCATAAAGATAAGAAACACCAACTGCAGTTGCTTCATTGACAAAGAAAGGCCCATAAACTTGCCACCGGGATATGGCACGAAAAAATATTCAGTTTAGGGGAGTCTCGTTGCAACTGTACCATCTCTTGGGGATTGGCTGTCGCCTAGACGCGCACATTGTGTGTGTTCACATTTATACTTAAGTGAAATGTCGATTCATTACTGGAGCGTCATCGTCATGCAGATACATTCTTTTGCAAAGTCGGCGCGTCAACCGTAATCTCTAGGCCTGTAAGAACAGCAAACGGTGAGGACGTAGTTGTAAGGGTCTCCTTAAGTTTTCACATGGACGTCACTGAAATTGCTAATTCACGACTACCCTTCCGAACTGATTTCTTGGAGTTAATGATCTTTGCTTCGTGGCAGACCACAGTCATAAAGAATTTTTTGAAACAAAGTTTCGCTGTTTGACTGTTAATTCTTCGTTTCTTTTATAAAATCACGATTTCGGCTTTATAGCCACTCACAAGTGCATAATGAAATGTTCAAATATGTTTGACATGTCATCGTCGAAAAAGCAATTTCTGATCTTATAGACCAGTTGTCGTATTACAGAACACGAGTACATATCGAAGAAACATAATATGGCTGACGTTGTGCACAGTGAAAACTATTAATACAGAGTACTCTGAATTTAGCAGATAATATATTCCTGTGACCTGCATTCGACACTTCTGTTCATGAGCAGAACATTTAAGACCAGAAATATGTCTCTTCGACGATGAGATGTTACAGACAGGTCAGAAATATTTTAAAATTTCGGAATGCACTTGGGAATTTGTACAAAACAGAAATTATGACTCCCTAAAATAAATGAACAATTGGCGGAAATTTCTTTAAAAATGATTTCTTGGAGCTACGCGTGAAAGACTCTCACTCGTTCCACACGTTCTTCACTCACTATTGGTATTCACTACTCTTCCCTTTGCGCACAGCTATAGAAATAAAACTGTTTGAGTTGCTCTTTCATGTGATGTATAATTTATAAGTTACATGCTACAAATCCTGCAAAGCTTTAAAGACGGTATATTCATTTTGAAACACTCTGTATATTTAAAGGTCTGAACTGAACATATTTTCTGCGAAACGTAATGTAACAATAGTGCGTCAAATTATATTGTTTTCTATGTTCATAATTAAAAATTACATTCGCTAATTATTTTATTACAGCTACAAAGTAACGAACAGTTTTGTAGTCAACGTATAAAGAAGTTGTAACATTGTAATCAGTTTGCTTTTCAGCGTAGAGCAGAAAGTATGCCTCGAGATATTCATGTTTATGTTACGAACAGCCGGGAGAAGCCTTTAGAGTTTACGTGTGCTGTCAACATACCAAGGACATCGCTACTCTGTCCCATGTAGTCGTAAACAGAGACTATTCATCGAACACTGACTAAAGGAGTTTTGACGTCGTAGAAAATCCAATTATATAGCAGTGCTTGGGAAACTGTGCTTTTACCGGCGTGTTCGCTTTGTCGTTATTGCGAGTGCTCTTTCCGTCGTAAACTTCTACAAGCTGATATTGTTGCACCATGTGTATAACACGAAGTCACAGGCAGGCTGTATTGTCGCAAGAAACAAATTGTACGCGAACATGGCGAACAAATGAATACAGAATTTACAGCACTTGCTACCGGTGCCTGAGGCTTCGAGGCAGCTGCGTAGCACACCACGTAAGAAGTCTAGACAACTGTGTAGATGGAGCGCTGTAGCTAGTGCAAGGAAGCAGTAACTGTCGCCACGCTGATGGAAGACCTGGCAGGGTTTCTGTAGGGCTCGGACGGAAGCTCAAGATCTGCACGTACAAGACCCGCGCACAAATAGCGCCCTCTGCTGCCGCGGGTACGTGCCCGTTGTGCTAGAGTGGGAAATACCATGTCTCAAACAAATAAGGCAACTGTGGAGACAGCACACTGAAGGAAATCCTTCGTGAAATATAAAATACTTTAATAACACGTGTAATTTCTTGGCAGGTGTGGTAATAGCCCGCAAGGCAGCTCACTTTAAGAAAGAAAAAATATGTAACTGAAGTTCCATTGTTTGAAGTATTTTTGCAGTTCTCAGCATTCTTTAAGTCCAGTATGAATTATTAGCGAGGTCAGAGTGAGAAAAAGACGAGTACAACAAATCTGAAAGAGAAGAGAGAGAGAGAGAGAGAGAGAGAGAGAGAGAGAGAGAGAGAGAGAGAGAGAGCGATAGAAATGTACCAGAAATGCAAAGGAAATATACACACATCAAAGAAAGTTTTGCTGCACCTCGGTTCCGAGAGTTCCGGAACCTGTACAGAAAACTGGAATAGAGATAAACATAAACATTATTTCCGCCCTTTTTATTGCTCATGAAAACGACACATTGCATGTTGTACCACCACACAGCGAGGCCTTCAGAAGTGGTGGTCCAGATTGCTGTACACACCGGTACCTCTAACGCCCAGTAGCACGTCCTCTTGCACTTATGTATGCCTCTATTCGTCGTGGCTTACTATCCACAAGTTCATCAAGGCACTGTTGGTCCAGATTTTCCCACTCTTCAACGGCGATTCGGCGTAGATCCCTCAGAGTGGTTGGTGGGTCACGTCGTCCATAAACAGCCTTTTTCCATCTATCTCAGGCGTGTTCGATAGCGTTCATGTCTGGAGAACATGATGGCCACTCTAGTCGATCGATGTTGCTATCCTGAAGGAAGTCATTCACAAGATGTGTGCGATGGGGGCGCGAATTGTCATCCATGAAGAAGAATGCCTCGCCAATATGCTGCCGATATGGTTGCACTATCGGTCGGGGGATGGAATTCACGTATCGTACAGCCGTTGCGGTGCCTTCCATGACCACCAGCGACGTACTTCGGCCCCACATAATGCCACTCCAAAACATCAGGATATCTCCGCTGTGCTGCACTCGCTGGAATGTGTGTCTGAGATGTTCAGCCTGACCGGGTTGGCTACAAACACGTCTCCGACGATTGTCTCGTTGAAGGCATATGCGACACTCATCGGTGAAGAGAATTTGATGCCAATATTGAGCGGTCCATTCGACATGTTGTTGAGCCCGTCTGTACCGCCCTGCATGGTGTCGTGGTTGCAAAGATAGACCTCGCCATGGACGTCGGGAATGAAGTTGCACACAGTTTGAATCGTAATACGACGTCCTGTGGCTGCACGAAAAGGATTGTTCAACATGGTGGCGTTGCTGCCATGATCCTCCGAGCCATAATCCATAAGTATCGGTCATCCACTGCAGGTTCAGAAGGACGTAGGCTGCAGTAGGTACTGGGAGATAAAGAAGCTTGCACAGGATAGAGTAGCATGGAGAGCTGCATCAAACCAGTCTCAGGACTGAAGACCACAATAACAAACAACATCTAAACTTCATAAGAAATATCTACTTACTCTTTGTGCATCTTGCAGGGGGTCGTTATCATGGATAAACATAGTGTAATCTACCATATTGACATGTAATTTCCAGTTCATCATGATACCTACACCCCTGGAACTTCGCGCGTCATGTTTTCCGCATGCACCATGACCTCGCGAAAGTTACGATGGACATCACTTTGCAACGAGCGAATGGGTGCATGTGAAACAAGTGCCTCTCCAGGAAACGAAGTGGCAGTCTCGTATACCTAAGAGACAAATGAAGATTGCTTTTCTGTTTAGTTACTGATCAGTTATTAGTTAACTGACGCTAATGAAAACGCAAGTCTCAAATGAAATAAGCGTTTGGAATGAAGTTATCATACTGGCATGCTCTCCTGCTACCAAGTGACTAGGATGTGAAGTATTATTATGTCTTCATGCAAAGCTTCTACAGTAACTGAAATTTAAAAACCTGTGACGTATTTTGTTGTAATATTTTGTGACAAGGATGTACCTGAACGCCTCTCGTTTGGCATCATTTTCAGTTCTATCTCTGCACTTTCCTGCCCTCACTCCCCCCACCCCTACTCCACACACTTGCTGTTTTTGCGTAATGTAACTGAATAAGCAACGAATATATACATGAGTGAAAGACGCTATATGGGTTCAATGAGCTGCAGTGCGATTTTTGCTAATTAACCGGCAAGCTGTGCTCTGTATTCAGGGAGGTCTGAGAACATCTTTTTATGGCAGAGGACGGCAGTAATAATCCACACTTATAGGCTGAAGAAAAAAATATACTGCGCAACTTTCCATGTATGACTTATATGTAAAACTGCGGCGACGAAATTGCTCTAAGTACTCTGTTTCCTTTTAGAGCTGCAAGAGGGCGGCAAGAGACAATAGGGAGGGACGTGGGAAGAATGGGCTTGAACACATCAGCGAAACAAGTAGGTCATCGTCATCAGAAACTTGTTGAACACAAAGCAATCAAGGGATCTTCAGTGGCCCGGGAGCCATCATCCCAGAACTCAGTTTAAGTGATTTAAAGGAAAATAAGATCAAAGTCACAAAAAAGTGAAAAAAAAATTATGTAAGATCCGCTGGAGAGTGTGCAAATCACAGGTTAAGCGAGAAGGCAGAAAGTACTGCAAATTCGTGTGGAGCAGAGATTCTACGTAAAGAACGGAAACGGCGCCCCTGGATGCTGATAAAGGAGGCTACGGCGTGTCGCGGAGCGACCTGTTGACGTGTTGCTGTGTTTTTGCAGCCCCCCCCCCCCCCCAAAGTGGTCCTGCAAGAAAGTGCCGGTCACTCGGCCTGCCGGTGTAGCCGCGATGACGTCATGCGAAAGAGCTGACCCGGCCAGCGTAGACGTCTGGAGGGATGCATACCCCTTGCTCCTGCAGGGGATTCCCACACGCAGGAGTCCAAAACTTTGCCCGGCCGGTGGGCAGTGGCAAAAGACTATATATAACATCCAAGCCGTTTCTGCCCTAGTTGCTCTGAACGAGTGTCACCATCACATCCCGGAATGTCTCTCGTAAGTAAGAGATTTTTTTTGCTTTCGTGGTATTTTACGTAATTTGTTGGATTTTTGGAATCGTCATTCTGACAACAGACATACAACAGGCCTATACAGGGTGAAGCAGAAGTTAATGACTTGCTGCATTTCGTTTGTTTTCTTGCCCCCCCAATTAGCTTTTTATCTGTACTCCAATGAAAATAACTCACAACAGTGAAAACTGACGATAAGCACAGTATATCATATTTGGAAACAAACTACTTCTTTTCAGTCACGGCGCTTGTTGTTGGCATCAATAGCGCCCACTTTGGTTTTCATCTTGAAGCTTACCTTCAGCATTGCTCTGTTCTGCTTCAGGGTTGTATTTACAATAGTGTTACTGTACGTTAACAGTAATACATCATGGTATGGATCGCTTTACTGATGAAGAGTTGGCCGACATTCCCGTCTTGTGTAGGCTGACTAAATGCAGGGGAAAAGCGGCACGACGACACTATGCTGACCTGTTTCCGCAGCGATAGGAACCACTGCACAGTACAATGAGTACACTGTTTGGTCTGAGGGTTGTTGTATTGCTCTGTGATGTGTGTTGTGTGCTTTCTGCATTTTGCAGGCTTCTTCACTATTACACAGAAACAAGAGTGATTTTAGTAACAAACCGAATAAACCACAATTACGTAGTTACTCGGCAACAAGTCGCCGGAAACCGTGGGTGTTATACCAAAATACTAAGAAGAAATCCGTAACAACATCTGCAGGTTTATCGGTGGAGTTTTGGTTTTCCGTATATAGGGTGAAAGTGAAATACAGCGAAAAAGGTTTTGGAGACTATACAGGGATATTTTCCGAGTATTTTCATCAAAGGGGTCCATGGTCTCTGGCGACTCGTTACAGAGTAAAGACCATAAAGACCAGGGGGGGCGACCGGATAGGAAATCAAAGAAAATGCAATTACTTAGAAGCAAATTTCCGGAAACTGCAGGTCCCTTATGCAAAGCACTCAGGATATACTCCTGACCAACCTCTGAAAAATTTTAGATTGAAATGCGTGTAGAATTTTATTCACGAAATCTGAAATTACGTCTTGGTAAAATTATTTTATGTAATCTATTATGTACATTCGTGTGCTTTTGAAAACAGTGCATTCTTCTTGTTAATTTGTGAAATGAACTGTTTTAGCCTGAGAAGCTAACAAACGTGTACAGTAGAATATGTGAAATAACGATAAGAAGACGTTTACAAGGTAGGTTTCACCTGCACTTTTGACGATGCCAAAAGCTCAAAGAACTATTAATTACTATATTAAAGATAAAAAAGGTTTGAGATAAAGGTAAATACTCTTTATCGAAAAAAGGAACATCACTATGACGTCTCAGGTATACTGGCGAACATCTTGTTTGTATTATTACCTTATTAGTATTATTACCGTATTAAAGATTAGCTAAGACCTATATCTTGGAGAAAGTACATCACAGGTACCTAGTAGTATGACAACGGACGACTGACAGTTTTTAAGTTTAAATTCAACTGTTTGTTACTATCGATCCCAAGAGTGACATTTCTATTAGATGCTTCAATTTATTTTTCTTTTTTTTTTCTTTTTCCTCTCTTTGCAATTATTAGATCATAAACCAGTAGCATTCTTCAGCAACAAAGAGCTGGAACGTCCGTTTTAAATTATCTAGTTTACATTTTTCCTCCGCTATAACTGCAGATGAGAATGGACAACGCAAAGCGTTCATTACACATAGCTACTTCACAAATTGAAACCTGTTCTGTGAATTTATTTCAGACATACTATTTCATTATGTCCACTTCTGTTTGTAATCTTTCAGTCTCATATATATTTTCGATCTGAAAGATTCATGCAGTACTGATTCGTGTACGTTATTGTCGCTGATGTCAGTCAATATCAAGTGCGCTTCACGTTCAGTTTCTGGACGTTACGATTCACAACATATCGTAACAGGATCAAAGCCTGAGAGAAACATTGTTGTAAGAAAAATAACAATGATTATAAAATTAGCCTAGACAGAGCTACTGGGAACTGAAAAAGTGGAAAATCAGCGTACACTGATCCAGGTTTTTCCCCTATTATTGTTAACACTACACATCGTCCCAACAAGAGCTTAACGGTATAGAAAGTGCAGCACGAGGTGGAGCAGTGGTTAAGGTGCTGGGCCTGCACTCCGGAGGATCAGAGTTCAAATTCCGGTATGTTTGTCTAGTTTTAGGTTTCCATGGGTTCCCTGAATCACTTGAGGCGAATTCTGGAAGAGTTCCTTCCTTTTCCTTGTCGAGTTCAGCTAGTCCGCCATCTAATTCAGGTTTATGAGGCGTTAATCTCTAGCGCTTATTCATAAACAAGTGATACCGTTATTGACCCATTCAACATTTCACTGAAAGCAGAACAAATGTAAAAGTGTGATTCTGCATGTAATGAAATGTTCTTCATTGAATGTGATAAGATGCGCAGAAACTACAGAGAAGTTGAAATACAATTCACTCACAGCTGGGAATGAAAAAAAAAGCACGAAAAGAAAATACGTATGTATGTGCTGTTTCGTTTTCTTGTAAACGAATAAGGCAGCGAATATACATTGCGAAAGCAAACTCTAGATCACCCACACAGACGCTGACGTCACTGCTTGTATTAATCCCACAATGCCGAGATCCCATTCTTCTGTTACGAGAAACTCGGCGTTTTGCTGTCTTTGTGGCTCACAGGAACAATATGTAATTATGCTTCATCACATGTAATCTCCGGTTGTTTCAGCTAACAGGTACTGCTGGGGTATTCCGTCTTCTGAGATACCTTCTACTGAAATCATATTTCAAAGGACAGCAAAAGCTCTCTGCTGTTTGTTTGCCTTCGCACTAAGCTGGAAAATCACTTAATTACTGGACGCGATGGGTTCTGTGAAAATGTTATCATCTTCAATAGCAGTCTGAAGTTCGTCAGAGAATGCCACACGTTTGCGTTTGTCGTCATGACGCAGAGCCTGTAACAGCTGTAACTTGTACCGCTTCGTAACCAACTGACAACTCAAAACACACCAAAATGTTGTTGTTGGCACTTGTAAATCCTGACGGCACGACGAGCTGATTTTGTAGGACTATGCTGAAAAAGCAATTTGAATTCGTCCAAGATTTTCATCGGAAACTCGATGGCAGGCGGGACTCTTACCTTTACGTACACATCCTGTGGCTACATTCTCCCGATACCATCTGAAAATGTTCCACCGATTTGGAGGATCAGTTTAGTACGTCAATCTCAAACATCTTTGCACTGTAATCGCGGAACTGCACTTCGCAAACTTGAGAACACAAAATAATTTCTGCTTCGGACTATCCATTTTGCAACATTAGATTAGATTAGTACTTGTTCCATAGATCATGAATATGACACTTCGTAATGATGTGGAACGTGTCAGGTTAATAAAAGGTGTCTATACAACATGTTACATTAGACAAAATATTACATGACACTCAATAATTTTCTTTTTCTTTTTTTTTTCTTTTTGGAGGTTGGGAAATTACCCACTTACTATATCCAAAAATTAATCTAATGAGTAGAAGGAGTTGCCATTAAGAAATTTTTTAATTTCCTTTTAAATGCTATATGGCTGTCTGTCAGACTTTTGATGCTATAAGGTAAGTGACCAAAGACTTGTGGCAGCATAATTCACCCCCTTCTGAGCCAAAGTTAGATTTAACCTTGAGTAGTGAAGATCATCCTTTCTTCTAGTGTTGTAGCCATGTACACTGCTATTACTTTTGAATTCGTTCGGATTGTTAATTAAAAATTTCATAAGTGAATATACATATTGTGAGGCTACAGTGAAGATTTCTAGCTCTTTAAATAAGTGTCTGCAGGATGATCTTGGATGAACTCTAGCAATTATTCTGATTACACGCTTTTGCGCAATGAACACTCTTTAACTCAATGATGAGTTACCCCGGAAAATGATGCTATACGAAAGCAGAGAATGAAAATAGGCGTGATAAGCTAATTTACTCAGATGTATATCGCCAAAATTTGCAATGACTCTAATAGCATAAGTAGCTGAACTCAAACGTTTCAGCAGATCCTCAGTGTTTTTCCCAGTTCAACCCCTCATCAATGCATACACCTAGAAATTTTGAATATTCTACCTTAGCTACTGATTTCTGATCGAAGTCTATATTTATTAATGGGGTCATTCCATTTACTGTGTGGAACTGTATATACTGAATTTTGTCAAAGTTTAATGAGAGCCCATTTGCAGAGAACCACTTAATGGTTTTCTGAAAAACATGTGACCATGACCAAGCAAACATAAGACAATCAACATCTAGTGGCAATGAATATAAACTACGCAGTCTATTCTTTACTACAATAACCGAGCTGTGGCGCAGCGATCGGTAGTTTTGACAAGATGATACTTTATAATACATATACTCGTTCTGAAAGACCCTGTATAACTTACCTTCTTCCCAAGTCGTCTCTGCTGGCCGCTTACAATTTTTCAAAATGACTCTGAGTACTATGGGACTTAACATATGAGGTCATCAGTCCCCTAGAACTTAGAACTACTTAAACCTAACGAACCTAAGGGCATCACATACATCCATGCCCGAGGCAGGATTGGAACCTGCGACCGTAGCGGTCGCGCGGTTCCAGGCTGAAGCGCCCAGAACCGCTCGTCCACACCGGCCGGCACAATTTTTCAAACACCTCGATAAAGTACAGGGATTTTGAAATGTTCTCAGGTATACAGCCGGAGTAGCATCGTTCAGATGGTGGGATATTTCGGCAAGTTGAATTGTTGCCATCTTCCAGTTGCAGCTTTGCAGAAATATCGCACGAATTTGATGAAGCCACCCCGATGAACGTCAGAGAATATTTGAAAATCATTACACACCGGGAAAGCCTGAATGTGTGTGAAATCTTATGGGACTTAACTGCTAAGGTCAGCAGTCCCTAGGTTTACACACTACTTAACCTAAATTATCCTAAGGACAAACACACACACCCATGCCCGAGGGAGGACTCGAACCTCCTCCGGGACCAGCCGCACAGACCATGACTGCAGCGCCTTAGACCGCTCGGCTAATCCCTCGCGGCGGGAAAGCCTGAAATCCCGCATCAAGTAAGGGAACAAAATTTCACTATTTTTGACGGTAATTATCGCCATCGTCGGTGGTTACCTTTAAACTTATTTTGATAACTTCAGTTCAGTGCTAAGGCTGTCGGTCGCGTGGGGCTGCACGGCGCTTGTGGGAAGTCGGCCACGTACGGGTCACACGCGGCCGGCCACGGGCACTGCCTTGAGCGGACGCGAGTATTTACCAGATATGGTGATTGCAGGCGTAATGGCCAGGCCGTTACACTAATGGCGCGGAGAGTCACGTCAGCTGGGATGCCTTCAGCTCCGTCCGCCTAGAGACAAGTGTCACCAACGCACCACGTCACACCGATAGACTCCTCCGTGTCGTCAAATAACGCCCGGAGCCCGAAAAATTCGGTGAGTCAGCACTTAGAGAGACAGTGTCACGAAACAGGGAGACCCCCTTTATAAAAAAAAGCGC